>NC_053415.1:25575000-25875000 GCF_016859285.1 Xiphias gladius | reverse complement strand
CTACGACCCTAACAAGCCCCAGCCCCACGCCGCCCCCAGCTACAACACCAACCCTCAGACGACCGAGCTGTGCGCCACGTTAGGTCTCACAGACATCTACGCCCAGGCTGGGCAGGGAGGGGACGAGCTTGGGAGAGTTCAGGGCAGTACCGGGGGGGAGGAGGAGGATGACGAAGATGGAAATAGTGTGGGAAGCGTGGATGAGCCCAGCGAGTATCCAACCGACACTTCGGGATTGTCGAGTTCGTTTAACCCCGATGAGATCACTATAGAGGACGAGTGGGAGGAAGAGGCAGAGGAGGAAAAGGAGGAGGCTGAGTCAAAAGCAGCCGTGAAAGGAGATAAGCTCTCTGACGTCCCCATAGGTGGAATCCACACCCCCAGCCGTATGGTTCTGCCAGAGCCCAAATCTGATGTCTCACCCACTCACCTGTCCCACCTTATAAACCTGCCACCTCCCTCCCACTCCACCCCGGCAGCAGCTCGCTCTCACACTGGAGCAGAAAGGGAAGGACTCTGTGAGGGCGGGGACGAGGACACCTCCGCTGCACGGATCTTAAAACGTACCAGCGATGAGACTGGGGATCCTGCCAGTAGGGGCACAACTCCCAGAATCAAACGCAGGAACCAGGTCATCTACACAACAGTGGAGGATGAGGAGTGTGAGGATTAGGGGTCAGGGTGAGATGAGGCAAAAGGTGAGGACACAATCCATGCCGTTTGTCACAGCGTGTACACTTCTCCATTAGTTTACATTGATTTGTAAAACTTGGCATTAATTTATGTATTTACTGCCTGCTTTTTATACAGCTTCCATCATGAGCTAAACGAAGCGGAGTTATTCAAATGCCCTAAAAGCAGACTGTACATGACAAAAGAGCGTTAGTTTCTGGATTCAGTTTCTACAGAGAGGCAGTTACAGCCATGAACATTTTTGTTAAAATGTGATCACCTTTTTATATATTTTAATCAAACCAAGAAAATTTTAGAGAACAGATTTTTGCGTTCTGTGTTTAATTTTTTGTACATGTAACTTTAAGACAATAGCAATGATTAAAGAGGCTGGAAAATTAAAATATCCTTTTTTAAAAAAGAATAAATGCCATCATACACCATTATACAGCCACTCGGCAAACACTCAGAAGTGACTAATAAAAACGTGGCTGTTAATGTCTTTTGTTTCACTTATCCGAGGCAAGTGAAAGAAAAGCGATCGGCATGCTGCACTCAAAGCGCCATTCGCAGCTTTATTGAACACTGTACCTACTGTAGGTGCTGAAGGAAAAATCCAGTCTTGTTTTAATGACCATCACTGATGAATGAATAAGTGAATGCAGTTTACTGCATGTAATGAGCTGACGAGCTGTTGGCGTCCTGGGGGGAAGAGCAAATCATTTTAGCTTTTGAATACTTAGTGAAAATTGCGTTCTACTTCATATGCCAGTCCAATTTGGAGACCCTTAATTACTTCACCGTATTTTCATCAAAATGCCTTAATAATGCATGGTTGTTTAAAAAAAAAAAAAAAAAGCAGAAGAGTAGATTTCCTGAACACCAGTATTTGTTTAAATCAAACACAATTATAACATTGATTAGAGTCCTTTTTTAAGCGATCCATTCCAGGTTCACAAGTGTGCTCTGCTAAAGTCAACATACACTTTCATTTCATCTAAGACAATAATATATAACATAGTGTATTCAATGAGATCTTTTTACATCCATACAAAGAGCCAATACAGTATAGCCTAATGACCGGGTGCCAAGTTATTGATTTACGGTACAAGCCAATATCAGAAATGATTTTCCTGCACTTTGCCTACAAAGCAACCACTTAAAGAAAGCCTCAAACATTATTCACAGAGAAAAAAAACTGGGAATAGGCACTTGTTTTTGTGTGTGTGTGTGTGTGTGTGTGTGTGTGTGTGTGTGTGTGTGTGTGTGTGTGTGTGTGTGTGTGTGTGTGTGTGTGTGTGTGTGTGTGTGTGTGTGTGTGTGTGTGTGTGTGTGTGTGTGTGTGTGTGTGTGTGTGTGTGTGTGTGTGTGTGTGTGTGTTCATCAGTTCTGTCATTTTATTCAGCCAAGCTTTGGGCAGCAACCAAACAGCACACAACTCTATTTTAAGAGCATCATATTAAGTTAAATGAATCAGTCAAACCGTTTAAGATCACTATGATTTCATGTTCACCAACAACTTAGCCTCAGGACAAAGGGCAGATGAGGAACGCAACAAAAACACAACCTGGCCAGATTTTCTCCTACAGGGCAGGGTACAGGTCTATTACAGATCTCATATTTTCTTACCTTTCTGCCTTTCACTCCGTCCCTAACAATTCTTTTAGGACACCGGCCCCCTATATCTTAATTTACCTGGTGCCAATATTTTAATCTGGGCAGAGCCACAGATGGGCTGTCACTCACTGTAAGAATTGAAAAATGAGATTAAGCTCTTCATTCAAAACAGGGACTTAGTAAGTATGCGATGCTTTCTTTGGGTTTGAGGGATGCTTTCTTTGCTACATACATAGCAATATTAAAGTCCCGTGACTTCATACACTCAATATCAAGCCTATATTGTTGCTATAAGGAGCTACAGCCTGTGATGCTTAAAATTTTTCCTTGTGAGCACTCAAGCAAGCCCCTTGAAGCCCAACCAAAATTTCACCAATCTGTCGTGAAACTAGCAAGTCTGTCGGGCCAAATGTATCTGTGAGAAACACAATGTAAAATCATTAATCTTGTAAAGCCAAACAATCTCATTAAATCAGAACTTTTGCTAAGTTTAACTGTTTGCTTCACAATATGAGTTTGAGTTTCTATGTGGACAAAAGGAGAATGAATGGAATGGAAGGGATGCCTCAGAGACACCGGAGCACCACTACCAGCGGTCAAGATTAGTCAAAACACAGGACAATAAATACGCACTGTCTGATGTGGGCCTGGATGGAGCCAGTGACACCGGGGAAGGTCAGGCAGGACAGAGAGGGATTATGAATCATGGGATCGTTCCAGGGATACAATATGTGGCACTATTCACAGCAGGATTTGGTTGATTCATGACTAGGAGGAGACGAAGCAAGCAGGTGCAAGCTCTGACAAGGAGAAGAAGAAAGCCGCCACAACCAAACTGTTTGGCTTCTTTATTTTATGATTTGGCCGTTTTTTTTCTCCCTTCCTGTCTTGGCCACTCGCCAGCGTGTGCTGCTCAGTTTGTGCATTTTTACACAATCAAACGGCTGTGACTTAAATGTTGCAAGGCAGAGTGAAAAACGAAAGAAAATTCACAATTAGTGCTAAATACTACAACAGGCTTGCCACTGTCTTCCACATTCTTTATTTTACTCCTCTCAATCTCAGTCTTCACCAGACCTCCGCTTGTAATTTCCAGATGCAGAATCTCAGTTGTTGGTCAAGAGACACAGATGTGAAACCTCGTGTCTTTTTCCTCCATCTCTGCTTGCTCTCTCTTTCCTCTTATACTCTCCTTTGAATTTCTGTCTGCTTGGACAGGAGGATGAATGGAGGGGAACTGGGTGAGTAGATACTGGGTTTCCCCCCCTTGCATCAAGCCCACCCCTGTAAGTTGGTTGAAGGAGACAGGATGGTTGAAGGGCTGTGGTGGTGTAGATGGTGGAATACTGGTGGGGGTTGTGGAGGTCTAGTTCCCACCGCAGCAGGCTCGGGTAGAGTGGGCATCTGGGTCCTGGAGATTGACTCCCCGATGTCGCGCTGCATGTGTAGGGTTTTGGGTGTCTGTTTTTGGCATCTTTTTTGCTGCAGTAAGAAGAAGTAGTTCAATCTTTTGACATGTCAGTCTCAGATGTTTTTTTATCTAACTAACAACAGACCCTATAACTAGAAAGCATTTGGAGAGCGCATGTGTCCACCAAGGAAAAGTTCTAAAAAAGCTTTTATGAGGATTAAATCAGGAGAAGATAATAGATGTTCAAAAAGGGTGTCTGTAGGTCGATAAAAGGCTTAAAACACACTGAATTTAAAAATGAAAAGCTTAAAAAAAACAATTAAAAACAAAGGCCTTAGTAGGTATTAAAAAGTATTACATTGAATTTCTAAAAGTCTTAAATATTTTCTCTCGCCTACTGCCTACTAACTGATAACCATCCTGGACTGAACATAGGTGGGAGTAGTGACTCTGACAGCTTAAATCTCAAGCCCTTCCGAAATAAAAATCTATTGTTTGTTAAAATGTTAATGGCCACTCACCAATGGCCAGGAAGAGCTCATTGACGTTCATGGCTGTCTTGGCGGAGGTCTCCATAAAGAGCAGGCCAGTGTCTTCAGCATACGTCTGGGCTTCCTGTGCCAAACGGACACACAAACAAACACAAATATAACATCAGCAGTAATTTGAAAAGCTACGAACACTAGCCAGAGGCTGAGAAGAACTGAAAGGTTTCTTGTCTACAAATAGCAGGCACTCAGAGTAGAGCACAGACCTCTGACGACACTAGACAAATCTCTAAACCTTGAAGTGCAGCCTCGACAACAGAAAAGGGTTCTGTTTTGTATGAGGAAAAGGTAAAAAATGTGCTTCATGTCCAAGATATGGTTAGGCACAAGTCTGATTTCAACTCCCATCAATTAGCCCTAAATGTACATACAGTATAAATACTCCTAATCAACTGTTTGCATGTGAATACGTCCCCCTGGTCCACCACAATCTCAGTGAAAAGAACTGCCAAAGACGTGTAATTTCATTAAACTGCGTTGGCGAGGTCCTCCAGCAACACAAACTATACCAGCGTTACACGTAACTGTGGCTACTTATAGCAGCCATAGTGCCAGTAAAACTAATCAACTGGGTCAAATCATATCAAACTGTTGTTCCCAGTGGTTTCAAACCAAGTCCCCAGATCATAAAGTTATTCCTCAAGGATCAGTATTAGGCCCACTGCTATTTACTCTGTATATAAACAATATTTATTTTCCAACTCATCACTGTAATGCCCGTTTTTATGCTGATGATAACGTTGTGTATTCCATAGGCCCCATTTCTAACCAGGTCCTCTCCAGATTATAGGCACCTTTCTGTTTCATTTAAAGCTTGTTCTAAACTGCAAAAACACAAAATGTGTGCATTTCACAAGAGCATGAACCATTAACATTCCCAATCCAATCCATGCTCTAAATGGAATTCATACAGTACAGCATTATAAATACTTAGGAATTTACTTAGACAGCAGATTGTCCTACAAAACTCTCGCTGAACATCTTGCTCACGCATTAAAAGTCCTAATTGGATTCGCACGCTGAAACAGAAAAACCATTGTACAATCTACCATACTGTCTACACTGGATTATGGCGATATCCTGGCTATTGAATTCATTACAAGAGGTAGCTGTCGCACTCACCACTGTGATACGAAAAGTTCAGAGGTCATCGCTGGCATCTAAAAGGCGTCAGCATACCTTGGTCTTCATTTATAAGGACTTGCTATCTCAAATGCTGAGATATTTAACATCCTTGGTTGAGTTCAGAGCTAATAACCACGACACCAGATCACAGAATAGATTGGCTTTAACAGACTTTAAAGCTTTACTACCTTATTTTTATATATCGCTATTTATCTTACTATATCTATATAGATATATATAGAATAATATTTGTGACTTTTTTTAATTAGAGTGGTCGTGCATGGCCAGATTAACATCCCCAGGAGGGCAGAAATTAGTTGCTGGGCCCCTATTGACCTCCACTATGCATGGTAGTTTAATTATTTCCCCAGAACGAAAACAGGGCCCAGAAACCAGTACTCCAGAGCTAAGATGACTGGTGGATTAATCAACCAGAAGAATTATGTAGACCCAAATAGTATGAAGTAAATCATGCTTTTGGGGCCCCTAGGCAGTTACGTGCTTTTCCCAGTTGGTAATCAAGCCGTGTATTTGTGTGTGTGTGTGTGTCTGTGTGTGTGTCTTCCAACTTCATAAAGGTAATCCATTATTGATTTAGTTTAGGCTATAGCCCACGAAGAGGGGGTTGGACGGGAGTGCGTTACCTCATACTCTACTAGTCTCTTTTCTGCCAGGTCAGCCTTGTTCCCGGCCAGGGCAATAACAATGTTGGGACTGGCCTGCCTCTGCAGCTCCTTCACCCAGGCCTTGGCTCTCTCAAAAGTCTCCTGCACAAACACAGAACCAAGGTCAGATAAACCAACGACACGCGTCTAAATACCAGGCAGAAATGACAGAGGTCGCGGGTGCTGTGCACGAACGATACATAAACTATAATATAGGAATTTATTCATCAGTTTGGGCACAAATTGCTCATCCCCTGAGTTGTCGTAAGCAGGCAGTCTAGTGATATAATATTAATATTAATATCAGATTGTCTGAGATATTGGTTATATATTATTGTAATGTAGGTTCTGTGTTACACTGAATTTCATCACTTATTTGGCAGTTTTAGTTGCTCCTGCAGGCAGCAAGAGTTATTACCCAGAATAATAATTTGGACGTTTTCAGTATTGCCCAGAACCACATAAACAAGTAACTAATGAATTTATCTGTTCATTGCATACCGGCTTGGTGATGTCAAAGACGACGATGGCAGCCTGAGCTCCACGGTAATACATAGGAGCCAGGCTGTGGTATCGCTCTTGTCCTGCAGTGTCCCAGATCTCAAACTTCACTGTGGTATCATCTAGACACACTGACTGGGCCAGGAATGCAGCTGGACATAAAGACAGACAAAGGACAGGTCAACAGGTCTTCCCAAAGCCTTCCATCACTCACCTTTTTTGCAGTGGTGGAAAGTAACTAAGTACATTTACTGAAGTACTGCGCTGAGGTACAGTTTTGAGGTACTTCACTTGAGCATTTCCACGTTATGCTCTTCTTATACTTCTACTGCGCTGCACTTATCTGACTGCTTTAGTTACTATTTCCTTTTAAGATTCACTTTATTAATACAAAATACAATCAACAATACATTTATATTTATACATTGTGATATTATAGATTAAGCCCTCTGGCAGTTATTTAAAGTATCTTAAATTAGCTCCACCTTTACCAGCTGCAACATTAAAGTAGAGCTACAACTGCTTATTTTCTCATTATTGATTAATCTGTCGATTACTTTCTCTATTAACAGATAAATCGTTTGGTCTCTAAAAAGGTCAAACAATGGTGAAAAATTCCCATCACCATTTCCCAAAGTGGCGGCAAATGTCTTGTTTTGCCTGAGTAACTGTCCAAAACCCAAAGATGTTCAGTATATAGTCATGTATGACAAAGAAAATAATCGAATCGCAGCTGAGAAGCTGGAAGCAGAGACTATTATTTAAAAAAGACTCGAAACGATTATGAAAATAGTTGTCTATCAACTAATGCCCCCCTGATCACCTGCTTAGCATTTTAACCAACACAGCGTACAACCCTCTTGCCCTCTTACCCCTACAGTCACCACAGTGTTCGCATTTCTCATCCTCACCTCCTATGGTTGTCTCCTGGAACTCATCGAACTGTCCCTTGACGAAACGCAGCACCAGGCTGGACTTGCCCACGGCCATGTCGCCCAGCAGCACCAGCTTGAACTGGCAGATCTTGGTCTGTGGTAGCGTGCCGTTGGAGCGGCCTCCACCACCTCTGGAGCTCATACCGGCTCGCGTAGGAGACGGCAGCGGGGCTGGGCCTCCTCCCTGGAGCGAAGACAGGCGCCGCTGGGATGTCAGTCTCTTTCCCCCAAAACGGACTGTAGTCGGGTCTCGCCGATGATGTCTTGACCTCTCTTCTCTCCTGGTTTTATCTGTGTGAAGAAGTGACAGGTTTTGTTTTGGTGCAAGATTACATCATGCTTTGCCTCACATGCACTTCTCAAGGTGACGGAAGCCTCTCCCGGCGGACCCAGAAAGTCTAAAGGGTAGGGTTTTGCGAGGAGAGGTTTCGGTCTTTCGTGAATTCAAGAAATAGCAGGACACAAGTTTGCAGCGCAACAGAACTCCCGCACACCAGCGGGATGCAAATAGTGGTCTGTGGGCCACATCCGGGCCTCCAATGAAAATATCTGCCCCCGGATGAAATCTGAGGTTTTCCCGTCCATTGTTCGCCATCAAAGCTTTTGCATATTTTTTCACTAATCTACTGTGGGTAAGAATGTAAATAACAGGCTTCCATAAATCCCAATAACAATATAAAAAATAAAAAATTAATGATTTGAGGCTCCAACACAAACAGGGAGCAGTCTAATACACACGGTGTGATGATTTTAAAAAAAAAAAAAATTATTTATTTTTATGACAACAATAACGAGAGCTGCAACAATCGATTAGTCGACTCACAGAAAATGCATAGGCAGCTATTTTCCTAATCGGTCGTTTCAGGCCCTTCTCAAGTAAAATGCCGACTGTTTGCTGGTTCCGGGTCCTCAAAACCTGAGGCTTCGATGCCTCTCTCCGCTGTGTAAGACGGTAAAAACTGAGTCTGACCCACGACGTCCAAGGACTGGGGTTTTATGAGGAAGGGCGGAGATTTGCCTGACATGACACCAAGGGGGTAGCTGGACACCGGTTGGCATCGCAGCGGCACTGCCGTACGTTTACCCGCCCCGAGCGTCCGATGCGTTCGGCGGCGAGGGTAGAGTTCAGCAGGGACCCCGCGCCTCGGATCGCTGTCCCCGACCTCGCGGACCCCGGCGGCTGAACATCGCCGCCGCCGCCGCGGCGGGCGAGCCATCGGTGCGGAACCTGACTCGGACCTCGGCGTCGCGTCGCGAGGTGCCCGCGCGGAGAGCAGCGGGCATTCCTGCGCTCCGTCGCTATGAGGTTACTCCCATAACGATACGGTATCAGATCACCAGCCCGTATCTTGCGTTGTGCGCTAAAGGGGACGCCGCTCGGGTCGGACGAGACAGAACTGACTAAAAGCTTCATATTTCGACGCCCGGTCAAACACACCAAGGCCACCGTGTTCGTCCGATTAACGTGTCCTCGCTGAGGGGGCGACGTTCAAATATTTACCGTGTATATCGTCGTCTCAGCGGCGCTGGTATCGCAGGCTTAACTGTTGACAATTTGGCTCTCAGCTGGTAGATGAAAATGTTAACACACTTCCTGTAAACTAGCGCAGGCGCACTCAGTGCCGCATTGTCAATCGCGTGAAGAAGAACCGCATTCTCAAGTCGGTGTTGCCAGATTCGACAAGAAGCGGCCGAGTCGTACCGGAAATCGGACAATTAACTGAGCCGAATTCTACATTAGTAGTCCCCGTTTGCAGTGTATCACTGGATGTGCAGAGAACTATCACCGGGTTAGTCAGACACTGAAGAAAACGTAAAAACGTGATGATTCCCAGTCAAGGTCTGGGGTTAAAACGGGTGGGTTTTTTCCACTCTGTGATTTCTAAGCGGGTTTATGGACGTTTATTAGCGATGGACATCTGAGATAATGATATCATCGGGAAGTGTAAGCAGTGTTGCCAGATCAGCCCAATCAGGGCCTACACAATTTTCAATTCAGGAGAGACTCTTTTTTTTATGTCCATCCTATACATAGATATATAGATGGAGATTGTTTTTTCAGCCGAACACAATATATTTTTACTTACAGAAACAAGTAAGACTGATGAATAACGACTAATGATCATAACAAATCAAGGCCAAGCAGATTACCACTACCACTGTGTGTGTGTGTGTGTGTGTGTGTGTGTGTGTGTGTGTGTGTGTGTGTGTGTGAGAGAGAGAGAGAGAGGCAGTGGCGTAGCACAAAAATCTCGAGCCTGTACATCAGCAGCCTCGGTGGGCCCCCTTGGCTTTTCCAAACGTCCATCGTCACACCTCACCACAGCTTTCACTGTGGAGAACATCACGGAAACCCCACGGCTTTCAGGTCTTCATTTTTCCCAGGGCATGAGACAAAGGTGGAGAGTCCGTTTCCAAGGAGTGCCAGCCCGGTACGATAAAGCACGGAAGTAGCGTAATAAAGCTTGAGAGACGCAAAGGCACAATCCAAAGACATACGAAATATGTATCCCCAGTATTTAAACCGAAAAACGCAGGATTAGACCTAAAACCGACTGACTAGTCTTAAACAGAGTGTAAGTTCAAATAGCTAAGTTATTATTTTTCTTTTCTGATGCTGTTGAAGGTTTAGTTGCATGATTTATTTCTGTAGGCACGGTGGTTAAAACTGATTAAAACACTATAGTGAACTGACCATATTTCAAAGTGCATGACTTGAGAAACATGCATCCTTTAATTCTTATGATGCGCAATGAAACAGGCTACTTGGTGTTATTGTTGCGAATCTAATTTCCGTGTAAACTGCCGCAGATGACAGCGTGAGATACTTTTTATGGGGCCGTTTTATGAGCTGAGCTTGTTGGACGCTTCGTGATGATGGACCTGCAGCTGATCATACATACCCATATTAAACCACTCTGATACAGCGAAACCAATAACTTTAACAATCAAGAATGCGGATAAAAGACAAACTTCAGGTCTTCTAGAAATGTCCAGGCTTTCCGAGGCCCCTCTCCATGTCGGGGCCGCGGGGAACCTGGTTCCACTCTGCCCCTGCTCTTAAATGCCTAATTTTCTGAACGGAACTTTGAACGGCGGTAATTGCCAGGGGGCTTTTCTGTCGAAGCCTCCAGGCCGCTAGGGGCGCCGTGGCGCCGGGAAGGGAGGCGGCCCGGTCGGAAGTCTTCACCCACGTGGAGGATGTTTGAATTATTTTCGGTCCGCGGACTCCCCCCGTGAGGCTCGCAATCTAATGCCCTGCGCGACGCGTGCCGGGGTTTAACGGCGACGTGCGAAGTGCGAGTTTCCCGGCGCGATGCCGACGACCGACAGGAAGAAGCAGCGGCAGGGCAGGGACGCGGCGGTGAGCCGAGCTAAACCTGACATAGCGGGGTATAGAAAAATCTGGGACGGGGCGTAACGGAGTATATTTACTCGAGTGCTGCACTTGAAGTAACAGTACTTTAGCTAGTATTCCCGTTACGTCCCGCCGTATTAGTCTGTCCCACCGGAATTCCGAGGGGCAGCTTGTTGTCCTCCACACTTGCTTCACAGGCGAAATGGGGCAGTCCTCCGCCAGGTGTGGTAAATAGAGACATGGCGGATTTAAACCAACAAACAAACAAGCTTCTCAAACAACACATCATATTTTTATTTCTTTTTTCAGTGACTAATGTTTTATTAATTTTGCCTTTCACGGGGAAAAACGGTACAAACCTTTTGAATGCGGGACTTTTACTTGTAGTTGAGTACTTTTACTTAGGGAAAGGACCTGAGTACTTCTCCCACCGCTGAGTCAACATGAACCATTGTTATAGATTAAAAAGCCCAACACACTATAAAATACATTAATACATCATCATTAATCCAGTACATTTTTTCCTCCATTTTTTTTAAAGGACCACTTTTACCTGTAATAGATTATTTTTACAGTGTGATCATTGCCATCGTCTGTTAAGCAAAGGATCTGAATACACACGTCTGAGGGCTCTGTTTGCTCGTGGCCCGACCCAGGTGCAGGGAACCAACGACAGCAGCGCGGTGAGCAAGGCGTCTGCCGCAGCGCGGGGCTACTTCCACGACGTCTTCCTCCGGCACTTCGTGTGCAAGGCGGCCAGGAGAGCCCCGCTCATCAACAGGTCAGTCGAGGCCTCGCCCCGGGCCCCTGCGCAACTGTCCTGGGTCTGTCGCTTTAGTTAACACACGGGCCACGTGTCCAGGGGCAGTGTAACGTTTGCACGCAGCCTAAGTCGTGCAAAGGCGAAACGCGGCCTCACGCGTCCCTATGACGGGATAACTGGTGTGTGATGTGTGAGGTAAGGTGTTTTAAATCAGGTCAATAAAATAAACATAATGATTCATCAACTGACGGCGACCGGAGGTTTGTCGGTGAAAATATTCATCATCATTAACATTGCGATCAACTCGTACTCGTTGACTAATCCTTTTAACCCTGACTGGGGTTATGCTCGGGGATTATTAGTGGCTGGTTAAGACCAGTGTAATAACGGATATGAAACTAGTCTTTCTCATCTCATCTCTCCTACGGGAATGTGAAAAATAGCAACGCGAGGAATGTAACCAACTCTTTGGATAAAAGTATTTAAAAGTAGAAGGACATATGTACGGTATTTGGTTGTATGTATCAAAGTCCTCAGTCCAGTTCCATGCTTCAGGGGCTACTACGTGCGCTGGAGAGCTGTGGACCACTGTGTGAGGAGGTTTCTACAGGTCACTGAAAACTGCCCCAAGAGACAGGCAAGTTACCAGTATACTCTATCCCCTGGTGGTACTTTTATGTGGAGGGTCTGCGTTCTGAGCCGTGCCACCAAGGTCACCATCCTTCCCCCTCTTTCTAGATTCTGTCGCTGGGCGCGGGCTTCGACTCCTTGTATTTTCGCCTCCACGCAGATGAAGCTCTTGTCAGGGCTGTCGTGTTTGAGGTGGATTTCCCAGATGTCACCCGGCGTAAGGCAGCCCTGATCAGATCTAATATTGCACTGAGGGGGATGTTAGACTCCCATTCGCCTGCTCCCACAGGTCGGCCATTTCTTTTACTAACAGCACACTTGTGTTCAGAGATTAAACGATTTTTTTTAATTTTTTCTGTTCACAAATCCAGCCAAAAATGTATTTGTCATTTAAGTTATGTAAGATTTCATCAGCTTATGCCTGCCTGTGTGTCTTCAGGACCTGTATATGTGTGTAGCGGTCAGTACCGTCTGATAGGGTTGGATGTTAGAGAGGAGTCCCAGGTGGTGGAGGCTCTGGATGCAGCCGGCTTGGACTGGGCTGCCCCTACTCTACTCCTCTCTGAGGTGGTGCTCACCTACATGGAAACACAATGGTGAACACAATGCAGACCTGGCCAAATAATCGGGACTACGATCTCACCGGTGTGACTGTGGGCCAGTAGCAGCTGATTGTCGTGTGTCTTCCAGGTCAGACGTTGTCATCCGTTGGGCAGCAAAGCTCCTGCCCCAGTCAGTCTTCGTGATGTACGAGCAGATCCACCCCCACGATCCCTTTGGTTGGATCATGCAAGATCATTTCCTGAAACTGAATTCAACTCTACACGCCCTCGGACGATACCCAGACACGGCTGCACAGAGACGCAGGTTCCTGGACAAGGCCAGT
This sequence comes from Xiphias gladius, assembly GCF_016859285.1. Taxonomy (NCBI): domain Eukaryota; kingdom Metazoa; phylum Chordata; class Actinopteri; order Istiophoriformes; family Xiphiidae; genus Xiphias; species Xiphias gladius. The sequence goes on along the minus strand of NC_053415.1, from coordinate 25,861,889 downwards.
ATGCAGACTTTACTACATGTACTTGTTACTGCATCTTGTAACTGTAACTGTTGAAGTGTAAAGGACAGTGTTAAGCAAGTAATATCTGCCTTTTAAACCCGTGTTTTTGTCTTCAGGGCTGGGAGCAGTGTGTGTGTCTGGATATGAATGACTTCTACCTGGGCTTGGTCCCTGAGGAGGAGAGGCGCAGGGTGGAGATCCTGGAGCCTTTTGATGAATATGAGGTTAGCTCTTTGAAACGTTGTGGCCGCTTTACCATGCGCCAAGTTCCCGGGCCGCTTAGTCGGCAAAGCGTCTTAGTTTTGATGCGTGTTGGATCAAATCCAGCTTTCCGCTGAAAACCCAATATACTCACAAGTCCGGGAGGCAGGGAAACCGTTGGATGAGGGTTTATTTGAAGGTACACGGCAACATCCCGGCAGGTGATTCTTCTGCGGTTACATCTCAGCCCGGTCCATTACTGACTTGAAGTTCTATTCCTATTTACTATTTACCTATTTAACAACTACAACTTGTTACATGTTCTAACACGGCAACATGACATGCTAGTGACCCGTCAAAAGCTTGTTTCGATCTGAACTCTTGCAGACTTCTCTACGTCTTACTAGCACCACGTTTTCTTAAACTTTTTTTTTTTTTTTAAACTGATGCACGCAAAAAAAAGGAAACTGCCTTACGGCTCCATCACCTGTCGTAGATAACAACAACATGTCCACCTGCATTCTAGCCCTTAGGGACCTACAAACATAACATTAGCGTAGTCCTGCTGTTTAAACTGTAGATAAACTGTTGTCCGCACACATTCAAACATTGGTAACGGGATAGCGACATAAATAATTTACCAAATACGAATATGTTCTTAAATGGCTCTTGTGTGAAATGTGTTTACATCTGCTTTTTTTTGGCTCTTTTCCACGTTATATAACAACACACGGTGCTTTACAGTCATAATTTTATTCAGAACGATACTTCAGAGTCTGTGTATCTGTCCACCCTCAGGAGTGGCACCAAAAATGTTCCCACTACTTCATCCTCACTGCATCTCGAGGCTCTTTAATGGCTCAGGCTTTGCTCACACGTCCCACAGGTATCTTTCACTTTTGCCTTTTGAAAACTGCTCTTTGAGTCGTTTGACATCTTCTAAAAGAATTTGTTTGCAGGTCTGTATGTATGTATTTCCTAACTAATGTTGTGACGTGTTTTTTTTTGTTTGTTTTTTCCTCTCCCCTTCCCTCCTCAGTATCTCCAGTGCCATCCGTACGCCTATCTCGGAGCCCTGTAGCCCTGAGCGTGAAGACCCTACCAGTTTGCCTGGAGGGCCTGGGGATGGCTTCCACCTTGGTGAGGCCGGGACAGGTCCTGCTAACAGGAGGCTCCAGCAGAGGAGGCAGGGTGGCAGTAACGAGAGTCCTCCTCAGAGGCCAGGAAGGCTGGAGATCCGTCATTGTGGAACCATCAGTAGATTTCGGTGAGAGGACTTGCTGCTTTTAATTTTTTTTTTTGTTTGTTTGTTTGTTTTCTGTGTGTAGTAGTTTTTGCTCTTTACACTACATTTTCAGATACACAAAAAAATAACAAGCTTGGTTTATCCATGAAAAGTTAGTTTCAGCCTGAATCAGACATTTTATTTAAGTGCCTGTAAATTTTTCTCCCTTGACTGCAAACACTGACCAGGGCATCTCAGAAAAGCCAGCTGGTGTTACCACTACTGGTGACACTGTGATTCTAGAGTAATGATCGAAATTGTGCGTGTAAAACGAGACCCACTTTGCTTCCGGTGTGAACAGCTGGTTGTTTGTGTTGCCCTCTCCCAGGTGTCCGACTCTACCACACCGCCACATCTGGTCCTGGAGGTGGGATTGTGGTCTACGGAGGTCGCTCCTCTCCTCTCAACCCAGTTAGAGGCCTTTTCAGAGTAACCCTGGACCCCTGTGGTCCACCTGGCCCTCTAGACTCAGGGGACCGAGATGCAGTGAAGCCGCGTGTAGAGCGGATGGTCTGTACGGGTGATCCACCGCCGCCAAGGTGGAGGCACACTGCTACGATCGTCAGTCATAAAGGTGAGATAAAAAAGAGAGTCCGAGGTGGTTTCTTTCTTTCTTCTTTCTTTGTCTCTCACTCATTCATTTTCACTGTTACTTGCTTACTTATTATAGAATACGACCTTCTCTTTTTTTTCTCTGTAGGCAAAGACTTTCTGTTTGTGTTTGGGGGAAAGAATGAATCAGAGGCAGCTCTGGGTGACGGCCGCTTCCTGTGTCTTGACCAGCAGCACTGGACAGAGGTTGGCCGGGTCCCTATTCATGTGGTTTCTTCACAAAGGGGTTTTTTAATGTCCCACACAGTGATAGCACTTAAATTATCGTCTCTCTCCAAGAACCACTCGTACGAACACGTTCGTTCTTGAGTGGTCGTGTAGGAGTTAGAATTTTCTCCTATGTATGAACTAAATTCACAAGTGGTCGAGACCTGCTGTGTCAGTCAGGCGTCTCTGCACAGGGATGTAACGCACAGAAGAAGTCAGTTGTCCAAACCGAGGTTTTGCTTTTTCTTCATCTATTGCAAGCAAGACCAAAGACCAAAGAAATCCTGGCTCCTGCTGCCTCCCAGGTGCTGGTGCTGGTCCTACGCCTGCCCACCAGTAGAAAACCTGGGAAACCCCCGATGCTGCCCAGCTGTTACAAAATGAACCCAAACAGACTAAATAGACAACTAGAAAAACAAAGAAAACTAAAGAGAGAGAAATACCAAAGAAATCTAGTATAAATTAAGCAAATATTTCCAAAAATCTGACAAGGAAACCAATGAATAGCTGCTATAATAACTAAAACAAATTTAAGTTAAGATTCTGTTCACTAATCATCATCACGGCTCGACAATTTACTGAGCGGCTTTTTTAGATTGTTATGATTTTTATTTACATATCATATACATAGATATTTCGGCAAAGCGGCTTATGCATTTCACTAGTTGCTGGAAAGTTCTCAGCTGCCTCAGGACGTTTATGCAGGTCTCTGTTCAGTATCATCGTCTGTTGGCGCCGGCAGTGCAACATCCCCTACCGTACGCTGTTCTATCCCGTCCCTCGTCTCCGTGTCTGGAACTCGCCCTTGGCAGCCTCTCATTTCACTCATGGACTGCTTTGCTTCAGAAACATGCTCTTTAGCATCTAGCTGTTAAACCGTTCTTTATTTCGTCTTTTGTCAGTGAGAGAGGTTTAGGAGACGAGTGTGAAAATGTTCTTGCGTGAGGCCCAGAGTGTGTATGTTTCGTTTACAGATCCTAGTAGAGGGCGCAGCACCAGAGGCCCACCACTCCCACTCAGCGTGTTCATATCAGGGAGGTGCGGTGGTGTTTGGAGGACTGGACAGATGGGGGGTGCCACTGGGGGACACAGTCGTGTTAAAGCCCACCGACAGAGGCTTCTCCTGGGAAAGAATAGAGGTGCAGCCCCCCCCTGTTCCCAGGTCTGTTGTTCCTCAGAGCCACTGACAAAAACTTCACCCCATCCAGATTCTGCCCTGAAGCTCCTACTGAAGAAATACATTTCGTAAGACCTGATACTATGTGCTTTGTTTTAGATACTCTCATTCTGCCCATGTGATTGGTGAGAAGCTGGTCGTGGTGGGTGGAGTTTGGCTGCATTCAGATGGTGTACCAGGTGTTGCCGTGATCAACCTCTGCACACGGAGCAGCGTGGAGTTCAGCCTGGACACGGTCGGTTAACTTTCATTGGACCTAGTGGAAGCACATTTCACCGCAGTAATTTTAAGTGAAACTCAGTGCCACCTCGGGGTGTAAAGTTTTTGTTTTTTGGTGCCATTGATCGTGTAGCCTCGGGATAGATCTGTCAGACATGAATAATAAATCACTGCGTGTTCTTCTGCCGTCTGCAGACCTCGGTGCCCTGGCCTCTGATGCTGCACTCTTTCTGCTCTGAGCTGACGGATTCAGAAGAACCAGAGCTACTGCTGATGGGTGGGGGAGGGAACTGTTTCTCCTTCGGGACTCATTTCAACCCTCAGCCTGTCACTGTGGACCTCAGACCTGCGCTGGGATGAAGTCTTTCTGTGCTCAGATCAATGAGTTAAACTGAGGACTTTATGCAGTCCGAAATCCGCCCCTCTCAGATGTCTGAATGGATGAAATGGATCAACTTGAGATATTTGGGACAGTCGGGATAGAACTTACTTCAGGCCTGCTGAGGGCTCCAGACAAGTGTAATTGATTTTGAGCCCCGAAGGTTGGATGTCTAAGTATGAATGGACACACAATGTTCAAAAGACATTAAACAAATCCACAGAAGTGTCTTCAGTTTGATTGCTGGACAGGTTTTTATTTGTGAGACCTCAGAATATTATAGTCCAATATTGAAGCGCCCTGACATAGATCATCGCAAGTCTTTCAATGTTTTGGATGGAGGTTAAATCAATCAGTGAAGCGCTTAAAGGACTGGACTGTAGGACTGACAGCACCCCAGTCGCCAGGCTTGCGGTATTCCCCCTTCTCCAGGAAGTACTGGCGTCCACGGTAGTTGGGGTGCTCGTAGAGAACCCACCAGCCGTCGGACACCTTACAGGAGTTGACCTCCCTCCAGTGGAACTTCTCCAGAAGGGAGGGACAGTCCTCTGTGACCTCGAAGGCCTGGCCCCCAAAGTCTGCCTTCTCATAGAGCTGCAGCTTGTACAGGGTCCCACTGGTCTGGAAGGTGACGGACGGAAGGAAGGGAGCGAGACAGTAGGGGTTTGGGAGTAGGTAGTAAGGAGTAAAAACAGAAGATAGGTGGGGAGTGGTGGATGAAGGGTGGAGGTGGTGGTTAGTGCAGGGGGTTGGGAAGGAATGGGAATGGAATGTGGGGTGAGAGAAAAGGGGAAGGGGGGATATATAGGGAGATGAGATTTGCATCTAACCGAAGGAAAAGATGTTTGTAGGGCAGCACTTTATTTCAACCCGCCAGTTAGTAATTGTAAGCAATATATAAACAGTTAATGAATCGTTTTAACACACACACACACACACACACACACACACACACACACACACACACACACACACACACAAAGGCTGGTGTATAAACAGATAATGAATGATAGTGTAGTAAAAGACATGTTGTTATAGTATAAAATGTGTTCATTGGAGAATTTACACCTATTGACAAGTACTGTGAACTTTGATTGTCTTTATAACTGCTTACAACTACACTGTGTGTCTTTAAACCATTTATTATCTGGTTATATGCTGCTTATAAAAGGTAAATAGGGGGACCTGAGGTCAAGTGTTAACTGTTTTCATATCAGGCTCTCACAACAATCTGAGCGTCACGGCAAACTGTCCTTTGTACAGATTGTACACTCAGTGAATCTGGCGCGATCTGCCACTTAGATAACCGAGTTTAATCAAACCCCACCCCTCGCTGTTTGCAGTCTGTTCTTGCCTTTTGTAAATAGTACAACACTCCACATATGCAGCTGCTACTAACCACTTTGATTTTTTGTGTGAAAGTGGTGTCCCCGAATCTGCCCGCAGGCTGTTGGTCGCTTGGACCGAAGCCCGATCGTACAAATAGGCCGATCCAGATATCGGTCTCCATTGACAAAGCCCTGCAGTCGCTGGTACCATCAACTACATAGCGTGACCTCTTTGACGGACCCAGCAGTTGTCATCCGCTCGGCTAACCTCTCACTGTCTGAGTCACCAACCTCAAAGTTCATAACTCTCAACGTCAGGCTCTTCGGCCTCACAGCTGAGGAAGAATCTTACCAGGAGTTAAGTTCGTACAGGTTAGCGGTTACATGAAAGGTCTGCCCGCAACGCTCAGCTCATTCAATGAAAGGGGTCAGAATAGATCTCAGCACCAGCAGCGGATCAGACTACAGGCGGTGGCTGACTTACAAAGTGGATCATCTTGCAGGAGCTGAGGCGGTCGTTGAGTCCCATCCAACGCTGGTACTCTGGGTACTCCCCCCTGGTCAGGACATACTGGTAGCCCATGTAGTTTGGCCTCTCGTACACCACCCAGGCCCCACTCTCCACTCGGATGGAGTTGCAGCGGCTTAGGTAGGCGTGGAAATCTGAGCAGTCGCTGTCGCACTCATAGCGGCGGCCCTGGAAGTTCTTGTCCTCGTAGAAGACAATCTGGGGGAACAACACACGCCTGTCTTATCTCTCAACTCCTGCTTTTACAATGTGTGTGTTAGATTCTCTGAGGGGTGGCTCGTCCTGATGGGGTTTTTTCTTTTTTTTTTTTTCTCTCCGGCCTCCCGCAGAGAGTGCAGCTTTCACCACCGGCAGGATGAGGGCCATCAACACCTACTCCTGCGGAAAACCAGCCAGCACAGTCCACACCACTGTTTGAAACTTGCCTCACCTGAAAACCAAATCAAAACATCCCAGTAGTCCCCGCAGAGAGGACCACGTACGCAGCCTTGACTTAACCCCGCACTTTGCCACTTAACCTACACGCCACAGTGTTGTGTTGTGTGTCAGCCCCGCTTTGTCTCAACTCACCCTGCCCATCTTGGATCTAATTTGTGGGGTAGCCTTGATGGTGTTAAGTGATGGTGATGGTGGTTCCCCTGAGGTCTCAATGTCGCACTGGCCCCCCACCAGTCCCTTTTATATCCCCGCTTTCCCACATTTATAAACAGCAACGGTGGAGGCAAAAGGGGAACAATCGCTTTGTCATGAAAATGAGATCCAAAAATTGAGTCAGTGATTCTAGTGCTATTCAGTTTTTCCAGAAAAGCGAGGAAGGATTACGGCATAATGGGCGGGCACGGTGAGCGTCCATTGACCCCACTTCTCTACTGGCTGGGTCCAGTGCCCACCCCCGGGCTCCGGCTCTCGCACCATGTCACACATGCCAGCTCCACCGGCTTGCCCCCACCTGGCAAGGACCTGCCAACTCATGACTTATTTCTGCCTTATGGATGAATCCAGATAGAGCTGCGGTGCAAGACGCACTAAGATCCTTCACTTAGATAAAAGTGCCAGTACCACACTCTAAAAATACTCCAGTACAAGAGCATTGAATTCAGAGTCTCAGTTAAATAAAACACTTAAATAACATACTTCAAGTATTATAAGTACTCTTGCAGAAAAAGGCCCTTGTGTTGTATATTATTGTATTATATATTGCATACATTTTACCGTATATTGGATCATTATTACTGATCCATCAGTTTGGAAGCAGCATTTCACCATTGTAGTTGGTCGTTGTGGAACTAATTTTGGATATTTTTTATATTGAAGGGTTGTTTATGATCAGGCATCGTATTTTATAAGCTCATTACACAGTCAGTGGCCACTTTAGTAGGTACACCTGTGCAAACTAATGCCATCCGTCGCAACAGCTCTGCCCATTTGTTGTACTTTTGCAGAGTTTATGATGTTCGGTTTTTGTTGACATTGTCAGAAATGTGTCAGTTCAATCATATGTTTGTTATTGAGGTGATCGTGTCGTACTGGACAGCACTATATTTACATGAGGGGGGCAAAATACTAGAAACACGTCTGAATACAACGCAGTCACAACACACGTTATGTAACTAACACCTCTATGACGGGGTCCACTAAACTGAACATTATGGGCATCATAGAAGTTGACTGGATGGCAGAACAGTTGTATTGGAATGCATTAGAGTGTACAGGTGTACCTAATAAAGTGGCCGCTGAGTGTATATTTTGAGTGTAACAGCCGAGCAATGTAGTAGAGTAAAAAGTACAGTTCCTCCTGACGTGGAGTGGAAACACAAAGTGGCATGAAATGGGAATACTCAAGTAGAATACAAGTATCTCAAAAAGTGCGGCACTTGAGTAAAAGTACTAGTTGTACCAGTTGTACCTATTTGTAATACGATTGCAATTCATGCATTTCAATGTATTTCCTCTGTCACTCAGATGGACTTTATGAACTGGTTCCCATTATACCAAATGTGGAGCATATTGCTGTGTCCGAAGGTAAATACAGAATCAAAGCATCCAAAGCAATAAGCGGGAGGTGACCTGGTTTTAGTCAAAACCTTTATTCATTTTTATTCTTTGAACAAGCAAACATATAGTGCTCTTCACATAGTAAGGGGTGCATAAAAGGTGCGTGTGTTCAAATCAAAAGGGCACGTTTTCAAAGTAAAGCAACAGCAGTAAGGCATTTTACAGTGTAACCACTTTCATCTTGAAAATGAAAACACATCCCAGCATTTAGATTTTTTTTCCTACAGTGATGTTTTCTAATATGAAATAACATTTTAACAGTACATATTTATTACATAGTCCAACTTCGCTTAACTTCCAGTAACTAATAAAATGCTGCCTTGAAGACACATGCAGCAGTTCCGTTGTGTGTAATGTACAGTATGTCCCATTCTGGGAAGAAAAAAAAAAAACCCTCAAAATGTAGCATGCCGTGATGAGTAGAAGTGAGGGAGGCATTAAATGTTGAAAATGGTCCTGGAGGCACGGAAGATTTCTGAAATAAAGTCACACTATAATGCTGAAATATACACATTTATACAGGTGAATTAATACAAAAATAAACATACATTTAGGATTAGTTGCACATCTGGCCACTAATCTGCAAACTGACCACAAGTTCGTTGAGTTTTGCCTCCGTTGGTACACGTCAGCGAGTCAGTTACTTCTGTCGTACTGAAGACAATAAAAAGGAAAAGTCCGCCATAAATGACGGAGCAGAAAAACAGTTGTCCTCGGGGCCGCACCGCTCTCACTAACGTCAGAACAAATATTTCCTTTTGACAGCTGCTGAAAACACCTACTGCGGTACGGCAACAAAATACAACATGCTTGACAGTTTCAGCCCGTGGAACACAGTGTAGCTGCAGGTACCGTTGACTGACCCTCTACCTCTGGACGGTGCGATTACATATCTAAAATAAATTACGTTAACGTTCCTTCCTTTTTCCTCATAATGGTAAACGCTTGATTGCTATCTCTTCATATTCTAATAACACAGAAAAATACTATGTCCTGAGCTGGTAACTGTTGGTGCACTAACGTGTCCTTAGTACCCAAAGTGCTGAATTTATTTAGCCTCTATATTCTCCATCTTTAAGTGCACGCAGGATAACTGCCCTTAGTGAAAATGTTTCTTGGAGCAGAAAATAGCATTGAGTTTTACATACATGGGCGCAGTCTGGGAACTTCGGACACCACTGGTTCTCCAGGAACTTCACCGTACCGAGCCACAACTTCCCCTAAAGCAGCAACCAGCACCGCAGGATGGTGAAACCAGTCGCACCTGCTATAAGGTTACGTTCCTCTAATAGTTGCTCAAAAACACCTCTGACTATACTCGGCTTACACAACAACATTGGGTAATAAGTGGATTTCAACCGTCAAACTGAGAACTATTACTACATCCTAGAGCTGTAATGTCCCACGGGAACATTTTAGGGGCATGTCCGAAAGATCCCTCAGCCTGTCACAGTCAGTCGTGGCGGCTGCCTTGTCCCTCCTCAGCTGCTCCCACTTTTTTGACCAGATTTAGAATTTCTGTCTCCAAGGCATTACATGAAGCAGTCAACCCAAATTTAATCTTTTTCCAAAATGTCCCTTTAAGAGCTGGCGGTGACTTCACAGATGCTCCTCGTTTTTGTTAGTGTTTTTTTTTTTTGTTAGTCTAAACCTCCCCTCAAAAGCCCGGTGCCTGTAATGTTCTACACCACGCCAGTCCCCTCCCGACTTGGCTTAGACACAGTTGCTGTGTTTTCGTAAGAAGGAACTGTAAAGCAGCCCACGCCAGCTTTCCACTCAGGAATGAGTGGGACGTGAGTTGCTGTAAAAGCTGGATCCACAGCTCCAGACCTTCCAGAGTAAGGTGTAAACAACCATCCTGTACGATAATACTCGCAGTGAACGTACTCCTCAGTTTGGTAAGGCAGGAAATCCTAATGTCACTAATACTACATGCAGCCTGTCTGTTCACACCATCGCGTTGCCCTAATCTACAGGTACCAGTATCCCGCCGGAAGAGACCCAAACAAGAGTAATCCAACAGTTCAACAAGCCAAAGGTGACTGTCCCGCTGCCCGTCCATTCCTAATATGTTCGGTGTCATTAACTCGGGGCGCGTCTGTCGCAGGTCCATTCAAGTCCTTTAAAGAGGCCACCGCGGACGGGATGAGGCTGTCAAGTTCCTGCCTGTTCCCCGTTTCCAGAAGCCACTCGTGGAACTTGACTTCCACCACTTCCTGGAACTGCCGCTTCTGCTCCCTAGAGGACACACATGAGAATTCAGTTGCTACAGAGAAAACAAAAGGAGGTAAACTACAGAGCAGTGAACCGGGCAGGATGTGGAAGAGATTAGTGTCTAAATATGATCATATAGAAATCAATCCCTGTTGTTCCAGTGTAGAGCCCCTGGAGCCGGTTTTCTGACACTAATGCCTCCACTGAGCTCCATCATATCTCTCCAGCTGAATGGCTAACTCACATTCTTATTGATTTTCTGAAGGGCCGTTCCCGTCTAACTTTCCACTGATAAAAATAGCGCGCTGGATAACGGAATAATAAAACTTGTTTTTACACATGCGTAGATGATCGGGCGTTTAAGTGCTATTGGATCAAATGAGTGCACTTTCTAATAATGGTGTGGGGGGAAAAAAAGGGCTTGACTGGCCACTCACTTGCTCAGCCGGGCCTCCAGCACGGTCTTCTGCCAGTTCTGTATTCTCTTCTGCTTTTCATCCAGCGCCGCCTGATACGGAGGAGGCAAACCACCGGGCACCTCACATGTGTCGCCCTCCATCTGGAAAGGCACAACCAGCGTGTGAAACTCAGCCGGGGGCAGCAGGCGGTAGCAGGCGGGGTCCGGGTTGGACGATGTGTTGAGTGAGGGGTCGACGATGCCCTCGGTCCCCAGAAGAAGGGGCTGGTCCCAGGCGTCGGGGACCACAGCGAGCCCCACGCTGGCCATATGATCCTCCAGGGAGGGGTAGAAAGTGTGGAAGGGTCCCAGTGTAATGTCTGTGTTTCCAGGTAGGAGCAAGGGGCGGGTGGGCGTCAAGGTGTGGATGGTGCAACGGGAGGAGGCCCCAACAGCGATCCTGCCGGCCACGCACACCACCCGCACGTTCTGGCAGCTGTGGATGTGGACGCTGGTCTCGACGGGACCCAGAACCACTGTGCTGTCACGGCATTTGTCCAGGCTAACTGATCTGAAGGAGCAACAAAGACCATGACAGATGAACGGTGTCCCAAAAAGTCCATCACACAACCTACAGTTAGGTCCATAGGTATTTGGACAGTGACACAATTTTGGTAATTTAGCCTCTGTCCACCACCACAATGGATTTGAAACCAAGCCATCAAGATGTGATTGAAGTGCAGACTTTCATCTTTAATTCAAGGGGTTTAACCATTAACCGTTTAGGAGTTAAAGCCATTTTTATACATAGTCCCTCATTTTCACAGGCTCAAAAGTAATTGGACAATTGACAATTGATCACTTTCTTGTCCAGGCGTGTCCTGTTCCCTCGTTATTTCATGACAAATTAAGCAGATGAAAGGTCTGTAGTTGATTCCAAGTGTTGAATATGCGTTTGGTACTCGCAAATTCGCATTTGGACACAATTTCTTTTGAGCCTCTGAAAATGAAGGACTATGTATAGAAACGACCGTAATTCCTAAACGGTTAATGAGATATTTTTGTTAAACCCCCTGAATTAAAGATGAAAGTCTGCACGTCAATCACATCTTGATGGCTTGGTTTCAAATCCATTGTGGTGGTGGACAGAGGCAAAATTACCAAAATTGTGTCGCTGTCCAAATACTTATGGACCTAGCTGTATATTAATGGAAGCTAACCTTACCTGAGAGGTGACAGAAGGTATATGAAGGCATCTGAGCATCTGTGGACTTTGACGTTGGCACCGGTCAGCTTGTCTGAGGTTTTAGCCAGGGTCTGTTTGAAGACTTGGGACATCAGCACCATCTTACTGCCAGGTGGAGCCGTGTGGGTGTTCCTGGCTATTTTGGCTCTCTTCATGGCCCCTTCCACTACAATGCACAAACACAGACTGTCAAAGAAATGTAGACCGGTAGAGAAAGAGTGATGACTTGCAGACGCACTTAACGTAAGCACCCATAAAATACCACTTTCCTGACTTCTGATGCTTTCCCCTCAGACTCATTGTCTAAAATTACTGCAAGAAAGGATACCTTGCTGAGCCCAGGCCAGTTTCTTGCCTGAGCGCAGGCAGGCGGTAATCCCAAAGGGGTTGAGTGTGAGGCCGCGCTGGAGACACAAGAGTAGCTTGTGCAGGGGGAAGGAGCGGCTCTGTGTGGACCAGCCAGCTTGTGTCTGGAGCGGAGCTTTGGTCAGCAGCCTGTGGACAGGCTGAACAGCTCTGCCGTGGCAAACCGAGCCCTCCAAGAGCAGGTCCAAGCTCCGCACGGCCTCCAAGGATATCTGGAAAAAGATATCAGGCATAAAAATCAGACGTTTATCTCAGTCGCAACTTCTAAAAGCACAGAGCATACAACGGCTATTCTGTAAGCAAAGATTGCAAAGTAATTCGTGCTTTGCTTTTAAGGCAATGGAAATTAGATGTCACGGTAAGCTTTGCTCCGATAGGGCTCTCGACTGTAATCAATACCACCATACAGTATGTACTTTAAATCCTTAAACCTGCAATAACTGATCTGTTGGGCCCGTCTGAGGCAGCAGAAACAAGTTATGAAAACAACACTGACATATCATCTTTTAAGCCGATATGATGAAGCTGTTGACAGACTTATTTACACTTCAGTCTCGGAGCAACATTACATTCACTCGGAGTCGTGTTTCCGGGCCCCCGGCGAATCATGTTAGCGCTGTTTCTGGTTTCAAACAACTCCCGAGGTTAATATCTGGTCCTTTAGCTGCTAAACGCTCCACTGTGTCCACCAGCTGGTCTCGGACTGTGTCTGCCTGCTGTTTGGTGACGGACAGGTAGTGGACCGTGGCTTTTTAGAGCTATTTCTCTGAAAACATCTGCCTGCTGCGCCCGAAAACAACACTGTGAGAGCAGTGAATGAGAACCACAGCAGTAAAGTTGTGGATTAGAGCAGCTAAACAACGAGCTGAAACTCACTATAAAACTCTGCAGATTCATCACCACGAGCGACCACTTTCACACTGTCACATTTAACACATTTAAATACATGGTTATTGTGACAATACATCTATCCTAGCTGCTTTAAGTTTGCTGGTGTACAGCAATGGATGATGTGTGCTGACTGTCCGCAGACCTGGCAGTCTCTTAGGGCCTGTCCAGATTGTGACAGCTGTCCCGGCTCCACCAGCAGCTCCAGAATCTCGGCTAGATGGCTTTGCACAAATGACAGGTGGGCCTGATCATCCCAGTTCTGCTGAACCAAACAGAAAAAGAAAAGGACTATGAGTGGCACATCACACAACCGAGAGAAGACAAGAACGTTTGGTGTTTAAACTGTAGATGTTTTGCACTGGGTGACAGGTAATCAGAATTGCAGAATGCTGCCAGACATGCAATAATGGTTTCAGTCTGTCTCTCGTCCTTCACAGCAACAAGGACCTTGTTCTGGGAGCTAGTCTTGGCCTCTCGGTCTGACGAGGAGGGGGAGCGAGTGCGGTGACTGGGCCACTCTTCGCAGATCAGGGAGGTGCGCAGAGACACGCGGTTCAGCTGCTGGATGTAGAGGAAGAGGAGGAACTGCAGCGTGTCCACGGACAACTGGAGTAAAAAAGGAGAAAAGGGAAACGAGGGTCGCATATCAATGTGTGGCTCCTACTGGCACTTGAGAGCATGGTTACAACACTGACCTCTGCCTGGGGCAAAAAAAAACACAACACAGTGAGCAGCACACCCTCATGAGAGAGTAAGACATGACACTGAGAGGTTAACTGGGGATGAGATAAGATCACATTCTCAGGTAAATGAAGCCATTTGCACACGTAATCTTTCACTCCACCCCTCTCATTTTTTTTTCACCTTGTTCCTTTGTTGGTCCAGCTCACTTTTGGAAGAGCACTGGGAGAGACACTCTGCCCGCTCCAGCCTCTCCTCTGGTGTGTGGCCTACGAGAAGGTCGAAGGTCTCAAAGTAGAGCCACGCCAGGTCTTCCGGAAGCTGTAGCTTTCCGCAGGCAATGTGCCTCCACATGGGCCAGCCCAGAACGGGGAAGCAGCCGTCCCTGGTTCGCACGTAGCTCGCCATCTTTCGAAGGTAGTGCAGGCTGAGTTTGGAGGAGGGAGCCGCCTACAGTGGCGTGAACTCTGGTCATTTTACAACATTTACACCCACTGGACTGGATATTACGACATGAAATCGTTAGTGAAGGTATATTCACCTGCAGGGCGCCCAGTAAGAAGGGCTCCATGCGTGGCCATATGCTCACACTGTCTGCCTCCATGCCTGAAGAGAGAAGGGGGGGGGGGTGTTAAAAATAATAAAAGATGTGGAAGCTGGACGCATAATACATGGATATGCAAGAATTTCCCAGTATAAGAGCAATGTAAGCGAGTACAGTGCGCTTTGTCGACCGGCAAGTCAAACTTAGATAAACAGATTTGGAGAACAGCTGAGGGGAGAGCCGAGCAGCATTTCTCAATGGCCAGCTGTAGTGAGGCTGACCATACAAGTGCGCGGCCGTGACCGTAACAACAAGCCCTGTTTACAGGTCGCTCATTCAACATGGTCTCAAACCAGACCGTAACACCAACCCGACGCCTTGACGCTCCCATGACAACCGGCAGCCAGGCCGCTCATGTCATCAACACCTGACGGTGCATCACAACATCGAGTCTGGCAGGCTAACCGAGCCGGCTCTCGGCTCATGCCAAGACGGTCCTGTCCGGCCCGGCCCCGGCCGACGAGAAAATAAACACCAACTCGCTTCCCGTTGTGATGCGTGTAAAAGGCGGCCGGACGGACCGCGGGAGGGAGGTTTGTTTTTCTGTCAGAAGTTAACTTCACCGCAGTAAACTCTCCGGCGTTAACTTAGCAGCCGTTAGCTGGCGATGCTAGCAGAGGAGCCACAAGTGTGGCTGGGTTGTTCTTACTTTCTGCCTTTATCCTCGTCCCGGCAGCGCGCCGCTCCGTCTCGATGGGAGGTGGGTCGACGGGTCAAGTCAAACATAAGTGGGAGCAGAGATGGGTCCGGTCGTCGACGCGGTTCGTTGCGGTCCGGGGCAGACCGGACAGGTAGGCTCACATCCGCAGGGCTTCCTATTTGGCGCCTCCTCTCCGCTCGGACCATCTGTTGCGCGCAGCTCGCGGGGGCGCGCTTTATGCTGCATTCAGGGACTGTTGGCAGGATGGGAAGAACGGGCATCACATCCCCCTCATTCAAACGGGGGAGTGTTCACTCATTAGTCCACAGCGGTAAACCATAGTCAGCGTTGCCAGATTGGACGGTTTTCCGCTCATTTGGGCTAGTTTTTATTTTATTTTATTTAAGTGTGTAGGTAAGAAAAAAAAAGTGGTCGGGAGAGATGCAAAACAATCTTGGAAACTTTTTATGTTTTTATTTTTCCCAGTTGTTTGATTTCCACCAACAAACAGTTAGAGGCTATATTCAAATAAATGATAACTAGTGACCATTAAAACCATTTATTACTACTAAATAGAAACTTTTTTTAACTCTCGTAAACACTTACATCTGTTCACATGACTGAAAACTTTTAATGTACATCATGTAAAAGACTTTTATGACTTATGTCACCATTTTTTAAAATTATTGTAACCGTGATTGAGTGTGCCTAATTATACTAATAAAACAGAGGAAGTTTGCAAAATGTCCCCCGAACCAAAATTTGTTTGCTGGGTGTTGACATTTCTTGTTGGAGAGTTAACCAAAAAAAACAAAATCATTCAAACAAAGAGACACAAAAGAAGAACCGACTACAAAAAATAAAAAAATAAATAAAATAAAAAAATCGCAAAATCTCTACAAAGAAATGCGACACAGGTCGTCTGGTGGCCAAATGGTTAAAGCGCATAGCCCTCTACATAACTGCAAATCCCACGGTTCAAATAACGGCCCGGGGGATCCTTGTCATACCCACCCCCCGCGCTCTTGTTTCCTGTCTGTATCTAGAGTGTCAACTATCAAACAAAATGCAAAAAAAAAAAATCAATAAAAAGGACGTGCAAAACAACCACAAGGACACAGAGACACAAAATGACAATAAACTGATGTGAAACAACTTCCAAGACATTGAAACTGAGACACAAAGAAACTACAAGCAACACTCCTGCTTTCAGACTGGGCGTCTTGCTCCTGCACAGGAGCTCCTTGGAGAGCATTTAAATGACACGTCTGTGCCCCCGGTCTGTGCCCGGGGGGCCCGCTGTGTCCTATTCCGTCCAGTGGGAGAGTGGGAGATATTGTCGGTGTCAGAAATTCCTGATGTTTCCGACTCGGAATGACAGGACCTGAACCCAGCGTTAACCTGCACTGCGGACCGTTTTCATACAGTGAGCAAAACGTGCTGGGTTTTTTTGTTTGTTTGTTTGTCTTTTAGGTTTTTTTTCAAATTGAATTCATACATAAATTTTGAACACCTGGAGGAAAACATCACATATTAAAAGAGGTGATTAATTATTCAAAAAAAGGCTGAGGGGGGTGTTTCTTTAACGGTGGGCGGAGTCTTGACCGAGAGGCGGACTTGCAGACATCCAGTGGGAGGGCTTACCCTGACAGGAGGAAGAAGGCTTGTGACCGGCAGCGGGATCCAACCTTCAAAAGCCGGCTGTTTTTTTTGTTTTTGGGCTGGTTACTCCATACATACTGGGATCTAAGCTATGGCTAAGAAGGGAATGAGCCTCTGCAATGTGTGCTGCCTGCTTCTCTACGTTATCTCGGCGGTGCTTGCCGGGTAAGTGGTCGGTGGTCGGTCACGGCGGTGAAACAGCATCGCCAGCTGGTACACATGTTTCACTGTGATTGGTCTAAACCTGTTCTACATGTGCGGAGCGGACTGGGGCAGGCTGACTAACCGGGCTAACTCGCTGATGAGTCTCCCCTCGTGTTGTGCCGCTGTCTGTGTTAACGTTTACATCCAGCGCATGTTTTGCATGACGGGCTAGCTTAGCTTGCTAGGAGCTAGCCCTCATAGCAGTGAAACTAAACCGGCAGTAGCTAGCTAGTTCCTCCAGAACCTGCCTGAGAATCGTAACATCTTTAGGTTTTCTTCAGAATCGAAGTATTCAAGTGACCGTTTGCTGCACACTCACACATACATAGCAAACAGTAACTGCTAATAGTGAATTCGGCGTACTTAATCTTCCAAAATGTAAACAAATATAGGCTTAAAAAACGGGGCTCGCGAGTAGCCCGCGGCGTACAGGTGGCTGCCAAAGAAGGGCAGCAGTGTCATCTACCCACGGCTTCTCATGCCGCGTGTCTCATGTTCATCTCCCTCTTTCACGTAGGCGAGATTTCTACAAGATCTTGGGGGTGAGCAAGAGTGCTTCAGTCAGGGACATCAAGAAGGCCTACAGAAAGCTGGCTCTCCAGTTACACCCCGACAGAAACCCGGACGACCCGAAAGCTCAAGACAAGTTCGCAGACCTGGGCGCAGCCTACGAGGTGGGTGTACACCGTAGCTGTTGTTGCTGAACGAGGGCACTTATTGGGACTCAAATGGTCGTATTTGCATAACAGTAAACCGTGTGGTAGGTCGTGTATGGAAACCGATGGAGCACCGATACAAAAGTCTTTTGTACGCTGGCTATTTGGTTGTTGTTGGAAACGGTACGGTCACCGTGATTGGTCGACTAGACCGTGTGGCTGCATCTGATTGGTCGTTGAGCTGCACAGCTGGCGTTCAGCAAAGCCAGACGTGGATTTGTGTGAGTGGATTCAGATAAGCTATTTATTCAGAAACCAGGCTCTTAGCTGCTGACAACAAATGTTTTGAAGACATCGAAAACATTTGAAGAAAGGCTTTTTTTTTTTTTTTAAATTCTGTTTGCCGCAGGGGTTGTACTCAACTCTTTTCACTTAAAAAAGCAATAGAATGTGTTATTTGCCCAAACTTCTGCCCACAACTGTAATTGCTGACAACTACTGCATATTAATAAACACTGTCCTTGAATCTGCTTACAACTACATCATATTGTGTTATAAACCATTTATTAAATGTTTATGTACTGCTAATAATAAGTACTCGGACTAGTGAAGTGTCAATAATAATTGTGACAAGTCATGTGATTTGATATACAGGGAAATGACACCATATCACAGGAAAACGTCAACAGTATGATGCAATTCAGTACAGAGATAATTCTGCCTCTGTGAATATTTTAATGTTATAATTTCTGTTAAGACTGTGTAAAAGAGGTGTTGATGGTGTTGAGGTTTGGTTTTGGTGAAATTAGTGTACAGGATTTCATTGGAAAGGTGCTTCTGTCACTGGTTCCATGCGCCGCTTGGAATGGGAGTAAAAACAGCGTAGAATTTGGTTGTTTTGTGACTGACTGGTTGTTTTATTCCTGTTCGCAGGTGCTCTCAGATGAGGAAAAGAGGAAACAGTATGACGCGTATGGAGAAGATGGACTCAAAGAGGGTCACCACAGCTCACACAACGATATCTTCTCCAGGTTGGTTTCATTAGCCCAGGTGACACCGCGGCGTGACTTCCCAGAAACGACTGGATAATTCACAGACCTCATCGTGAGGAGTTTACATTGGAGTTATATTCTACAAGAGAAGCAGTTCGCATCAAGGCTGATGACGTTGTGTTCTTTGGACAATCGAGCGTCAGATTAACACCTGCATACCTGCAAAGATATACTCTTAAAGTGGTCTATGCAGGTATGCTGTGTATACGTGTACACCGAAAATGACTTACACCCATCTGAACATGTACATATGTGCCCATACGTACAAGAAAAACAAGCTGAAGAAAATAGAAAATGAAGGCAAAAGAGAGTAAGAGAGAGAGCAGTGAAGGAAACCGGTGCATTTTTAAATTGAGTTATTTTTCAATCCCTTTAGGAAGACAGACTTAAATTCAGTTCCGTTCAACTCTGTTGTGTTGGGTTGGTGGAGAAATCTGGATCATTTTGCCCCAAAATCTGGACAAATTAAACCAGATGAAGCTAGAGACTGCTAGAGAAAATGAGCTGAAACAACCCTTTAGGGACATTGGTTCACAGTATTAAGATACCTGCCAGAGACATGCTCCTGCAACATGGACATGAAATGTGCTGGCATCCGGTTGCAGTTAGCGAAGTTTCTTTATGAATACCGGTAGAGAGAGAATGGTGTTTTTAACCGGCTAAAAAACGGTCTTCTGATATTACTCTGTCCTCCCTCTGTAGCTTCTTTGGTGACTTCGGGTTCATGTTTGGAGGCAACCGACAGCAACAGGACAGGAACATCCCCAGAGGAAATGACATAATACTAGACCTGGAGGTCACGCTCGAAGAGGTGTACTCTGGGAACTTTGTGGAGGTAAGGAGAAAATCACAACGTGCACTCATTGTCCACATCTGAAGCGTGCAGCACAAAGTATAATTAGTTACGATGGTGTGTTTGAATGAAAGATTTTTTTTTTGTCAAACTTCAAAGCTTGTTGATCCATCATCTGATTTACTCTCTGCCAGTTTCCACGTTTACTTTTTAAAAAATCTTACTTCTTCATCACAAAGGTTGTGCGTAACAAGCCTGTAGCCAAAGAGGCCCCCGGCAAGAGGAAGTGCAACTGCAGACAGGAGATGAGGACGACGCAGCTCGGACCTGGGCGCTTCCAGATGACTCAGGAGACGGTGTGCGACGAGTGTCCCAATGTAAAGTAAGTCACTGCTCGTGGTTACACCCCCGTTTTCGCTTCCTTCCATTATTTCCCCGCCATTCATCAATTGTGAAGCTCTTTGTAAAGTCTGTTTCAGTAGGAGCGCTATAAATGAATCACTGATCATCCTCCTGACATTTAGTAATGATGACTGAGGTATCACTGACGGTCACGTGTAACGACAGCCACTCCGGTGTGGGCGGAGGGCGTCGCCGATAGGACGCGTTTCCGTAAAGCTGAACGTCGTCTTCGCCGTTCTTCGCACTGACAGGTCTGATGTTCGATGGAGCAGGCAGAAATATCGATATGCAAATGGCTGTTTAAGGGCGTGTCTGCATCCATCGATGGCGAACTGGAAATGAGGAAGTGAGACTTATGAAACAGAACTAGGGGTACGCACGGTGTTGTAAATCTGACCAAAAGAATTTGTATGCATATTTCTGTCTCTGTGTCTTTGTACACACAGGTTTTTGTTTTTGTTTCGTTTTATTCTTAATCCTGAATCTACGTTTTTAGTTTTAAGCATCTGGCCTCGGTTGTCCTGAAAATAACAGAAAAGTTGTTATTCACTCTATCAGGACACCTACTGTATATCAGGTGTGTGTGTGTGTGTGTGTGTGTGTGTGTGTGTGTGTGTGTGTGTGTGTGTGTGTGTGTGTGTGTGTGTGTGTGTGTGTGTGTGTGTGTGTGTGTGTAGACCCTGTGATTCTGAGTAGTGTCGCTATGGCAGTCCAGCAGTCCATGCACGCTGATTTCTAGCATGATTTTCAGTTGACCAGAACCATGCTTCAATTGGCCTTCTATACTTATCCAACTGACATCAACTGTACCAGCCAATCACAGACAAGTATTTTTATGGCCACTGTGTAACAGAATAGCATCAAAATATTTGATTTTCAATACTCGAGTCTGGAGACGTCGGAACATGAGCCCGTAGTTGTCTGTTGCCGTGCTCGCGGGGAGATCTAATCTGCAAGAGTCAGTGGTTGGTCTCTTTTCACAGTTAAGTGGGTTATAAAATGCCCTCAGTGTTCCCCGACTCAGCTATAGCAAAGTAGGAGACCCATTTACACTCAGTTGCCAGTTTCTTAGGTACACCTGCAGTGGCTAAAACTAACGCAGTCAAACCCAGCAGTCCTGCAGTAAATCCTCCTTCACGGAGGTTGTAATGTTCTGTTTGTGTTGAAACTGTTTCAGAGAAGGTGCTGATTCAACTCTATGATCGTGTCGGAGGCTGCAGTTTGTGGTGCCGCTGGTGTACCTAACAAGTTGGCAGCTGAGCGGGCGAGGTGTGGTGAGATGTGTCAGCCTTTAGGAAAGAAGTTGTACAAACCCAGTATCACAACAGGTTTTCCATTATGTATTAACCACAGGCTGGTAAATGAAGAGAGAACCTTGGAGGTAGAAATTGAACAGGGAGTGAGAGATGAAATGGAGTACCCCTTCATTGGAGAAGGTAAGCTTACATACAACTTCATAGTAATTATTTTTGTTTATTATTTTTTGTTTATTATTTTTATTTGTTATTGATGCTCTCTCTCTCTCTGTATGTATAATATAATATAATATAATATAATATAATATTTTTTTTTTTTAAACCAAAAAAAAGAACCTGGTCCTAATGTCTGATATGTGACCACAGGGGAACCTCACATCGATGGCGAGCCTGGAGATCTACGTTTCCGCATCAAAGTGCTGAAGTATGAGCAAGCTTTATTTACTGTGAAATTTCTACTGTGTGTCTGTGATGTACAACAAAATACTTATATTGCTGACTATCAGATGAGTGAGATAGTAACCTGACATGGGGGTGCTTTTCTCTGTAGACACCCCGTGTTTGAGCGCAGAGGAGATGACCTGTACACCAACGTCACCATCTCCCTGGTGGAGGCACTGGTTGGCTTTGAGATGGACGTTGTACATTTGGATGGACACAAGGTTCGGCACATCCTTGTTGTTTTTACAGATCTGTCTTAATATCAGGATTTTTCAGAGCTCAGACTATTTAAAGTTCGTTTATAAAAAAAAAAAAAAAGAACTATATTTAAAGCTTCATATTATTAAAACAAAGAGGAGTATGTGATTGAATGTTCCAGCTGAATCGAACGGTTGCACTTTTCTTTGCCCGACAGGTCCATATAGTGAGAGACAAGATCACTAAACCCGGTGCTCGGATGTGGAAGAAAGGAGAAGGCCTGCCAAACTTTGACAACATCAACATCCGCGGCTCCCTCATCATCACCTTCGATGTGGAGTTTCCTCAGACTCAGCTCGATGAGCAGCAGAAAGATGGTGAGAATGAAGGAGGGGCTAAAGGCGGTGCTGGGACGTTGGCCCAGACAGGATCAGCGTTGGCAAGACTTACTTTGCTTCATAACTGCTTCATAAGAGTTTGACAGACATGGGAATTTACCAGGAAGATAAACGTAAAGTGCAGTGATTGTGGAGCTTGACCCACGCTAGGAACTAAACGTCAGGGCAAGGCGCCGTCTGCCTCGCTCGACTTTATGGAAGTGCACCGCTAAAGTCCCGGAGTAGCCCCCTCACTAGTAGCGTTGTGCCGTAAATTTAATCGTGCGTCTTTAAAGTAAAACCCGAGACTGCGCTCTGTGCTGCCGAATGTGGCAACATCGGTGTTTCACAGGGTCAAATAAGGCGCTGTTTTCAAGTCAGCAGTTCATTTTCCCAAAGACAAATGCCAAAAAAATTCTAGTTTTCCAGCTTCTCCAGTGTGAGGATTTACAGCCTTCCTGTAACTCGTGTCATTATGAACTGAATCCGCAACATTTTAGAGAGTACATAGTTTATCTATTGCTAACACTTTAAGTCCCCCATTTATTTTTTATTAAATGGCTCATAATGCACTATAATGAAGACATGTATTATATTACTACAACTGTGTTTTACTATGCTGCCGATCATAATCTGTTGAGACAGGAGCCTCCACCTATGGGTGTTTCACAGGAGGAGTTATAGCTGCTGACAAATACAAATTCATCAACACTTGTGCCTTCTTACAACCACATTATAGCCTGGTGTGAACCATTTATTCAGTGTACTCATATATACTGTTTATCAGTACTAACTTAAAGTGGTACCAAACTTGATTCACAGTGATTGTTTTAATTATTGCGATAAAGACTAAATTATGAAAGACTTCAGGGTTTATAATGTGGTAATACAACCGTACAAAATCTTATAAAATACAACTTGAGAACACGTGTTCCGACGTTTTCTAGTTCTCCGGCTGTGACAAACTCACTACGTCACATGTCGTACTGTTCATGAGAATCATCTTCTTACGATACATTTTCTCTCCACAACACCGGTTGTAAGATGATGCACAGTTTGGCTGAGGCACCATAGGTTGAGGGGGAATCGGCGAGAAACAGTCAGATCGATAGCCGATAAAAATCGTGCAAAGTTTTTGTAACTCATCTGATATTTGAAATTTTACTTTTTTGATATGCCGCCGTTTACAGTTGTCGTTGTGTCGTTGCAGGTATTCGGAGTCTTCTGAAGCAGGGCTCTGTACAGAAGGTTTACAATGGACTACAAGGATACTAACACGCCACCAGACAGCCTGGACTGAGTTATCCGCCACAAAGACACAGACAGACAGACAGACACACAGACACTCTCATACATCTTCAGTCAACAGGAGCGCGCTCCATAATTCTGGCCAGGGTGTATTTATTATTTTCAGATTGTTCTCAGGATGGCTTGAAACCCAACTTTCACTTTTTAATGTTCTACATCTTGTCAGCAGTGGCACAACTGCACATGTTTGAAGTGTACAATTGGAAAGAAAGATGCCACGTCTGTGTTGTGCGTTCTTCCTGTCCCTACATTACATCGTAATAAGACCTTCTGTCTATTTTAAAAATCAAATTCACCAGTTTCTATCCGAGCGAAGTGTTAAGATCAAACGAGCGCTGTCCGCCAATGTGTCGACCACTGTACCTTTTCTGGGGACGACAGTTAGACACTCGCTCACCCCCCACATCTGCTGAAGGATGAGCTACTGACAAACTGGACCCCCGCAGAAGAAGAAAGTCCACTTCCAACTGCTGAACAACTTTCAAACCGTGCAAGACCACAAGTTGTTCCATTTGATTCCTTTTTTGTTTTAAATTAGTTTTATGAATGTAACAAGTTCACCTGTTGATTGATGAAACGGTTTTTGCTCTGGTCAGATTCCTGTCCAATAATACTTTGTAAATAGGGAAGAACAAAGCTCATCTGTTTGTTGTGTTCAAGTTTTCCTAATTTATGTCGGCTCTCACTTGTCTGTTTGCCTCCGCCGCGTCGTGACGGGAGAACTGCTCGCATTGCAAAACCCCCCAGGTTCACCGTGTCAAGAGTTGACCTCTTAAATTGAACAGTGACGTTTTATCATTTGGGAGGAAACGTGGTTTTGCACCTCCTCCGGCCCCACTAGACGCCCTCCCCGTCGTGGCTGAACGCCTCCAACTCCAAGGGACTGCAGACCATGACGCAGCAGCATCCCCGCTAGGTACTGCTGGCTGGTTTGTATTGTATTGTGGTTTTAGGGTTTCCCTCCTCTCTCTTTTTACTATCGACTGCAACGCCGCCTCCCAACTTCATGAGAGTGTCTTGGCCTTAAATGTGAATTACTTGGCCATTTTTACCGGGTGTTCTGGGGGATAATGTACTTTTGACTGACAAGATAAATAAAGATTTCTACAAATTCTGATGAGATGTCATACCCCAAATTCACCAGTAGATGACAACAGCGTCTAGTCCATGGGCCATTTGTCGGTAGCCCCGATGAAAGCTGCAGTGAGCGGAGGGGTGTCATGAGAGCGGCTGAGGGACTCGTTTTGCCCTGAAATCGGCCTGTCAGGTAGCAGACACTTTGGATCTGATTGGCATCTTGGGTAGCATGTAGCCTGAGATATCGAAGTCACAGCAAAAAACAAATTCCCTCACTTGGAAAAGGGCCGTGCCATAAGTACAGCAAGTGCTTCTTACATAGAGAGTTCGGGATAAGAAGTTTTTAGACTCAAGGATCAGTCTGGCAATCTGAAATTAACGAGTCCTGTTGCTGAGATAATTATGAATCATGTGTCGTGGTAATTTGCTAAAGGTAGGCCTCACGAAGGCTATGGATTCGTAGAAACAAATTATTTTCAATTAGAGTTAGGTTTCATTATTTGTACTAATTAGTCGCTATATGTATAGTGCTCGGCCAGTCAAACACTTAAAGTGAAAACGCAACAATCCGTACCCCATAGTTTGACGGTAGTGTCAGAGGAGGTCAGAGAAATAACTTGATGTCTAAATCTTTAATGAGGAAAAATTTCACTTTTACACTTTGAAAGTGAGAACGTTCTTGGAAATTAGGCATTTTTTCACAGAGCTGTTACAAGGTTAAGAGCCCGTTTTTGGTTTGGGCTCAGTACTAATGATGGTTAAACTGGCATGAATTGATTTTCCTACCACTTCAGGGCAGTGCAACAAACTGTAAACGCAACACTGAAATATTATCGCCTGATAGAGCCTAAGTGAAATGCCTGTTTACTGTTCACATCCAGCAGACACGGAGCAGCATTTGCATTCATTTGGAGTCGTGTTTCAATATTCACTCTGGTTTTCGCTCTCACTCTCCTCTCCTTGTCTTGGTTTACACCAACTCCCGAGGGGAATATTTGGCCCCCTTTCGCTGCCAATTGCTCCACAGTGGTCGCCGACTAGTTGCTCGCTTTGTCCGCTGTTTGGTGCTGAACAATGTGACAACACCGTGCGACGGGTTTTTAGAGCCTTTTCCCCAGAAAAACGGCCGCCTGCCAAGGCTGAGCAGAAGGTGGTTGAGAGCAAGGAGAGGTGAACTAAAACAGCGGGGCTGTGGTCCGTAAAACCAAAACGTACCCCATTTGTCATTTTCAGCAAAAAAAAAAAAAAAGCTCAGATCAACCATCTGTACACTGACCTCTCACAGTTAGTGACCAGCAGGTGAGCGGAGCAGAGCATTGAGATAAAATATTGATTAGAATCCAGAGGGGTACAAATGTGTGTGGTCCATGGGATGTGTCCTGACCCTGTGACCCCTCGGCGGTTTAACTTCTCTGTCTGTTTTCCTAAACACTAAATCTTTAGTAGTTCAGTGGCGCAGACATCAGACGCGCCTCTCTATCCCTGGCCCGCACCCGCACCCGCACCCGCACCCGCACCTTGTGGGTGGAGGGACCATGGGTGGAAGGTTGTCGGGGAATCTGTCTGCATGGGTGGGGCAGGGGATGTCCACACAAACATATTCATGATGGTTAGTTTATAGCGCGGTGAATGGTGAACACATCTGCCCACCAGTGTTCCTGTCAGAGACCATGTGTGTGTGTTTGTGTGTGTGTGTGTGTGTGTCTTTGTAATGATCTCTCACAGAAGAAATTGCACGTGTGGATACTGTGCATACAATATATGCTCATGAATGAGTGTGTGTGTGTGTGTGTGCTCCTGTGTTTATGCACGCATGTGTTCTCAAGTGTCTGTGTATGTGTGTGCATTCATGTGTGTGGCCACACTGTGTGTATAATGAACCCCCACAGAGATAGCAGGGCTGCGGTAAAGGGAGTGTCCTCCCGGGCCCACCACACATCCCCTAGTCATTTTCAGACCGGAGAGGCTTTGGAGCGGAGAAGCGGAGCTTTGCGATCCGGCTCAGATAAAACCTCTCGCTGTCTCACCTCACAGTTCACTGCTGCAGCCACCACGTCCTACTAGGACCACTGAGGTCCAGACCTTTTCAGGCCACTGCAGCGCACAAAGCTAAAGTCTGTGAATGAGATGAAGAGACCCGCACCCATGTCCATGGACGGATCGTGAGACTACAGGCCCTTGGGCACAGACATGTAGTGAAAGGGCCTCCTCCTCTCCTACATAGGAGCAGGACACCCAGACAGAGAGAGACGTGTCTCTTTGTGGTCAGTCTGTGTCTCTTTTCCGATCGTCTTGCATCTTTTCGTCTAATCTTCCATCTCTTGGTAGTTGCTTTGCATCCTTTTTGTTGTTTTCTGTCTCTTTGTGGTCGGTTTGTGTCTCGTTGTGGTCGTTTGACTCATTTTCCAACAAGAAACGATAAGAGACCCAGGGGCCCAAAGGGCCCGCAGGCTCCTGGGCCTGGGCCTGGTGGGCCTGTTCAATAATCCCTCCATGCCCATGTCAGTCTGCTCCTGTGTTTATTTAGTGTTTATTACACAAAAAAGGATGTATTTTAAGAGAAATAGCCCACATTTCCATTTTAGGATTCAGCTCTTAGACAACAAAAGATGCCCATGTGCTCCGACATCGTTTGTTCAGCTCATATATGTTGATCTGAGGATCTAAGTTTCTGATCAGGGTGCACACTGTAAACGGTCCAGGGTGACTGTTTGTGACCGTCTCTGGGAATGTGGTTCTGGGAAGAGGGATTTACCAATCATCCACCAATAATATCTTCTAACCACTTGTAATTACAGACTGCAGAGCACATGGGGGCAGCATTGCCTCTTCAATCACATCCCTCCCTAAATCACTTTTTATTACCCAGGACACTCACCAGAGGTTTGTGTAGTTTGTATATATGTGTGTACTGTGTGTGTGCGTGTGTGTGTGTGTGCGTGCGTGTGTGTGTGCAAGAGCCCTGTACGCCTGCACTTGCCAGTTGTTGATGCAGATAAGCACAGGGATCACACTTGACCCTGAGTGTAATGACTTGTAAGCGTAGCTGCAGGGTTAAGAGAGGCACAGGCTAAAGGAGGGCTAATTGAGGAATCTGTGTGTGTGTGTGTGTGTGTGGTGGCGCCAGTGGGTGTTTTGACCTGCTCTGACTCGGCAGTGTGCTCGGTTAATGGTGCCTGACCTGTCAGGCGCAGGGTTTCTAAAGAGCACGAAATGACACCGGAGCACTGCTCGGTGCAGAACATAAAAATGCTGCAGTCGTTTCCCAAAAATGATTCAACTTTTGACAACATTTCAAAACGTAAAATATAAATTCCTGATGTCTTCTGGAAAGTATTAGCGCCTCTGTTAGGATTTGATGTGAAGTGTGATGGCATCACTGGTTTTCATTGTAAAAATGCACATGAAAAGTAAACGGCTGAAGCCGCTCCTTTTAATGAGAACACACACTGATGGGTGAGTGAAATTTTTACTTTTTCGTTAAACCTTAGGGACTCAATCCAAAATGCAACTCAACTGAATCAAATCTTCCACCGTGTTCATGAGAGTTCTGGTGACACCCCATTTCATGTCTAGAGACTGTGCACAAATGATGTTACGCCGACACACTGTTCTTCAAGAGGAAAGAACTGCTCGAATGACTTATTACTTGGAAGCCCGAGCTGTATATGAAGCTAAATATTGAGGCTTTTATAGCGTTTTAATTAACTGACACAAAAGGACGATGTTTTTATGACTTCTTCCATGATTTTTCTTTTGGCAAACTAAATTCTGTTTCCATGTCTCCATAAAAATAAATACAAATGATCAGATTTGCCTTTTCCTTACAGATCCAGGTGTGAGAGAGACCCTGCGGGGGATTTTTGTTGCCTAGTAATATCATTCTGATGTTCTCTCACAATTTACATCCATAAAAAGTCAAACACCGAGTATACACGTCTGTGATAAAATAGAGACCTTCAATAGGGAGACGGGAAAGTGGAAATGTTACGCAGTTCTCAGAAATCTGGGTTAAATTTTACATCGCGGAGCCAAGCGGGACACGGACTGACGAGTTGCCCCCTTCCCTTCGAGCCCCCGAGGAGCAGCAGCAAGGATGGATTCAACCGACGGCAAATGTGCGTGTAGTTATCAATGCCGGTAAGTATCAACACATGCCAAGGCCAGGGAGGACAGCGGGAGGGAGAGGGGGGCGAGGAGGGGGAAAAAGGACTCTGCCCGAAATAAGAAATGTTGACGGACAAAGCCTACAATTTGTGGGATCTGAGCATAAAGCAAACAAAGGGCAGCTTTTGTAAGGAATAATGCATGTCAGCCGTATCCTTGTCCCGCCACTGCTTTGAACGCTGCTGGGGATGTCCGTTGCTCCACTGTGTATGTCGTGTTGCTATATTAAAGCCAGTCACCTCAAAGGGAAAAGCCTCAACTATTCAACAATTGAATGGTGGGGCTCTCATTATGGCCAATGTGGGCAGGAAAAAGTGGCTTTGGGGGTTTTCAATTCAGCGACTTTAAGCCCTCCTGTTAGCTAGGACGAGCTGCTGTTTATCCCAATGCCTTTCTGGGGGCTAAACATAGTCAACTGTCATTATGAATCTCACTCTCTCTCCTTTTCTGTCTCTCTCTCTCTCTCTCCCGTTCCCTGTCCTCCCTCTCACTAACATTTATTTATTTCTCTCACAACTTTGTCATCTAATGACCCGTGCTGCATTGTTGTTTGAAGGGGGGCCGGTGGCGCTCCCCGGTCTCCCACATCCTGAGGAAGAGAAGGGGAGGCTGGAGGGCGCGGACAAACAGTGCTGCAGACCACCTATACGGATGAAAGCCGCGATGCCTATGTTCCATAGGCAGCATAAAGCCGACAAGGCTGCGCTGTACATGCCTGGGCTGTATGTTACAGCGGTCTGTGTATGTATTTGCCCTCCAGCAATTCCTTCAAAAAAAAAACAACCCACCGTCACAGCTGTCCTCTACCGAAGCCATTTTATTCAGCCCGTCGGTGTCAGGGGCTTGAACGGTTGGCAGAGCAGCTTCCCAGCGGTTCCAGGGCCACATGAATAGGGCCATATTAGAAAAACTGTATGCACAGTTTATAAAATCATGTAAATATGTATTAGCGGGTGTGTGTGTGGGGGCAGGAGGGTGCATGGTGGAGTACAGAGGAGACCGGGGGCGAGGTGAAAGCCGTCTTTGTGTTTAGAGCAGAGCCCTCTGGTGGACCCTCCCCTCGGCGCGGGGTTGCCCAGGCCCTGTGGTGGCGGATCACAGTTAATAACTGTGCAGCGGGCTGTCAGAGGCACTTAGCCTGATGCTGGGCAGGCCGGGGCCAGGCTGGGCCCGCATACACAGCCTCTACATACTCTGCCTCCTGAGCCTGGACCAAAGCACTCAGTCGTGAAGGGGAAGAGACAGAGAGGGAGCGAGAGAGAGAGAAGAGCTGGAGAAGATGGGGACATGAATGATTAAAACAAATAGGAATCTTACAGGGAAACGTTCACTGTGTTTGGATCCTTTTTGTAATGTGCAATAGGCACGAAGAGGGTACAAAAGTGGGACAAGGCCAAGTCCCAGACTGAGCTCAGGTGTCTTCCTTTAAGAATTCTGTGCCAACCTTAAGCTAGGAGGAGAGCTCAGTCCAGGATCGGGCTGAAAGGATAGCTCCACGGTTTTCTAAAGGTCTGTGTGAAACCTATGCTCTCATGCCCGTGTGCACATCGTACCAGTTTGTGGCTGCTGTAATTGCTGCTGCTGTCCACCCTGGCCACGACAAGATCCCTTGCGTACGGGATTCCACCGTAAGTGATGTGTGACAAAGTCCGCAGTCCTTGTTTTGTGACAAAAAAACTTGACCCAATAGGAGGCCTCTGAGTTAACCAAATCAAGTTGGTATCGTCCAAAGTTATGGTGCTTTTAGTTAAAAAAAAAAAAAAAAAATCACTCTTTATGCTCCTCTCTGTCCACTGCAGCTCAACAAGGAATCACAGTCTGTGGAAACACACAGAGGGAATTTTGGTGCTAAAAAAACCTGAAATTTACAATTACAGCTTTGGTTTCATTTTGAAGGCCCTTTTGAACAAAAAGATACCGTGGATTTTGTTCCCAATCATTTAGTTAGTTAGTTAGTTAATTAACTGATCTCTTCAGCAACCAAGAATGTTTTCATGTACATATAAGCATGTAAAAAAAAAAAGCTGAAACCAGCCTTTAATCACTGAGGAGGGCGCACATCTACACAGCAGCCGGTTGGTTAATGCTACAAAACACAGCCTCCACTGAAGCACATCTAATGCAAGAGGGACCACAGCACCACCTCCAACCATCGGCACCAGACGTTATCTGACCCTCAACAAAGTGCCCCCAGAAACTCTTATCTGATCCCCCGCTTTTAAAGCTCTTTCTCCGAATCGGGACTATCACGGCAATCGAACAATGAAGGCTCGTCTAATCTCGAGTGGCGTTTTATTCCCGTGCCAAACGACACTTGTGGACAAACCGCTCTGTCTGCATGTGAACTCCAAAGTCCAGCTCATCCCTGTTGACTAGATTAGATAACCTGGTTTTAAAGGCAGGGGTACTGTTTGCACAGTGACTCCTCTCTGCCCTAATAGCAACTGATCTAATGGGAGATTGCAGGCTGCTTGTTGACAGTGCAGACCTGCACGCCGTCATGGCAATGGCCAAACAACAGGGAAACAAAGCAGGGCTGAGCTTTAGTACCTGTAATTACTGGATAAATATCAGCTCCTCTGCTTAAAACCGCCAGCAATAAATATTGTATGCTGCCGTAATTACGGCTATTATATTGTCTGTATTGTTAAAATATGATGGGTTCATGGAGACCTGACTAAAGTGGGTTGCTCTCTTAATTTATCTGGGTTCATCCATTCATTATTTACATACATGTGAAATTACAAGGAATACAACACTGTGGCTCACTGAAGAGAGCATAGCCAAAACATCTGTCCGTTGTTCCCCTGCACTAAATTCCGACATTGAAAACTGAATAAAATGAAGAGTCTAGTTGATCTGGGTGTGCAAACCCTTTTTTTAAACTCTGACTTTAGCTGCAAAGGCCAGGGCTCCCTTTTTTTTTTTTTTGTCTTTGGTTGAGCACTTTTTTTTTTCTACAGGTAATATTTAAAAAATAATAGTTTCTGCAA
The DNA here is from genome assembly GCF_016859285.1 of Xiphias gladius. Classification (NCBI taxonomy): domain Eukaryota; kingdom Metazoa; phylum Chordata; class Actinopteri; order Istiophoriformes; family Xiphiidae; genus Xiphias; species Xiphias gladius. The sequence continues at coordinate 25,830,272 of NC_053415.1, read as the reverse complement.
CCACATTTGTCAGCGGATGCAGTATCAATCAAGTGCTAGCTTTGCACTGATTGCTTTACACTAGCGACGGATTTTTTTTTGCTACTTGGTGGCAGGAGAAACACACGACTCACATATTAACACCTTTTAAAGGAATAGTTTGACATTTTGAGAACAATTACATTTATTAGCTTTCTTGCCGAGACAAGACGAGAAGATTGATACCGTTATCATGCCTATACTGTGAATACGAAGCTGCGGGCAACCGCAAATTAGCTGAGCCTAGCATAATAGAGAACTAAATCTGGCTACCAGCACCTCTGAAGTTCACTAATTAACATGTTAAATCCCGTTTGTTTAATCCGTACAAAAAAGTTGCCGGCCAGATACTCTGTGGAGCAGCATTAGCATTAATTTGGAGTCTTGTTTCTGGCCATCTGATGAATCTAAGTCAAGTATTCCTTCTCTTTTAGCTCTGGTTTTGGTCTCCACCGGCTCCAGAGGGAAATCTCCGGCTCTTCGGCTGCTAAATGCTCCACTGTGTCCGCCAGCTGGTCTCTGACTGTGTCCGTCTGCTGAGCAGGTAGTGGACAGTGGCTTCTTACAGCTTCTTACGCCGGAAAGAGCTGCCCGCTGCGGGTGAAAACAAGATTGATGAACGCGGTAAGAGTGAACCAAAAAGTTGAAGTTGTGGGGCTGAAAACCAAAATAATGAGCTGAAAGACGCTAGAAGAAAACCTCCTAAGGACTGAGAGGAAATGCAGCCGGGCTACAATTCTCTATAGGTTCATCACTACTAGCAAAGCTTTTCACATACAAGCAGTTATGCGATCCATTGTTGATCCAATGAAATATTGATTACAGCCGCTTCAAATTAAAGGACTTTGCACTGGCGACGTGAATGTTAAACATAATTCAAAGCTTACCTGTTCCTTCCAGTGCACATATAGCTTCAGTGTGAGAGAGAGGGAGGGTAAGTGGCTCTGCTGCTGGCGTCTCTGGTGCTCTGTTTAAATCATCACTTCCTGTTCTCAATCCCCGTGTCTGCTTATCCATCATTTCATAAGCATGCGTGTGTGTGTGTGTGTGTGTGTGTGTGTGTGTGTGTGTGTGTGGGTCCTATTGCACCTACTCCAGCCTCCCATGGGTGGTGGCGGTGGGCGAAAAAAGGGGGCTGCTCCTTCGAGACACCCCTCAAATTATGGCCTAATCAGTTAGCCCCAAGAGCAGGCCTTCCACAGCTCCCAGACAGACAGACAGACCCCCAGGCCTACAGCAGCCTCATCTTAGCCCCCCCCCCCCATCCTCCCCTTCTCCCCTCCTCCTCCTCCTCCTCCTCCTCCTCTCCCAGCCACACAGCACCGAGCTTGGCCTTGTCCCTGCAAAGACCCCTTTCCCTCTTTCTCTCCTCACACTGAGATAAAACAGGTCCAGCTTTGGTTTTAGGAAAGTGTCGGCTGTTCCCGTCCCCTCACTTACCCACTCCTCTTGTCTGCTCTACCTGGCCCTTTCACCTCTCTCACACACACTTTTCCCACTGAGGCCGACATACTGTAAGTAGTATTAGATGTAGTTTCACACTGTTTACACTCAGCTCTGTTTTAGAGCTGAACCAGCACATTTGACCCACAGACACTGTGATCTCTGCTGCCAACTTAAATCCTTAATGTTGGTGTTTTTTCCACCTACTTTCCTGATGTGAATGGTTTTACAATCTTTTATGAGTTGAGTCAGCTCCGTGAACTTAAGGTCCATGAAACCATTCCAATACTCATTTTTTTAATTTCAAAACGACATGTCAACAGAACTGTCTTGTATTTTTTATTATAATTACCACCATTTCTGTGACTGTGGCCAAAAACAAACAAAAAAAACAAATGCTCTTTTCAGTTGTTCAGTAAATATTAAAACTGTTTCAGGTTTAATATTTACCGTTGCTGCAAAGTGTTTTGCACCAATCATTTTGCAAGTACCAGTTCCAAGAAGGTATTGCAATCATACTCAATAATTGCTCGGTAATAAAAGAAAAATAGCACAGTGAGAAATACAACAATGCAATGATATCCCATTGGCACCTCAGTTTATGTCAACAAGTATCTGGTTTTTCCCTGGAACATTAATCTACACACACACACACACACACACACACACACTTCTGGATCCACAGCAATAATATGATGCTTTGTCGACTAAATTATTGCAACTCTACCCGGTTAATCAATGACACATGTCAAGTTCTGGCAATGTCAGACCTTCACTGACTCCATCCCACCATTCCCCTCATCTGCCATGTCGTTCCCATTCCTCTATTACCACCCCCTCACACACACACACACACACACGCACACACCCGATGTGCCAAACCAGACCACTTGCCATACACACTAATGCTTCTGTTCCCTCCGAGCAGCTCCATCAGTCATGTTCACCTCGCTTATGATTCCCATTTGATTTCATTTCACAGCAAAACACCACACACACAAACGCCGGCATGCATCTGCATATGCATGTGTGTACAAGAGCGTGCAGACATTTATGCAACGACGCATCCAAATCCACGCATGCACACGTCTACTATCCCCTTTCTTGAGGCAATGAGGTCGTCAGTTTGTCGTGTGCAAAGGCAGCAAAGAGAAGTACAGAGGAAAGCAGGCAGGTGCCGTAGCACCTCAGAAAAAGAATGAGTTGCTGGGACACAAACACCCAAGGACGGGGATGGAGGGAAGGATGTGAGGGAGAGAAAGGCAGGCGCTGAGCAGGACTGATCCATATCCGGTATCTGTGCTGTGATTATTTGTACAGCAGTTATAAAGCCATAGGGCCTGGCCCCGGTTCCCCGACATGTTGATTTCAAACCTCCCCGGTCTCCAAATAATGGCTGATTAAGTGGATACCCTCTTCGTCTTTCTCTCCCTCGCGCTTTGTCTCTCGTACATGTCCGGGGCTCTGGCCCTCCATCCCCCAATATGTTCCGTATTAGTGGGTCTTTGTCGAGTGTTTGAAGTATGAGAATTGAGGAGGTGGGTGGGCAGCCGACCACCATACTCAGAGGAGACCTGTGACGCACACAGAAATATCTTCTGACTCCATTAGCATACCTCTGCTGGCGCGGCTACACTCAGCACAACTGCTAATGTGGCCGCTATTGCATTTGTACGGAGGTTACACCACGAAACTATCAGAGGGGTAAGGCCCGTCAATTAAAATATGTCAAGTCCCGAAAGGCCTGGGACTGACTTTTGAGGACCGTCCACATGGCAAAAGCCCTGAAATGATTATCACTGGTTGAAGTTTATCTAACTCAATAGGTAAGAATAAAATGAGCCATTTACTAAAGTCTGACTCAAATACTCAGCTGTTATGTTTAAAAATTTTTGCTATTTATACTTTACTCTCCCGCTGCTCTTTATTTTCCCCCTACGAAAAAAAAAGCATGTGAAATACTGGTTTTCCTGTGTAAAGTGTTTTAAAAACACACACGAGCCCACGTGTGAACTGATCACATGGGAAACCGCTGTTTTACTGGTCACGCTGAAGCTGTTTCACAAGCAGTATTACATGAGAAGTGAATGTTTCAGCTGGTGATGGCTTGAATTTCACAGGAATTATCTGAAAATCCCACGTCCGTAGGACTTTATCACGTGAGAGATCGCACGAGATAAACATGTCAAGCTTGTGAGGACTATTTCTTTCGATTGTTTATTTTTTTCCTCTACGCATTTCCACATAACCCTTGCTCTGCTGAGCCTGTGTTTCGGAGGTCTGAGTTTTTAATGCTGTCTAATGCATTTGCTCTTGTGAACGTGTTATGTCTGCGTGTGGCACAATAAATCCCGAAGTTACCAGCGTTCTTTGCGAATTTGTCGCGGCCGCTAATCAGGCGGTTTGTTTTTAGGGTCGACTTTCTTCTCGGCATAACTCCGTTCTCCTCATTAACCTCCTTACAGTCTCGCGCCGCGCAGTCAAACATCATTCAAACTCATCGAAATGTCGTTTTGATTTTAGCAAAGGTCTCAAAGTCTCCGGCAGGTACCAAATACGTTCGATAGCACGTCAGAAAAACGTGCACGATGCAAAACTCGTCTTCATTTCCGTTTGATATAATGGTGCAGCCAGAAACGCAGAGCACCTTGGTTTTCAACATAATGAGTGTAAACATCCTATTCTTCAGTTTAAAAAAAAAAAAAAGCAAATACAGGAAACATATATGATGCTGTCATGCAGTGTGATGGTTATTGTAATTTGAATTATTCTAACTTTAAAGAATCATTGTAAGTTCAAAGACTGGATTCATTTCAGACCAGGTTTAGGCATTTTCTTACTGGAGGGGAAATTTAAACGGAAACTGTTCCGTGTTTGGTTCTGTGGTGGGAACAGTAGGTTTCAGGCGGTTTGAAGAGAACTCTACTGATTTCTCATGGCGGTCCTGTAAAACTGTCCGACTCCGGGTGGACAGATTTGGGGGTTTTTGGTTTGTTTGTTTGTTTTAAACAAGAGGATCAGAATGGAAGCCGGACGTTCTGCCCCCCGGTCGTCAGACCCAGCCGATGCTGACTCAAGCGACATCACTGGAGGGCATTTATCAGACTTCGCGCAGCTCCTCCCGGAGACACCAGTGGCTTTATACAGCCTTTTTTTCTCCACTAAATCCGGTTGGAGCTCCCGCGGAACTTGAGATTTCTTCAATAAATCTTGCGCTGTCCTCGGGAAATCTTGTGCAAAATATTAAAGAGAATCACAAATAGATACATTTCCTGCCACCAGAAAATGCCTATCACCTCAAACCACGGTGCTGTGTGGAAATGAAAGATACCAGTGTCCCTTGGAACCCCCGCCGCTTTAAGTGGCCTGAGCTCCGCGGCAACACGCGTATCTAGATCTCCCGCACATTAGGGGATAAAGAGAGCAGTAGTGGACTGGGGCCACTTGGGCTTCCGTCCTCCCCGTAGCGGGATAACATTTCACCAGTTTAGATTAGTTCACTCAGGGCCCATCAACACATGTGGAAGTGGCCCTCAGACGCCTCGCACGGGCCGGGTGACTGAGCAGCGTCTGCCTACTCGTGTGTGTGTGTGTGTGTGTGTGTGTGTGTGCCAGAGGAAGTGCACAGACCAGCTGATGCAGTGTGTGCTATGTTAACCCGTCCAAGGGCAGCATAGCAATAACAAACACAAGACCACAGCGGTGAGGTCACCTCTGACCCCGCAGCCTCCACACAGCCGGCCAGATCATTATCGCTCTGACAGCCACTCAGGAATCCGCCAAGACACACACACACACACACACACACACACCGAACGCTCGACGAGCCAATGCGGGTGTCCCTCAATGCATGTTTTCAATCATTGACTCCCTTCAGAGAAATTAAAGGGATTTACTTTGGGAGACAAAAGCTTCCTCATTGGGGTTGACAGTCAATGATTGACATTTACTTTGAATGCACGGACTCCGCCCACCCAGGGGGGGACCTGCGAAGTGAAACCATCCACTGTCCCGCACCCTTGTTTACCCACAAGGCCGTCCGCTCGTCTGCGTCCCAGCGGCTGGAGAGTTGCCGACCAGCGCTGAGACGTTCGGGAAGTTTGTGACTCCGACGCCGACTGCGGACGTCGCGTTTCCGGAAACCTGAGGGCACCAGCTTCATGGTAGGATCTGTGTGCGTGTGCTTGTGTGCGTGTGCGTGTCTTTCGGCACGCTCCCCTCTTGTCCGGGCTCTCGGCCTCAGCAGAGTGGACTCTAAGCTCTCGGGCAGGACTTTTGTCTCGCTTCAGCTGGCGACGGCGTCACCTGCGACCTCCCTTTGCGAAAAAGCGCACCATCTCCCTCTGCGCCCTCCTCCTCGCTTCCCATTTTCACTCTCTCCTCTCTCTCAGTTTCAATTTCCTCCAAACAGCAGCGTGCTCTTGACAGGAGGCATGAGAGGCCGGCTGCCTGGTTATTAGTACAGACAGCTTGACGTGGGGAGTGTTTGCCGCGGTGATTGTGTCAGCCTCAGAGCAGGGCGACCAGCAGAAGGGGAATGGAGTTGATTTTGGAGTGGCCTTACGGTGTGTCAGTGCGGCCCAAGTGATCCGAGGGCCAGGGAGCGTTTTATTTTACTGGCAAGCTCGTCTGAGCGCCGCTCTAAATTCTGTCCTGCCTGTTAGTCGGCTTAATTTAGATGCTGTAGTCTGAGAAGAGAAACAAGCATCCATCAAGGAAAGATTTCATGCTATAAACAGCTGACTGGCAGAGAGCGAGCGCTCCGTTTTATTTCACCTTGGCTGATTATTAGGGGCCAGGTTGCAAGACGAATTAGACCCACCGTTTTTTGATGAGCTGACCCCGTCCGTCTGGGGCACTCCGGGAAACTCAGATTTCCACATTTCTGAACAGATTTAATACAACGCAGGTAGAGGCTGGTTGCGAATGCCTGGGCAGCACAGCTCGGTGTCTGGCACGGGGGCCGTTTGGAAGACAATCCCTCTGGCAGGTCAAGTAAACCCTGGCCCCAAAACACCGAGCACACTTTCCAAACCTCATTACACAGACCTCCGCTGTTTTGTTGCTCCCCAATCACATTCTCCCGGCCTCCCCCTCTCCCTCCCTCCTTCCCCAATTCTTTTCAAATGAGAATTGAATTTCTTTTTCTTGTTTTTTTCAGAGTGTTTATGTTATCATTTGTAGATCTTACCAGAAGTGGACCATGAGCACAAGAGGGGAACTCATACGCAGTTTAATGAAGTATTTACAGATAATTCCAACTGTCAAATACTTGTGCCCAATGACATAGTGCAGAGTGCTGACGCTCACAACTGCTTTTCTCCCTCCAACTCGCTCCCTCCTCGTTAAGCGTGCGGATTTGATTTCAGGTAAGAACTTATTGGGAGGAAAAAGGGCTGTGTGGGCTGCCAGCGAGGGCCACGGCTTTTACCAGAAGGGAAAACAATCCGATGTGTTGCATATCAGGGCTCAGACGTCGAGGGGCTGAGATAGGGCATGAGGACGTTATGGCCGCTGTCTCCCATAGACGCAGCTTGCTCAGGAAAATGAAACCTCCGGGGTTTGTTTGGGACTTTCAGGGTCAGCCTCTTATTGCCAAGTCTGTGATTCAGGTTCCCTGCACATTTGTGTCTCTAAAAAGTAACAAAGCAAATCAGCCTTTGATTGGAATTTTTTTTCCCTTTGCTGTCCGGTTTACCAATTGTTGTCTAATAATAACGGTGGGAAAAAAAGGATGAAATGTGGAAAAAATGGCCTCCGTGACGAAGTGTTTCTGTCCATTTTTTTATACTTTTTTTCATGAGTTTTGATCCAGCAACAAGAACAAATTTTGGGGTCGCCAGGTTGTGAAAACTCCTTTGGGCCGGAGTTTTTCCTTTTCTATCTGGTCACAATGCGATAATAAATCTTTGTACTGTATCAGTAAATGTTTAATACGTTTTTAATTACTGGATTTTGGTCCATATCCTCTGCCGCTCTTTTCCGCAAGATAAGTGGCCGTAAGGGATAAATCATAACCTGGCAACCAGAGGGTTTTTTTTATTGATAATGGCTGATAAATTATCTTTAAAAAATAAATCCTTTATTAGCCATTAACAAAGCCTTTAGTTAGGACTTTTCAACCTTTTATAAATTGCGTCTCATCAGAAATTGGAACTTAAAAAAATCAAACGTGTGCCAGGTCAACAACTTACATTGGGTTTGATATATTCCACAAAGACCTAAATATTTATTGATATTTTTCAGTCATAGACCTACAAGGATGTTGAGCTCATTGTGGCCTATTAATTCCTATTCACAAAATTAAAAGAAATGACGTAATAATAACGATACAGAAACCAACACAAGCACAAATATATAATTATCATTGTTATCATTATTATCATTATTATTATTATTAGTACCATTATTATTATTCCTATTATTGTTGTTGTGGTTGTTGTTGTTGTCGTTATTATTATTATTATTATGATTATCATTCTTCTTCTTCTTATTATTATTATTATTATTATTATTATTATTATTACTATTGTTGTTGTTGTTGTGGTTGTTACGGTTTCGTCCTGAGTCTTTGAGCAGGTAAGATGAGCTGTGACTTTGCACAGGTTAAAGCTGGCGTTGGTCTCCAGCCTCCGAGGCTTCGCCGAGTGAAAAATGGTGTGAAGGAGCAATAATGGACTCGTGAGTCGTGACCTCTGCATGGAAGCAATTTGGAAACGGGTTGAAAGCGCGGCAGAAGACAAATTAATCCCTGACGGAAACGAGATACATCCTTTAAAAACAAGCCATTTGGGCCGCTTCGGCCCCTCTCGCCTCCTCCAGCCGGAGGAGTATTAGCGCCGCGCCAGGGCAGAATAACGCCCGTGTGAATCACACATTCGGTGCTGGAGAAAAGTCAAACGGCCCCTTAAACCTGTGCGTTAGCGGATAAGAGAGGGAGAGGGAGAGGGAGAAGAAAATGCTGAAATAAGCGAGTCCACAGGCTCCGAGCTCGACGTCGTCGTTCCCCTTGATTCGCTCCAATCAGGCGAACGACGACCAAGGATCTGACGGAGCTGTTCTGCCACATGTGCATTTATTTTTGCTCAGGCTTTTTGTTTAATCGTCTGCTTTGTGTCACACGCCTGTTGCTCGTTATCCGTTAGTTACTTTCGTTTCCAATTAGAGCTGATTCTGGCCATGGCCGCTTCGCTCGGCGGGAAACTGGAAAACGCAGGAATTAAAAAAGGTTTGCCTCCGTGGCAGCAGAATTCTGCGATAATGACGATTATATCGATAATGACGATAATATCGATAATGACGATAATAATAATAACGGTAATAATAATTATGATGATAATAATAATAATTATATTAATAATGATAATAATAACAATAACAACAATTATGATGATAATAATAATAATAATAACGATAATAGTACTAATGATAATAATAGCAATAATAATAATAATAGTGATAATAATAACGATAATATTAATAATGATGATAATAATAATAATGATGATAACGATAATTATTATTATCATGATAATGATAATAATAATTATATTAATAATGATGATGATGATGATGATAATAAGAATAAGAATAGTTTGTCTAAAATTAACAAATTTGCCTTTTTAATAATTTAAAAATCAATTTTTAAATTAATGCCTTTTTAATATATTATTATTATTATCATCATCATTTTCATTATTATTAATGTAGTAGTAGTAGTAATGAAAATCTATCTGCTAATCTACTAATTCAGTCGGATTTTGTTGTTTTTAATCATGATCTTAGTTCAACGATAAAACGCCCTCATAATGTCAAATGTGTCTCTTGACATTTGTCTTTTTTTTACCAAATATTTTAGGTTTGTCTCACATCTCCATTTCCGTCCTCGGGTCAGAGGGTTTGGGTTGTTTTGGGGGCTGTTTTTTTTTTTTTTTTTTTTTGGTTCCTGTCTGCAGTTTAAGTATTTCGGCCACGAGTGACTTTGCTCCACGTCGTGGCCTTTTCCCCGTCCGAGGGGATTTCCTCCCGACACCGGCGGGAAACTCTTTTCTCTGTGTGGGAGAGGTGAAAGACAGGACGCCGCGGGCTCAGTGCGGCTGCCCCGCGTCTCTCTGCGCCTCGGATCTGTAAAAACCTCCCAGGCGACCGTTGGCTCTGAGGATCCGGGTCTGGGATCATGTCATGTCATTGGGGGGGCTGGTAGCATTTATTAGCAAATTAAAACGTGAATCGTTCCCCCTGAAAAACAGGCACCGACAATAGCACGAAAATAGTGGTTTTCTATTGGGAAGTTGTCCCCCGCACTTTCCTACAATTAACAACCGGATTAAAACCAGTTTGTATTTTTTAAAAGTCCCCTTTGTATTGACATGTTTAAAGTTGCATTACTGTATAATAGAATAACGTTTAGCGGGTTTCCGGCCCCCTGACCTCTTTCTTCTTCTCCCATTTGTCTGTCAAATCTTGCGTCTGATTGGCTCTGCGGGAGACGAGTGCGTAACAGTTTGAACGACATTCTGCAAATCCGCATCCAGCCACTGTCCAGGAACATCGTGGAACGCGGCCCATCCGTCACTCTGCTGGAGGAGGGCGGCGGTGAGTCATCCCGAGACACAGGGATGCCGCTGGCTCCAGACTCGTCCTGGCCTCGTCCTCCCCGTTTCTCCTCTCTCTGTCTGTCTTCCTCCCTTTTTCCTTTCCTCTCTCTCTCTCTCTCTCTCTCCGCCGTGTCCTCTTCGCCACACAGCCGCGCTGTTCGCACAAACGACGCTCCTCGGTCCCGCACTTGGGGGGCGACGGCTGAGGGAAACAAAACCGAGCAAAACGAAACACACGGAATAATAAAAATAATAAAAACAAAAAAACCGAAACGAAACAGGCCCAGCGTCGGGACCTGCGGCGGCCGATGAAAAGCCGAGCGGAGGATGGACGTGACACGGGACCGGTGCCAGTGAAAGGAGCCTGTGGTCGAGATAAAGGTGTAAAAGTCAACTGTTGAATCAAAGGAAGAGGGGAACCGGTTGAGTTTGCGCCAATGTGCGTCCGTGGTGTAAACGCAAGGCTGAAACCAGCTCGGCTTATTTATTAATGTCTTCTTTCTGCTTGATCCAGGCCAGATGCATCCTTCTCTCAATTATTCCGCTGACTTCTTGAATTTGAAATGAGTTTTGTGCCGGAGCTCTGCTCTGCTTAGAATCACAGGATGACTCGCTACAAAGGGAGATAAAATAAAAGCCTGTTATTCTTCTTTCTCTCCTTTTTTTTTTTTTTTGAGGTGTGTGTGTGGTAGGGATAGTAGGTAGGTGGTGCTGAGAGAAGATGATCGGCGCACACACACACACACACACACACACACACACACACGCACACACGGGGGATTTACAGTCCTCAGTATTTGTGTTGCCCCACTTTACTCTCCAATCACCACCATGTTTTACACGGTTTTCGAGGAGGCAGAATCGAATCAATTATTCACCCCGATCCCCTGAATTTGTTTTCCACCGGGGCTATTTCAGGGATCAATATTTCATCCCGCTTCGCGACACGGTGGCGGATTTCACGCTTGTTCGGACTCGCTCCGAGATTCCCAGGTGCCCGAGACATGGAAAAGAATAGACACGGAGGGAAGCGAGTCGTGTACGTGACGCGGCGGAGAGGATCCGCGGGCGAGCGACTCCCCGCCGGGCTTCAATAATTCACGACGCCCGCCGCGGCCGGATGTCTTTGCATGATGAGGGCAAATGCGCTCGGCGCGGCCGGTTGACAGGACTGGGTCCCCGTGAATGAACCCAGTCCAGCGCTCTTCCCCGCACGACCTCTCCCCGCTGGAGAAAGACAAATTTAACTCGACGACATCAAGTCCAACCCGGACTCCGCCTGCAGCCGTGTCTTGACTTGTCTACCTATTAATTGGTGGCCTGTCGGCCGATGAACTTCACACCTGCCGCCTGCAGTGATTCACTGTTCGATCCCCAACAGTCTTTCCCTGAATTGAGTTGGATTTGGCGGAAATCGATTAAAAGTAAAGGCAGAGAGAAACGCCACCGCGCGCGCGATGCTCCTCGAATTTTAGGGGATTTTAAAGGGACATTGCGAAGCGACCACGAAACGAGATATTCATGGGAATCCGCCGGGAAAAGTTCATCAAGTTCCCCAGAGTCCGGTTAATCTAAAGCTAATGGCGGACTGTGCTGTAAACATAAAATAACCCCAAGATTAAAGCGCGTTCTTCTCCTCGACCGAGGGGGAAAGTTGGGAGCTTAATATCAGCCTTATCCCCCCAAAAGACCGCAGACACGTTGGCTTTAACAGCCTGCCTGCTCAGAAATAAAGCTTTAAATGGATGTGAACGCTCCCGTTTTCAACCTCTAATGAGTCCTCCACGACGAAATTCAAATAAACTGCAAGAGCTCCGCGGAGGCTTGTAAAATGCCGCCGAGGCCGAATCCCCACCCGTTCATTTCACCGCGCAAGAAAATTCTTTAATAAGCTGTTTCTGTCCATCCCTCGCTCCCCGGCGCGCACTCGGCCGCGCAGCCGTCGCCGGGCCTGCGACTCTTCCCCGGAAGCAGAGGCCTGGCCCGCGGCCACGGTCCGGGTCCGGCCGCCGGGCGTCCCGACGCCGCCGAGCGGGCTTCATTTAAAAGACCGAACAAAACAGACACGGAGGTGAGTGAAAGGTGCGGTGTTTTACGCTGACTGTTCTTGGGGGGTTTTGGTGGCGATGGGGAGGCCGACGCCTTAAGTGTGAGTGGAAATGCGGGGTGGAAGAGAGTCAGCCTTCATAGACCTGGACAACCGGAGCGTTTCTCTCATTGAGGAGCAGCTCGGGTTCCCGTCAAGACCGGTCCGCTTTCAGTCCTGGCGAACCGCATGTGGTCTCCGGAAAGGTTCGGTGGTTTTGAGTCGCGTTGCTTTGCTTTGAATCTCACACAAGATGAAAACAAACAGGCAAAAAGAAAACGCTACCTGCTACTGATCGAGAGCACAACACTGCACGGAGCAGGCCTGTCTCTGTCCTGGAAAGCTAGACACACACACACACACGCACACACACACACACACACACACACACACACACACACACACACACACACACACACACACACACACACACACACACACACACACACACAGACATGGGGCTCTGGCGCGCTCATCCCATCCAGAGGCCAGGAACGAGCAGTAACCCCCCCCCCCCAAAAAAAATCTTCTCACTGGCGCCCGCCGCGGTTCCTGTCATACCAACCCAACGCTCCATGAAAACACACACACACACACACACACACACTTGGAAGCATTTTACGCACAATAAGAGTGTTGCAGATGTTGCAAACCTGCGGCTTCATTTCTGTTGCTCAATTCGGGTGGGCTGTGCATGGTCTTGCTAAAATGTGGATGCGAGATTCCCTGGTTGCAGTTTCCCGTAAAGGCCGCAGCTGCATCGGTACGTGCAAACTGCGAGCCTGGGTAATTCCACCGAGACTAGAGGGACATTAGAAACGCGAGGTCCATCGCACTGCGTTGTGTCTGATTTCTACTTAAATAAACGGACAATCTTCTCCCATCGGGCTCCAGCGCAAGTTCATGTTAGTAACAAGCGAGGAACGCCGCGAATCAACACACGTCCGGAAAGAACCGCAGCTCCTTAGCGGCTGAAATGATCTGATTTTTTCCACCTGCAGCTTCAGCTTCAGTTTATTTATGGTGAAACATCAGCCGAGGAGTCTCTGCGCAAAACAACACCCGCAAAACAGGAAACACACACACACACACACACACACACTTGTGGAGAAAAAACAAACTCGGAGTCTCGCACCTGACTTCTGACATGTTCAGTGGGAAAGTCGTTTTGCATTCGGAAACCATCCCGCTTGTCAGGGGCCATTTGACCCTCGACGGCTTCCTTATCTAATAGTCACCTGGCAGTGGCACCTGTCTGTCAGGTCCCGGGTTTATCATTAACAGGGATCCCAGGGCGCCGCGGTTGCGCTGACCCGGGGCACCGACCGTCGTGGGGACGGGGGGGAGAGAACCAGGGAGGGTGGAGAGCTCATCCTTGGCTTATTATTAGGCTACTTATTAACATGTATCAGTGCGTGGACTTCAGCTCGGGTGGATGATAATGACGAGTGCGTGTGTGTGTGTGTGTGTGTGTGTGGGGGGGTAAGTCCTGTAACATTCCGAGCGCAGGATCGGACTTTATGGAAGCAGATTCCGGTCAGGTGGGACTCAGGGGGTGATTACGGCCGTCGACGACCCGGGGAGGCAGCATCAAGTCAAAACACAGACTGGGGGTGTTTAGTTTTTGTTTTTGTTTTTTTGTTTTGTTTGTTTTTTTGTCTCTTTTTGTTTTGTTTTCTTTTGAAGCATCGAGAAGAACAGTTTGATCTCACGGGCCACGAGCCATCGCCAGCTGCCATAGCTTACGCACAACAAGGAAAAAAAGAGAAGTTTTGTTGGGCAACTCTATATGATTTTATTCGTCCTCTTAACCGGATCCGTCCCACAAACGCTTCTGTGGGTCAGACCAGTTTCTTGACGCCCCCTCTCCTCCCTCCCTCCCCTCTCCCTTTGTCCCTCCTCCCTTCTCTCCTCCCTCTATCAGTCCGTGCGCCCGCTGGCACGGGAAAGATTGAGAGTGACACACTCCGATTACAACCCGGGTCCTCCGCGCCGTTTTAAATCCCGCTACTACTGGGACTCAGAGACGCCGCCGTCCGCGCTTCGCTCCGGTTTGCGTTTCGCTCGGGTTCTCCCGGGGCTCCGTGCTCGAGCGTTTCCCTCGCCGTGTTTTTTGCGCCTTTCTCTCTCTCCCTCTCTTCCTCTCTCTCTCCTCCGAGGATGAGGCAGTGAGTCCAGAGGACGGAAGACTTGTGCCCCGAAGACGCGTTTTGAGCTACGAGGCGGACAAAGGCGTCGAGGGGAGGACGGAAGAAAAACAACGTCCAGATTGCGTGAAAACATCAAGTGTGTGTGCGCGCGCTGCGGTCCGACAGAAGGGTCCGCGGCTCCAGGACAGACCCCACCGCCGGTGTTGTCAAAGTCCCTCCCGGCCACCACTTCCCCGCAGACGCGCATCCTCCGTCCACCTCCAGGCTCCGTCCGGCTCGCCGCATTCACTCCGCTGCTTTGCGCGCGACCGTCGGCCAACCCTCCGCCCCCCACCCCCTCCACCCCGCCCCCGCCCACAAACACCTACACCCACACACACACACGCACGCACAGACAGCCCGCCACCTCTAACTGAGACTTTTTTCCTTGCGGATCTCCCCGGTCCGACTCCGAGTGCAGCTGTCGCTCAGTGCCAGCGCGACCCGCCGTGTGTCCAGCAGCCGAACCAAAGCCCAGCCCTGGATTCAATACTCCTGATCAATGGACAGAGCCTCCTCAGCGGCCAGCAGCGCTACAGACACGCCGTAAACAGTGAGTAGCTGTACACACACACACACGCGCGTACACACACACACACGCACACAGGCTGCAGGCTCATCTGCCCGCACATAGTGATTCAAACTGGCTGTAAAAAATTATGAAGTACACACAAATTCTGTACGATAAAATCAATAAACTGATCAAAGTAGTAGCGACACTGATCGATCATCCAACTGAAAGGTAACTTTTACTTTAGACTAAAACTGATTGTCTCTTAGGTCGGTTTAATTGATCAAAACTAACTATACACCATTAGTATTATTATCATTGTGGAATAGGAGTCTAATGAAAATATCTAAGACCGGCCTTGTATTTATTGCTGTGATTCTGGTTATTAGAAATAAAATAGGCTGAAAAATATCGTATTCTGCGATGAAACGTTGTTAGTTGTTTTACACCAGATGCATATTTACCTACAATGTTCCCTGGCCTGGTTAAGTCCAGCTCCCTGGCACCGCGGTGCGTCTACAGGTAAAATCTATTACTTTTACTGCTGGGTTGGGTTTTTTTTTCTAGCTAAATATTAGTTGTATCTGAAGTGTTTCTAAATGTTGCACGAGGTGTAAATGCGTCGATGAAATCACACACGTCACTAAAGAATTCAACTCGTCTCTAAATATTGTGAGTTAAATATCATTTCGTTTTATTTATCATTAGTTTTGTTTCTTTTTAAAGCAACTTTGGAGCAAAACGTTAAAGATTTATAGCCACAAATTTAGAATAATTTTATTGTAAAAAACGTTATCACTGCCACATATATATATACATATATATGTATATATATATATATATATATATATATATATATATACATATATGTGTGTGTGTGTGTGTGTGCGTAAATCAAAACACGGGGTAAATTCAGAATAAATTCAATTTTCAGAAAAACAAGAAAACGTCCCAAAACGCGTCCAGGCTGCTTCGTTCTGTAACGTTTTAACTTCTTAAAAACAATTAATGACCAATTACTTTGTGAGGTGTCACTGGTGTTACTAATTAACACCCCACACACACACACACACACACACACACACACACCCTCGCCACCCGGGGTTTTTTACACCGCTTCAAACTGCATATTCGCCGGCGACCGGGGCAGAACACGGTCCAGGTCTCCCCGGCTGCTACACGGGGCCTTTTAACCTCTGGGAGTAGTCAACAGTCCGGCAACGCGGCGGCGGCTTTAGAGCACAGACCCGGGGATCTGTGCACCGGGGATGGAGGCCGCTCGGGCAACACGCAGACAGGACGCGAAGAGGCGACGCGGCTCAGGTTTGACCGGGGTCTGCGGAGGGGCTCGGGACCGAAAAGGCCTCCGGTCCGCTCTGCCTGATCAGAAGAGGCTGGAGCCCGAAATGGGAAACAGTCCCAGAGAAATAGTCGGTCCTGCGCTGAGCAGACGAGATGTGTGTGTGTGTGGGGGGGGGCAGTGAATCAAAGCCACGTCCCAGAGACATTTTAGAACTGATTTGTGAACTTTCAAAAAATAAACCATTTTTTCTATTCCTCGCGTGCACGAGTTCAGACGGTAGGTCGCACCGACACCGGGGCCGGCGTGTGAGGCAGCTTCCCCCTCGTATTCAAGCGCCCCTTACTCCTTTATTCCTGCTCTCCGCGCCACGAGCAGAGGCTCCTCGTTCGCGCTGACAGCGGCCACTTCCGGCCCCTAACCGGAGCCCTTCGTCCTCTCTGACCTTAAAAAACAAAAACAAAAAACAAACAAACTGCGGGCTGACTCGGCTCCCTCCTCGTCCCGGGACCAGCAGGGACCCGAACAGGCTTCGTGTTCACCGGGTTTTCCTCACGAAGTCAGGCACGTGTGACACGCCGGCTTCAAGTGTCATTTATTCTGGAAGGGATTTCTCACCTGGGCAGGTAAAGTGTGGCCCCGGCTTCAGATCAACACTCGGAGCAGAAGAAAACTATTTAGAATAATAATAATAATTATTATTATTATTTACACATATCGGCGTGTGTGTGTAACTAAAATAGGCCCAATAATGAATTCAAAAATAACGAGGGCACGAGAGGCGTTATCGGCCAACACGGCCGTTCTTTATTTTTCTCTCCCACGAGGCGTCAATCAGAGGCCGCACGTTACAAAAATACACAAGATAAATATTTTTAAGAGGATCGGATTTTTTTTGGCCGGTTGGTCCCGGGGTCTGGGTTGATGGGTTCCTGTTCTGCTGGGCTGTTTCAAGTTTGCTCACATGTTAAAAAAAAAAAAAAAAAAAAAGTCAGTGGGGAGATGACAGGGATGTGTGTGTCTGCGCGTGTGCGGGGTGTGTGGGCGGGGGGGGCTGTTGTGTAATGAGTTTCAAAAATAGTGGGACACTGATTTTTTTTTTTTTTTTGTTGCTGTCACTGAAGCTGTGGAGGCTTCTTTTCCTTTTCTTCTTTCATTCTGTGGTGAGGAGAAGATTTGAGGCCCTGATGGTGACGGGGCAAATTATTTATGGCCTGTTCATCCTGACTTTGCAGGGTTTTGTTTTGTTTTGTTTTTGTTTTTTGTTTTTTTGCAGTAGCTAAAAGGTCGTTTCATGTCGTCGTGGCTTTATTTGTCCTTGAACGCAACCGAGGGTCAGCCTCCCGTTCGCAGTCCGGTAACCACGACCTGAACCCACTCCCAATCGATCCGGACTCCCGTCCTGTGTGTGAACCCAGCTACCTGCTCGCACGGAACACGGGGGCGTCCGCGCTATTGCTCTGCCGGATCAGGCCGTGGAGAGGCTCCGTGGGCAGAGAGGGAGAGAGGGAGAGAGGGAGCCCCGCTAATGATGCTCCTCTCTCCGGCTGTGGGCGTCACTGCTGCTCTGGGTTTGGAATCGGTGTGTGCGCGCGAGTTTTACCTCGCCACCCGGCTGCTTTGTGCGCGTGCACGTGTAGGTGTGTGTGTGTATGTTTGTGTTTCGTGCGTGCACGCGCAAGCTCTGGACAGAATAACAGAAACACCTGACCATACGGTGCAGTTGAATCAACACCAAAAGTGGCGTCAGCAGGTCACGGCTCTATTATTTTGTCCGCCCCGCTGCTGCGCATGCGTGCGTGTTTGCTGCTCACACTGTTGTTTGTCCACGCTGCGCGTGACCGTAGTCTGAGTCAGTGTGTGGTCCCTGGAAGTGTTAAAGCAGAGAGTCTGTGTGGCGGGCTGGCTGTGGTTTGTGTGGCTTCGTGTCCGTCTGTCTGCCTGTGCGTGTGTGTGTGCGTGTGTGTGTGTGTGTGTGTCTGAGCATGCGTGTGCATCCTCTGGCTGGAAGGGCGAGGCTATAAATGCTTAACTCCCCGTCCCGTATTATCAAATGGGATGTTTACAAGTTTGCCAGGAGGCCTCTGTCTCGCCCCCTCACCCCGGTTATTTCCCTCCCTGTGTGTGTGTGTGTGTGTGTGTGCGCGCGCGCCCCCGCAGGCCCTCTCCAGAGCAAAACAAATAAAAAAAGAAGCAGAGTTGTGTGTGTGATTTCGCCATGAAGGTGTCTCTTCCCCTCACACACACACATCTGATGGCCATAAAGAGCAAATCCGCGCTAACGGAACCTTCCCTGACAGCAAACATTTCCCATAAACAGCCACACGAAGAAGAAGAGGGGGGAAAAAAGGTCGTTCCCCATTTTGTTTTCAGACTTCCACAAACCAGATTCTGTGGATCCCAGCCCCCCCGCGTGCTACGTCTGCTCCTTGTGCCCGGTGCGCACCGGGCAGCCTCGCGCCGCCCGCTGCTGCCTGCGCGGACACGACTGCGTGCGTTCCCGTCTCTCCTTGACGGCGGAGCGAGCGCCGTATCTCGGGATATTTTCCTATAGGTGCCGCCTCCCGCACTCCGCGCCGGCTCTCCCTCTCTCCCTCTCGCCGTCTGGTTTGCATGTGAGCGGCGCAGCCCCTTCATTAGCGGACACGTCTCCTAGCGCTAGAGAGATACCGGAGAGGCGGTTAGGGCACGAGAGGCTTTTCCTCTTTAGGCGCCGGACTCCCTTCAGCCCGGCCGCGTTAGAGGTCAGTCGCGTTTCTTACCAACACTTTCCGATCCACTGGTTTCACACGCGCGAAGACTGAACATCTCATCCGGCAGCTCGTCTCTTAACTTTTCACCCACAACTGTCCCGGTTGTGCTTTAGATCTCAGAGTGTAAGTGTGTGTGTGTGTGTGTGTGTGTGTGTGTGTGTGTGAGAGAGAGAGAGAGTTTCAGAGCTGCGGTGTTTACTCTTCTGTGTTTCGTGTAGAATATTTACAGTGAGATTAGAGCGTGTGTGTGTGTGTGTGTGTGTGTGTGTGTGTGGTTGGGAGGGGAGGCGGGAGGCAAAATAAAAACAGGTTTCTTCTTCATTACATCTTTAGAGCAGACGTGGACGGGGGGGGGGGCTGTTCTTACCCCTCTTGCTTCATCACAGGCCCTGACATTGAAGCAGCTCACATGCAACTTAACTCTCAGTGCAGGTGAGACCAAGAGAGAGTGACTCAGATTTCAGAGTCTAAAAAGTGTTGAGCAGCCTCCTCGGTTCCACTTTACACTTTCCTCACACCGGTCATTATGGCATATGTCTTTCAAATGGAGGGGGGCTACCTATCAGTGTTTGTCAGCCGTCTGATTTGTAGAGTTTAGACTGGCTTTGAATTACATGTTAGCCTCTGTTTGTGTGTGTTTACGTCTTTGAGCTGGACATATTGTTTATAGGTGTGTTTGTTGTTGTGACCTACTCTTCCATTTCTTTGGGTGTGTCTGCATTTTTTGCTCTGCAATCTTGTCTTTGGCCCTCAGTGTGTATTTGTTATGTCTGGAACATGTAATAATGTGGAATTCGATAGTGGCTTATCATCAAAACACGAGGTTGTCCCAGAATCAAACGCTGTGCGGGATAAACACGGCAGAATGCTCTTTTCCCCCCTTTATATCTGACGTTCTCAGAGCAGAAATACCCAAAGCCGAGACCGCGTTGCTCCGTCGAAGAAGATGCGGAGCAAGTCCGACCCCTTTTCCCCTGTGTTGGTCATTTCAGCTGCGGGATTTTAAAACGTTAGCGGGTTTTAAGAGAAAATCCCTAATAACTCATCGCACACTTTCACTGAGAGCCGTGGCAGCTGCCCAGAGAAGCAATAAATTGGGAAATGTGTTATGGCGATGCTCTCCTTATCAAAAAGACATTATATTCAGCACTCGTTTCCATAGCAGATATGTAACAGCTCCGCTTATCACTTCTTCATTAACTGCTTTAACTATCACACACCTTATCAATACATTGCAGTGCATTTGAATTTAGGATGCAGGCGATAACAATCTCATTCTTTGAAGGCCGATATCTGCGTTGCTAAACCTGCGATTTAACATGCGATGCACTGTACACCGCTGGACAGTTATCAAGACGGCCTTTACAGCGAGAGGCTGTTGCTCAACAAACCCCATAATAATTACATAAAATAGATTAGCATTTATCAGTCTGTGACCGTGGACGTCTCCGTGGCACGGTGATATCCAGACGCGCAAGTCCACGCTCCAGCTGTTATTTACACGTCCTTCTGCCCCGTTTTAAGGTCTTTGGCGTGGAAAAGGGGGAGAGGAACAGAGGAAAAGAAAGAGGGAGACGAGCAGCCGGGGTCAGAACGTGCACAGGTTCCAAGGAATCAGTCGCTCCCTCATATTCATCTGCTCCAGGGATTCGGCATTTACCAAGCTGATCTACCGGAGGCAAATGCATATTTACGCTCAGGAGTCTACGTTGCAACAACGATTTACCCTCAAAATAAGACGCCAGTTGTAAGAGATTCTAAAAATCTAAATGTCCTGATTCACTTTGTTAATGTTTCCTCCATGCCACCCTCCTCTGCAGCCCCCTCCCAGTGTTGGAAGAAGTCCTCCTTTGCTAAGTAAAAGTACCAGTACCACAGTGTAAAAATACTCCATTAAAGTAACAGCCCGTCATTCAAAATCCTGCTTCACAGAAGTATTATCAGCAAAATGCACCTAAAGGATCAAAAGTAAAAGAAAACCTGCCTGTGTCTGATTTATTATTATACTGCATATAACGAAATTAGCGGAGCTTATTATTATTTTCTTGATTAACGGATGAGTTGTTTGTCTGTAAAATGCTCAAATATACCGCGACGGTTTCCTTCAACTGTCTCGTTTTTTTTCCGACCGACAGTCTAAAAAACGCAGAGATGCTCAGTTCACTATCGCCCGAGACAAGAAAAAGCCGAAAATCCTTGATTGATCAATTATCAAAATAGTCAGTGGTTACGTTTCTGGTGACTGACTAATTCATTAACCGACCTATTCTCTACCGCTGCTTTCATCTCTAACAAATGTGTTGCATTCGAGAAGCTCATCCATATATATATATATTTTTTTTAAATGTAAACTCTTAATCTGAATTTAACAAGTTATTAACGCTGTCAGATAAATGTGGTGGGCTGAGAAATATAAAGCAGCGTTACGTAGAAACCCTCCAATAAAGTACACATGACACGACATTGTACATGAGTGGAGTACTTGAGTAAATGTGCTCAAGCGCCCTCCACCCGCTGCACACCTCCCCCGCAGCCTGTGGAAACGGCACTCCTACTGTGCCCTACCAACGTACGTGACAAAACCCTGACGCAGAGACGGAAGTCTCGTCCTCTGCATGTGGCAAAGTGCACATTTATTAACCGCGGCACGACTGAAAACGTCTGACGTAACTCTTCATGCAGCTCTATTGCAGAGGAGGGCGAAAAAGAAACATAACTTTGGGACGCTTCTCCCAACAAGCTGACCTGCTGCCTTCAGCAATACCTTCCCCTTCTCCGACTAAGCATTTGCAAACACTCCCTAAAAGTCTCAGTGCAGCTTGATACTACACAAGTCCTGTTTTTTAGATCACCTGTGAGTAAAACAGAGAGAGGGAGGTTTGGTTTTGTTCCAGGAGCCATTAGACGTGTGAACAGCCACGGTACAAGAAACGCTCGGTTCGCCGGGGGCATAGACTGATAAATGCACTTGCAGTTTTGACATTTTCTGGCATAATTTGAGCCTGTTGGATGCGGTGCTGGATATTGTTGGCCAGCTATGGACGGGCCACTGCCATTAATCCCGGTGTTTTTCGGCTCTTTCTAGCATTGGCGTATTCGTATTTCTAGATTTATGTGTGTGCAAAGGCTTCGCCTGGAGTTGCACCTTGCGGGCCAGATAAAGTATCTTAAATTGAATGTGCAGTATTTGTCAACTATTGTAACCTCTCTCTATGAAAACCATTATATTTCGTATATTATTACAACTGTGATCTCATTATTTTGGTTGACACAGTGGCCTCCACTTAGGAGGAGCTCAACACTTCTCTGTGCTTCAGACTACATTATATAAACCATTTGTTACATGTTTATATACTGCTTGGAAATGCTACGAAGGGGGAGTTAAAGTAAAGTGTGACCTACTTTTTGAAAGTGCAAATACACTCCTTCTTGATGCAGTCATGACAATAAATAAAACCAAAAAACCCAAAAAACAAAACAAGCTTCACCTGACCACACATGACCCGGTAATGACTGGACGTGGTAATATTTGCTATTGTTGAGGTGGGACATCTTATCTCTGGGATGGCACCAACTGAGCGAGGGCTGACAAAAAAACCAAAAAAAATGCGTAGCATGATAACGTTCTTTATCTGTGGGGTTAAATACGAAATGACATGTAACTAAAGCAGGATGTGTCGGGAGATTAGATGATGCCGGCAAAACCGCGGGTGTCTGTTTTAGTGTGTGCGTCCCAGGTTAGATGGTGAGATGTCGGCGAGGGCAGGTCTCGATAGGGATCGTCAGTAGCGGGGGACGCTACGGCGGGACGGGACTTGTTGGTGATAAAGACAGATTATTTTTTTACGTCTCGGATTTGGCTTCACCGATCTCCCTGTAGCCACCCTTTAACAAGGCAGGTCGAGATACACTTATCATGGCGCTGGAGCGCGGAAAACAGCCAGCGGATTCCTATCAGTGTTCTGTTATATTCAGTTGTTCTGTATTGTAGCTACAACATTGTTAGCGGTTAGATTTATTCGCTAAGCCTCCATTTTTTTTTCAGCAGGCCTCACATTGTGAATTATAGCTACCACTGTACTCACATTTAAACCCACTCAGTGTAACTCCTTGAGCTTGTTTTCTTTTTTAAGCCTCTTTATTAAACTCTGCCACTTGCATTTTTTGGCCCTTGCCTCGCTCACTTTTTAATCACACCAAAGCTAATGTTGTGAATTTATTATTCATTCTGAAATTTTGCCCAGGCTCTTAATACTTCTCAGATTGCGTTTCTTAAATGTCTTTATTTATTATTTATGTAATTTTTTTCTGTTTGTGGTGGATGGTGTTTTTCAGTTGTGTTGTTGTGTAAGAATGGGAGTCGGTGGTGGAGGTAGAGAAAAGGCCAGAAGGAGAGAAGCAAGGAGAGAGAGAGAGAGGAGGGGAGGAGGAGGAAGAAGACAGAGAGACAGCACCACACAAAACATTGTCTTTTGTTCAGAGTTACGACAGCTGGAGCAATAAAAGATGCAAAAATATTAAAAAGTGGGGGGGGGGGACGTTTCTAATCAAGCACTGTGGAATATGCCACACTCAAACAATAACCATGGATTCCTCCTCATTTGTTCTGCTGAATTGCTGGCAAATGTCACCCCGTACAGAGACCCTCTGTGTTTTTCCACTCCCAGATCTGGTCACTAACTTGGTTTCCATAGTCTAATAGAAAAACCTCCCATGCCTGCTCTCTCCTCTCCGTTTTGTTTCCACAGACAGTTTCTAATCTCTCTCCCTCCTCACTGAGGGTCACACATGCTGCAGATATCGTCCAGGGGCTCGTACCTAAAGAAAAGCAGTCCATTTGGCCTGAGTGAGCTGGCTGCTCTTTGAATACTTTGGCGCGTGTCCCCCGTCTGGCCTGGCAGCGTTTTACTAACGCCATTAGCCTATATTGGACGTTCGCTCCCCTTATCAGGGGACGCCAACACCAGCCACGAGGCTCACACTCTCATGAACTTGTGTGTGTGTGTGTGTGTGTGTGTGTGCGCGTCGGGGGTTGTGCCCATGCATGTTATGATGTATATGTACTCATACGTATTAAAGGCACAGACGAGTGATCCTACACTGTCCCTGCCTGGTTTACGGTCCCTGCAAACACTGATAAAGGACCGTCTCTCTTTATCTTTTTCCCCCTCATCTACTTAAACCCTGCCACTTGTTTCTAATACGCTTGTATTAAATTTCTTAAATGGCAAGTGTCATGTAAGAAATGGCACCAGCCTTAAAAAGGACACGGCTGGTGCTATCCTTTATTTTTTCTTATTGTCAACGTGCTCCGTAAAAACACCAACAACGCGTCAGCCTGCCTCTCAATGCTTTCAGCTACACAAACCTTTAAAAATGGGGCACAAATACATACTTTCATTTTTTTTAAAGGTAAAATAATGTCCTTCAACAACTGGGCACTGTAGTATTTGGCACTAAATCAGGAGTTTCAGCCTCGTAGCATTTCCAGCGGCTGACGGTTTATTTCGAATTGACTCAAAATAAACTATAATGTCCAACGTGTGGCCCAGATCACTGATGTATTTTAGACAACATTGGAGCTCCATGGCACAGAGGAATAATCTAGGTTTTGGCAGACGATTAATTGTTGTTCGTGTGACTCATCCAAAATAAATATCTAGAGTATCCATTTATGTATAATAGTATGTATAATTTCTGCCCCCCCCCCCCAGCACCAAATAAATAAATAAAAGATTTTCCTCTACCTCTGCCTCCTCTAATTTCTCCAGACTCGTTCTCTCTTGCTGGAGCTCCTCTGGGGGTCTGGAAGAGGATGGAGCGAGGAGGGGAGAGTCCCGTCACCCAGGACAGTCCTGAGCGGAGGGGGGGCAGCCCGGACCTCAGCGGTCTCCCACCGCCAGGGAAGAAGGGCCGGCTGGAGCTCAACGGGAGCCCCACCGGGCCACGCATGCGCCACAACGGAGCCCCTCCGAGACCCCTGGGAGGTAAGCAGCGTGGTCAAGGTGTGACGTTGACATGCGGACTGAACATCAGACTTGTCCCTTCTTGTCCCTATGTTATTTACTGTACAGGGAGATTCATAATGCGACAGACTCACTTCAAGTGTGTTTCCATCCACTGCTTTTTATGCACGTTTTCGGTCGGTGCGTTAAAAAAACCTGAGCGGAAATAAAGTCGAAAGGTCGCAAAACATTGTTTGTTGCACGGATAAAAGCAAAATGCGACAAAATGCGACGGAAACCGACTCGGTGAATGTCCACCGAAGAGACGAAGACATCAGATCAGTGTGGAGCGATGAGGAGACCGGAACCCTCCTCGAACCAAGAAGAGTGTCCTGTTCCCATCATTTGAAAGTCTGACTGGTGCTCGTGTCATGACGCTGCGCCCTCTTGTTCCGCGGTGGTTTAATGGCGCTGGACTGGAGAATTAGCAACACGAACTGTTTATTTTGACGCAACGAACTCCAGACCTCAACACGACAGCAGTGGATGGAAATTCATTTAGTCTTAAAACGTGGCTGCTGACTGAAAAAACAAGATGTCCTATACCTGACAAATAAAGGAGGGTAATAACTATTTTTCAAATTGCCCACATCGTTGGATGCTTGTTTTTTTGGGGTTTTCCTTTTTAAGACGACAACATTTCAGAGCAGCTCTTGACATTTCTCCCAGGCGTCAGAGGTTTTTGAGCTCTAACGTACCAAACCCAGAGACAGCTTTTGGCTGTGGAGCGAGCCACATCCTGGCCACGAGCTGAGTCTGGCTCAGCGCGCTGCGCTGTAGTGTGGCAGCGCTGCAGGGAGAACCCCGGGCTGCACACTGTTAATCTATAAGTCTGGGGGGAACTGTATAACACAGGCTTACCAAATAAAGGAGATTGCTCCATATAAACAAGATTTACTGTATACAACTCACTCTGGGTTATCGATCCCTGCATTCATTGTGAAAGTTGTTTCTTGTTTATGTGTACGTGGGCCCGAGTGTGTGCGCACTTGTCCCTCCTCGTCTGGGTTTTTGTGTCGCCACATGTCTGCAGAAATGTCTCGGTTTGTCTCTTAAACGCTGGATTTTCGCTTCCATTTTCCTGTGACTTCCTTTAATTTTAGGATATTAATATGCGAATATTTGTTCTGCTCTCGTTCCAACGTGATCTTGAATTAAATGATTTTTACAGTTTACACCGGAGGAAAACTTTCGAACCCAGGATGCAGTGCAGTGATTTTAGGGCTGCACAAACACATCAAACAGAAGTCTTCTAGATATCCCGTGGCCGATTTCATATAAATATTCCCTGAAGTTCCCCCTTTATTATGTCTGCAAAACGTCGGGATATTTGCTAGAATAAGAAAGATTCATTTCTGCGGGTTTAAACAGTGCATGGCTGCACAGTTTGATTTTGTAAAGATGGACTTGTGTGCGGTTTTGGAAGAGTTAAAGAGATTAACAGATCAACGAGCAGCTCAGATTTGACCACAGCATAGAGGGCAGGAAGAATCAATGTGTTGATGTGAGAGAATGAATGTTTCAATGTAAAAAAGAAGAAAAAGAAAACATTCCTTTGTGAGAAAAGTGACGTAGGACCGAGGGAGGGACGGAGAGAGGAAAGAGGACGGAGGAAGGGGTTTCCTGTGTTGAACGGATGGTTGGCCTGTAATAATGAGGGGTTGTCTTTGAAGACAGGAAACTCGACGTGTCTCCTCCAAACCACACTGCTGCCACGAGGAGGGGGCCACACACACCGACACACACACAAACAAAGCAGCATCAAAACACAAACACAGTTCTACAAACTCACACACACCATATGTCCACATTCACAAATGTCTAAGCTGTGACACCCAAGAAATGCCGTCAAAACACACACACACACACACACATCTTATTTTAATATCCCCGTTCACTCATCCCCATACATATTAGAGGGATTAGAGGTTTGAGGCAACATCACATCATCCAAACCAGATCATACAGTCAGTGGGCAAATCACAGGACACTGGATATAAGAGAAGACAGACTGAGGTGGAGACAGAGGATAGAGTGAGATAGAGCCAGAGGGAGAGAGCGGGAGAGAGAGAGGAGTGCTGGTCGGAGGGAGCTGCTCTGTGTTGACAGTTATATTTCCCTGTTGGGGGAAATTCACTTACTTGAATTGGCACAGTGCTCCAGTGTGTAATTCACTCCATGAGAGCCTGGAGGACTGGGAGCAGAGTGATTAATGAGGAGGAAATAGAAATATAGGAATTGACTGATTAAAACAACGGGTGGGATGGATCTGGTTGTGTGTGCGTGTGTGTGTGTGTGTGGGGGGCGGTGGATGATTGTATGGAAGAGCATGTGTGTGCGTGCTGTGAAAAGGAGGCATATGTATGTACGTGTGTGTGTGTGCGTGCGCGCGCGCGTGTGTTTGTGTGCTCGGTATTGTGTGGCATCCATGCGGTAAAACACATTGCCTTGCCCCGTATTAGTGTATGGACGCCTGCTGCCTAATGCTCATCATTTCATCAGAATTTTTTTAATTAATTTAATTGCAGTTGACAGGAAAAAAAAAAACCAAAAAAAAAAAGGTGTTTGTGTGCTCGTATTTGTGTGCATCATCCATGCATAAAAACATTCCCTATTATTAGTGCTGGGCTGCTGCCAGTGCCTGGCTGCTGCATCATTTCATCATCAGATTTTAGTTAATTAATGTTGACAGGTGCAAGACCCAAAAAAAAAAAAAAAAAAAAAAAAGGCTGATAATGGAGAGGAAGGATTGGTTTGAGTGCCGCGAGCCAAAAGGATGGAAATGTTGGAATTGGATACTTACTGTAACCAGACACTGAGAAGGAACAAGTGCTTGTCTCCATTTAAATGTTTTACTGCCTTATTTATAACATAGAGCTGAGGGGGATGCTAAAACCAAAATAAGCCATAATTCACATCAAGGTGTCCTGATGCAAGAACGTAGGAATGCCGGGACGTGAAGCAGAGCGGTGGCATTTCCTACGCTAAGTCGCCGGACGACCACTTCTCTAACTTTCCGAAAGCAGCGACCTGACGCTCACGCCCGCTTTCGAGCCGCGGTGGGTCAGCTGAGGTCAGCGGGGGCGAGAAGGGAGCGAGGGTCTGCGCCACTCTTCGCGTGAACCAAGGAGTGCAACGCTATGAAAGTCCTCCAGGAGGGGCCGAGGGAAAACGTGCGCCGCTACGCCCGCTTTCGACCGACATCGCCCAGAACAACAATAAACACATCCCGCCAACTTACGCTCTAGCATACCCCGATCTTCACGGCCACGGAGTGAGTTATCGTGCGTGTACCGCGATAGAAATCAAACAAATAGCACAACATGATATAAAATGGCCAGAAATAGAGGATGGGTCGATGTTTTCATCCAAGTTTCTCTGCAGTCAGTTCAAGCCCTGGTTAAGTTTCACCTGGGAGTTAACTGCCAACAGAGTGTGTTTCATTTGAAGGATGAAGCCTGTACATTTCCAAATGTGCGCTGTCGCCGCAGCGAGCAGTTTGAGATGTTTAAGATGATTATTATTTTTTTTTCTTTTTTACCGTAGGTCAAGTTACAGATTTCAGCCGAGATATAAACTAGACACTGGTTTACATCATCAGCACTGGTGATCTAATATACCGTGAGACAATTACCATTCAGCTGGGATGAGTATTTTCCATGGCCGCGGTACAATAAATAATATTGCAGTGGCTGAGCAGATTATCCTCGCCAGAAACAGGGCAGCGCTGGCTGTCTGCTCAACCGGCCAAACTGACTTATGATTACATTTCCCTGAACCCTAATGGCCTTCGCACGCATACTGACTGCTGTCCGTCACTTGAAACGAGACGAGTCGGCAGCGGCGCCATGTTGTCATAGTGCCCCGAAACCTGGCGCGGAGACGGTTTGGGTGTGGAGTTCTTTCAACGGGGCACGTGGTGGTCTTCACGTTCCGTCTCCTACCAACCGTCGGCTCTTTCTGTCCATTGGTTTCAGTTGCCTAAGCCTGAGCAAACCTTAACCAAAGTGGAGGCCGATCAGAAAATGAAGTCCATGAATTTTTTGCAAACAACGTTGTCCGGACGAGATGGGAGTTGTTTCGAAGGCAGCATCATTTGGGTCTTGAAAAGCCCACAATGTGAAGTCCCAGCCTGGTGAAGCACAGTAATGAGCCACATGCCTACACTCAAAGGTTCACATTTTCCTCTGGGTTTACTCGACTTTGTTTTTGTTAATAGTTTATATAATTATTCCAAACATCCACTTGTGGATGTGAAGTGGTTCAAATAATTGCTCAAAGCGTTTGAAAGTATGTCAAGGTTTTCGTCCTTGGGTGTGTGTGTGTGTGTGTGTGTGTGTGTGTGTGTGTGCATAGGGAGAGCTCCAGGTTTGTTTCCTCCAAAATGTTAAACTGGTTTGGCTTTCACCTGGCCTGAATTTGCATACTGAAGGAAGACTCACGGTGCGATGTAAATGAAAGAGGTTTAGTTTACCTCTGTGCCAACATTTATCAGCAGCATGAACACTCATATTTAGCACCGCTTTTGTTTTAAACCCCCCGTTTATGGTTTTGTTCGTTGTAAGGTAGTTTTTCAATATCTGTTACTTATACTCTAATGAAAGTAACAGTTGTTCTCGGTGTAGGTGTTTTGTATATTCGTGCAGACTTTGCATATTTGCCAGGGGAGCCATTATTATGTCAGCCTATCTAACAGACTGTTAGGTAAAATGCCTGGAAATGTCTCATTGACGGTGAACAACACCCTTACAGGCCATTTAGGAATGCATATAATTTGATATACAGCTTTGGTTGATTATAGCATATTGAGAATTTCAGGTGTTGCAATATTCAACAGTGTAAAACAAAAAGGATGAAGTGATTAAGGGCCGAACCACCATAAATACAATCCACATGTTTGCTGTCTGTGAGGGATAAACTGTGTTGTGATCACAGACAACAAAAGCCAGACATTAAAAGAATCTTCCTGTTGTTTTCTCCTTTTCCTTCTCGTCGTCCTCGACAGGTCTGATGATTCCCGTCTTCTGTGTGGTGGAGCAGTCCGATGGAGGGATTCAGACGGACGGATGTGAGGGCAGAGAGGAGCACGCCGAGTTTGTCCTGGTCAGGAAGGACATTCTCTTCTCCCAGCTGGTGGAGACGGCTCTGCTGGCCCTCGGCTACTCGCACAGCTCAGCGGCGCAAGCCCACGGTCAGTCGGTCACGCCAGCACTGCCACATCTCCTTATTCTTTCCACATTTTGGGTTTTCAAAATAAAGTGTGATTACAGCCCCTAGCTAGTTTGTAAGCCAAAGCCCTTAGCCAAAAAGTCCGAGTTTAAGCAATCCTTTAATTGAATCGTGTAAAAGCTGACGAATAAATGTTCCCCGCGCTAATGCTGCTGCTATGCTCTCACCACCAACTGATTGCGTTGGGCAGGGACAGAGATCAAGTGCAAGGTTTTGAGAGTGCACGTGCACAGAGCTGTGAGTGTCGTTGTGTCCCTAAATTTTAGCAGGCTGCAGGCGCGCCTTGGCTCATCATCTCAGGAATAGTTCAACATTTTGAGAACTGCGCTTATTCGCTTTCCAGCCGAGTTAGATGAGAAGATCGGTGCCGCTCTCCTGACTGTACAGTAAATATGAAGCTACAGCCAGCAGCCGGTTATCTTAGCTTAGCCTTAGGACTGGAAACAGGGGGGAAGCAGCAGTCTCGGCTCTGTCCGAAGGCAACAGAATCCACCTACCAGGACCTCTGAAGCTCACTAGTTCACTGAGTTATATCTGGCACAACTCAAATGTAAAAATTTCAAGATATAATAATAATAATAATAATGACCGTATTTCCGTAAGTTTCAAACATTTCCTTTAGATTTGTCCTTGCACACTCGTGTCTTGCAGGACTGATTACCTCTCGAGTTTGTTTCTGTGCTTCCTTATTATCTGTGTCGGGAATAAAAGGCCGTAACGTTTAGCCTGAACGCACCTCACGAACACAGACGAGAGCCTGTGTCTGGTCAGCCTTTCCTTGGGGGCAAAGAAATCCTCAAATGTGCGCGAGTTGTGCGTTTTAGGTGGTGGCAATCATTTGACCAACTGAAATTAGGAGAGAAAGAAAAACGGAGGAGGAAGCAGATGGTTACCCGCGGTAGCGACGGCGCTAGAGATAGTCAACGCAACTAAACAAAGAAAACCTCCCAGACCGACTGGAGGAGCCAAACTTCGGGCAGAAAGTCCACGTCACATTAGTGGGCGCAACTGTTTGTGACACCACAAACATGGGTACTTAGCAACAGGGATGCTGCCAAAATCAATAAATCGTCGTCTTGCCGCCTGAAACCCTTTAGGCTTGGCGGAGAAATATAGAATAGCAGTATTCTTTAAATCCTATTACTATACTATTATTTAAAAAGAAAAATATCTGAGGTCAAGCTGCCGCTTTTTGTTAGTATGAGAGTTTCATCAAGGCCATTATTAATAGTCATGATTTTCCAACCACCAAGTGTCTCACACTGTGTAAACTATGGTAAGACTGACTCAGAATTAAATACCCTGCAGCTTAGGGGTCAAGACGGGAACGATCTTTGAAAGGAGACTCTCCCTCTAATCAGTGGCCTGGGAAGAAAACTGGATGTGAGGTTGTCTATTTGGAGCAGACACTGTACTGTTACAGTGGTAATAAGCACAAGAATGTCTCAAAAACACAACTAAGACACAGACAGGGCCTGTAAAACTCATTAAAGACACAACAAAGAGCTGGACAGGAATGTCTCTGCAAGACAAAAATACATTGTGTGTGTCTGTGTGTGTGTGTGTGTGTGTGTACAGTATGTGTGAGTATGTTTATGAAGCACAGGAAAAGAAAAACTGTAATTTATTGTTGCACACATGGTAGTCATCTACAACAGGACAGTGTCATTTAGTGCTGTCTTTTCACAAGAATGCAGAATATTCCATCTGGGGATGCTGCCTCGCATTGATATAAAACGGTAACAACAGAGCAACGCTGAGCAACAATGGCTGCTGCGGTAGACCGAAAATGGGGGGAGACCCCCGTCTGCCTGAAATCCCACCGTCTTCCCCGTCGGATCCTCCTTCGAGCGAAGTAGTAAGACGTGGCTCTAATGTGCAGGAGCGCGTGTGTGTGCGTTTGTTTGCGTGAGTGCGTGTTCCCACAATCGCACAAACACACCGCCACGGGTAATCCCTTTACAGCCTCAAGGCCAGCGGCTCTTATCAGGCCTCCGGAGCACCTGAGGCAGGCCGTGTACTCTCGACCTCCACCCGCGTTTTCCCTGAACAGTGCCGGATCGCGGTCCAGCAGAGCCGTGTGCCTGCTGAACAGCGGCCGTGTCTTACGTCAGTCGCATGTGTCAGTCCGTCACATGCAGAGCTTTAAGCATCACACATCAATCATTCAGGGCTGCTACCGGTTGAATAAGTGTCTCACGGAAGTGAAATAGGAATGTTACGTGCCGCGAATCTGTCTCAATCCATATCCCGAACTTATACCTCTCTTAAGTTTCTTGCTACATTTTAATCTTAGAACTACAGAACAGAATCCTTAGATATCCCTTACGTCCCCACTGTTGTGCCTTGGTTGTGTTATTTCTGTTTGCGGATTGTGTGTTTGTTTTCAAAAGATTTCATTCTCAGTGCGACTACATGGTTAAATAAAGGTTAAAATAAAAAAAACGGATAACTAAATAAAATAAACCGGAAATCTGACTTCAGTTGCTCAGATACTGCAAGTTGAGAATTTTTCAGGTTAATTTCCGCGATTGATCGTCAGAAATTCTAGATAACACAAATGCAACAGTGTTTAACCTAAAAAAACTGATTTATTTTGTGGTCATTTAGAGGCAGCGAAACCAGGTTGTGTCCAGTCCAGCACTCCCTCTCTTTTAGTTCTGGTTTTGGTCTCCACCAACTCCTGAGGGGAAACACCTGGGTCTTTAGCAGCTAAATGCTCTGACCGTGTTCAACCTGCGTCGTGACTGAAAACGTGACCGAAAAGCAGAGCTGCGCTGCCGTCGTCGAAAGTTGAAAGTTTCGAGCTAGAGCCAGGAGGCTCGTGTGTTCTAGTTTTCTGAGTTTTTGAGTATTAGGTGTCTACTTTCTGACTCTGGTACAAGAACAAATCGATGTGGTGAGCCTCGAGGCCCCCAAGCGGCCTCTGTGGTGATCTCTGGCAGTTCGGCATGTACAGGAAATGTCGTGGGCAGCGAATGTGTATGAGAGCTGGTATCAGCAGCAGTCGCGGCGAGTACGTGGGTTTGTAGTACTGATTGAGTTCGACACGTACCAGCGTATCGCTAAAGAATCCGTAGAAAAGAATCGTTCTTCCGTTTCTGGCCAGCCCTGTCAGATTTTCAGGGGGTGTTAAGTTAGTCTTGAAAAAAAAAAAAAACTCATTTTCGCCTCATCCCTGAAAAAAACAAAAACATAACTGTAGCTATTATTTGCTGTAGTATAGTGTGGACAGAAATCAGAAATCAATTTTGTGGGCCTTGGCAGCACATATTGCAACTAATCAAAATGTTGTTGCACATAAAAAAATATAAAAAAATAAAAAACTTTTTATGACTGCTCACTGTTTTCCAGCACAGTTTCCAGCATTTTCCCACAGCTGAGACGCTCCATTACAGAATTCCAGGTGCCAGGGTGTACATGAACCATAATCACTACCAAATTAAAGAATAATAAATCAATGTTTTCTTGTGTGTGTGTGTGTGTGTGTGTGTGTGTGTGTGTCATGGCGTTAAAATGCTGCATCCCACATGTAATTAAACGACAGACAATAATACCACAGATAATTAAAGACCCTAATAATGACACTTAAATTCAAAAATGTAAACCGCATTGTGCCAAGATGTTACTAACCGTCTAACCTTTC
This sequence comes from Xiphias gladius, assembly GCF_016859285.1. Lineage (NCBI taxonomy): Eukaryota > Metazoa > Chordata > Actinopteri > Istiophoriformes > Xiphiidae > Xiphias > Xiphias gladius. Next base: position 25,796,495 of record NC_053415.1, on the reverse strand, counting down.
CCTTCTTCGGCCTCAACGTCTTTGCTTCTTTGCTCAAAGATGATCTAATTCACTTTTCATAAAGTGAATAAAGTTTGAAGTGATTTTTCCTACATTCATTCCTCGTCCTGTCATTATTCGAAACCCCGCAAGCTTTAGCTGGGTTGACGCTACAAGAACGGCAGCTTCTTCCTCTCTGGTGCCAAGACAGAAGACAAGTCATTCTGCTATCACAAAACACGAAGATCTAAAGTTAGTCAAAAATCTGAAAATGAACAAGGGCACTGGCGAATAAATCCCGTTCATGACAACCTGCGCCTTAGTTGTGTCAGTTTGGTCGTTAGGGTTGGGGGTGCTGGAATGGAATCGCTCGACCTGAGGTCATACCTGAGAGAGCAAAGGATGTTTAGTTGCCTGGAACGGGCTTGTTTTTTTTTTTTTTTAATTCCTTGTAATTAGCCAGTTACCATGTTCATGTCTTCTAGGGAAACTGCGCCGTGTGGTTTAGCTGCTTGGTGCCCTGAATTTGATCGTCTCAGAAAATGTACTCGGTTTCTGGTCTCCTTGTGTTTCCAGTATAAACAAAAACCATTTATTAACTCGTACTTGTGAGCTTGTTATGCTGCAGATCTTTTTTTTTTCTTTTTCTTTTTTTTTTTTCCTGTTGGTTGTAAAATTCAGAACTGCAACTGACAGCCTGTTAAAGCAAGTTAGAAAAATAAACAACACACAGATGCACATTATCCTACAGTGATGGGCCACTAAATTGTATGGTGAGTGTTTGCCACGGTTTACAGATGAATGCCATTAGTACCACTTTTAGCTTCAAATGTTTTTTTTGCCAAGTATCAGGGGAGGTCTCTCTCTGTCTGTCTCATCAGTGTGTATGGAAAACAGCAAGCCACACTGGTCCCCTGTCCACATCAATGCACTCCTCTAGAAAAACACCACACCAGGGGCTTCAAAGGCAAAACTAAACGGGACATCACAACTCGACACAAACAAAACTCTGAGAACTTACTCGAGCCCTGCTCACTGGCAGACACACACACACACACACACACACACACACTTGTAAACTCTATTTAACCCATGCCAGGGTGCATCTGCACATGCTCACACTAAAGTTCACATACACTCTGCGTAGAATACCGTGCAGTATCGCAGACAAAACACACTCTCACACACACACGTCCCCCCAGCTTCTCTCAAATGAATACTTTTTGTTTTTTAAAACAAGCGTTTATGTTAAATGAATAATTTCTGGCTTAAATTATACATTTTTTCCCCTGCGGTCCACAACCAAAATTACACAGAGTCTCAGCTATTTTCTCCCTGTTTGAATTGTGTCCTGCATTCTTGTGTCCCAGCGGTGTATTTAAAGTGCCTGCCGAGGACCATGGCCTTTCTTTAATTAGCTTAGCCCAGTAATTAACTGGGAGATATTGTTTATTTCAATTATAAGGGTCTGAAGGCTTTTATAGAATGGATGGGAGCAGACCTGTACTTTACGGCTTGAGTCAGTGAACGGTTAACGGTGGTCAGTGAGGGAGAGTGAGAGCATTGTTGCAGTGCCACGTCGAACAGGCCACAAAGGGTCACTGCTGCAGAACATGTCAGCGATTTACTGGACATCTGAGGTTGGACTGATTGTAAATTGTAGTCGTCCCTCTGGCACGGTGCCGTCACATTTGCGGAGCGGTTTCTAGTGAGACATTCTTGTCTCCTACAGGCGTGAACCGTTAATAAGTGCCTATCGATGCTTTGTGAACAAGTTACTTTACGTCATCAAAAACAGTCTTTGGGTTTCCAGGTTGTGTATATCTTATCCATGCGTACACCTGCTTCTGTTCTTTTTAGCTTGTTGTTTGTTGCCCCAGTTTATCTTGAGGGATAAGTCTGGTTTATCAAAACCTGGGTCCAGGGCCGCACAGGGATGACGGTTCAGGCGGGCAGTGTCACCCCCACGCCAATCTCCACATATTCACAACAGGCCGTGTATACTGCAACCGCTGTGTTGACGTATTCTTACTGTTTATGACAGTTACATATCGTTTAGTCACTATACACAAAACCTGCATTGAAAACAAACCCATCCAAAACAGTTAAAAGCAGCCAAGTGTCTTCAGTTTCAGGAGTTAGACAATTGCCCTTCTATAATTAAGGCTACAGGAATAAATGACTGGATTTCCGTTGGTGACCATGAGGCTCTGGTAGCTCTGAGTAATTAATTGCACTGGGCTTGTTACTCCGGGCAAATCCGGCCGGTCCACTGGGAATTCTCCCAGTGCTCCCAGTGTCCAGTTTGGGCCGCTTTGGGCCTTATTTTCGTATAGTTTTTGTCATTATTCCTTTGGATAATCACATTGTACTCACCAAGTTAACTGCTGAGATCCGAGGACATGTTTTCTATGCTAAAAAGAAGTCAGACAGGGGCAGGAAACACGAGCTGTCGGATAATCATAAATGTTTTTAAAGGTTTTAAGCCAAAAAATTTTAATATTGCACTTCAGTAGAGCAGGTGGGACTAACAATAGATGTTATAATAAACAAGTGGTCAAAACTGATGCCGCAGAGGCAGAGAAATCCTGACTTTAATCCCTATAGGTCCAGAACCAAAAATGCTAGATACTACAGTTCCCATAATGCAACTGAATAGCATAATTTATTAGACCCTAAATGAATGTTTAGCGTCTTTTACATCTTTCAAACTCCTGCCACCAGTTCGTAAGGCCGCTCTCTATTCAGAGTGACACCGACCTGCCCTGCTTGTTGTAGCTGTGTGCAGTGAGGGACGAATGCCTGCATCTTGGCTGGGCTCCCTTTACCTCTAAATAAGGTGCTATAGATCACCTGTTGGCTTGTTTACAACCTGACTGCATGTGTTATTCTCCCCATCCAACTTCGATGTAGTGGCTCCTCCTCGTTCCCAGATCTCGGCATCGGGTTATGAGTTCCCTATTTTAAAGTTATGAATGTCAGGAAGCCACCGGTAAAAGGTTGCCCTGCTAACATAATTCATCAAGTCAGGATTTGTAAATGTTGAGTTAATAAATGGGTGTTGGTCCAAAAGCTCTGCACCTTTATTCCACCAGGTGATTGGTCTTCTGATGAACTAAAAAGGCAAAAGCTCAGGATAAAAAACGAACCGAACGGATTTTTTCACAACGTGGCAACTCAGAATGCCAACGCTTTTCTTTAAGTCCCCCTCGTTAGCATTTATTAGCAGTATATAAACATTTTAAAAAATTGTTTATAACACTATAATGTTGTTTTACACAGCTACAAGGACATTTTAATTGTTTATTAATGTACAGTAGCTGTCAGCTATTATAATTTCATCTATAGAGACATATTTTTTATCATTAAAGGTGTTTACCTTAATATAATTCATTCTCTTTTTATACAGCAGCCTCCAGCTATGGGCGCCTACGGGACGAGTTAACAGTTGTTAAGATGTACATTAATAAACACCAATATCTGCTGACAACTACATTACACTGTGTTATAAACCCTTTGTTAAATGTTTACATGCTGCACTGCTCATAAATGCTGAATAAAGGGACTTTGAGTGAGGTGTTGCTCTCAAAATTCGTTCTTATTTATGGCTTTATCCAGTTCAATGAAGCATGAAAAATGTCTAGAAGCGAAACTTACAAACCCCTTCATAAAGTATGTCTTATTAGAAAGTTGCAGATGCGTTGTTACGGACTCCAGATCACCATAACTTATAATAAGCCTCGAACTCTTTGCTGACATTTGTCAAGCTGTTGTTCCTTAGCGCGGGGCTCGACATCTTGCCCATTTTTTTCACAGACGAGTGTTTCAGAAGCCTTCAAGAGGAGGAGAACACTCCCAGAAATGACAGCATGACAGATTTTCATCAAGCGGAGTTCCTCAGGGCGCAGCGGTGGATGATAGGGGTGAGTTAGGCGTATGAGGTTTCCCTCAGTGTGTGTCTGGGTTGGGACCTGGAACCAGCGTGGGAGAAGCCCCGTGCTGGCTGCTGCGACCGTTCGGGCTTATTCTAGCACGGGACAATGGGATTACTGTGCGCACACGTGCGTTAGCGGGTGTGCGAGCGCGTGCACGCAGGCGTCCAAGTGTGCGGGCCTGTGCGAGTGTTGATGAAAGGAGTCAGAGACATCAGTGGGTGTTTGTGTATGGATTTGCGTTTGTGCGGATGGGCACACTCAGACATGAGCCAAGCCACCAGCCGGCCACATAAAAGCATGTCTCTGGGAGGTGGAATTTTAATGTGGAAATGGGAACAATGATTTCTACTTTTAAATATGGACAAGAAGCAGAGCCCATTGAACAGCAGACCAAAAATGATGGATCAATTATTAATACATTTACCATCACACTGCGAGCATGTGAGTGTGTGTGTGTGTGGGTGGGTGTGTGCTTGCATGCAAGCCTGTACGTGTACGTGTCCACTTCTCAGTGTGCTGTCATGTGTCCTCTGTGAGTTTGTGTTTGTCTGCTTATTCACGCGTTTGCTTCCACCCAACTTGGCATTAGCGAAATTGTTATGGCTTATTTTCAGATGCTGCAGATTGCCAGTAGACACAATTAGTGTGTGTGTGGGTGTGTGTGTGTGTGTGTGTGTGTGTGTGTGTGTACGTGTGTGTGTACGTGTGTGTCTGTTTGTTTGTGTGTGTGAGAAACAAGAGACAGAAAAGAAATAGCAAGGAGGAGAGGAGGATGGGCTCAGTGCTTTCCTTCTGTCATAAAATAATCAGAGGGTTTTATTCTATCTCTTTAACATGTTTTTCATTAAATCTTCCCTTACAAAAAAAAACAAAAAAAACACACACAAACAAAAATCTTTTGCACATGAAATTCACGTTACTTCATGTGCAATATTCCATTTCAGATGTGAAAACCACAGGAACAGAGTGACCACGAGAAAAAAACGCATGTCATCGAACAATTTCACGTGATAACTTCACATACTGAGAAAAAATATCATGTCACATGTGAAATCCATGTTTTACAAAAAATCACATTTGCCAACATCATGTGAATTTATCATAAGTGCATTGTCTCAAAACCACAACTGTATATACTTTTTTCACGCGTGAAATGGTGACTGCACATATGATCAATAAGTTTAAAAAAAAACGGTGCTTCCTGTTTACTAAACTCACATTTTCCTTTAAAAAAAAAAAAAAAAGATTCTTTCTCAATAAGAATTTTAAATTTCCAATTTTTTCTCACATAAATTACATGGTGCATCCTGTACATAGATAGAAAACTAACCTTTTCATGTGGCTCAGATGAACTGAAACTGACCAATACTGCTATAATACGGCTATTGCTGGTTCTGTTTGGGTTCTTAAATGCCTCCATAGTGTTCTTAGGTTCCTCTGGGGTTCTTCCCTGCCCCGAGGGGCCCCGTCCACTCCGTTCATACTGGATTAAATGATGTTTCCCCGTATGACCAGATAATTAAGAACACAGCCCGACGCGGCCTGACTGGAATCAAAGATATAGCTGAGCAATAAACACAGTGAAAGAAGGAAAACAAAGGGGGAGAAGAGAATTCTTAAGAAAGGAGGAGGAAAAGGAGAGAGGAAGATATGGGGGGGAGGGGATGTTGGAGTGAGAGAGAGAGAGAGAGACTTCTTAGGACCAGTCTGGATCTCATTTGGAGGATAGTAATGTGATTAGCTTTGTTTAGTTTTCACAGCTCCAGCCAGTCCCCATGAAAAACCTATGTGAGTGTGTGTCTTTGTATGTTTGAATCTGTGTGTGTGTGTGTGTGTGTGTGTGTGTGTGTTGAGGTGGGTGAACGAGTAGGTGGAGTGTACATACAGGTTTGTATGTATTGTCTCGTGCTCGCGTGCTCATCCTCAAAGAAACTGCACCAGAACTGATTCAAATCAAGAGAGAGAGAGAGATTGACTCATGACGGCGATGCAGAAGTGCAGAAATACAAACACCTTCTAATTCATAAGCACACGTACACAATCAGACACAACGAGCTCTTTTCGGCGTGCAATTTCGGATCATTTTCGGTGCCGCTGACAACTGAAATACAATTTAAGACGATCCAAAGGTAGCATTTGTTGCATGATTCAGTTGTGCAACAGTCCCAGAGAAAAGTAATGAGAGCTTGGTCAGCGGATATTCTGAGTAACCGGGACATTGTTTCAGTAAAGAAAAGGAAAGATGCTGTTAAGATTTTAGAGTAAACATTTTCAAAGCTGACGCAGCCTTATATCTACATTGGATCTGCTAAGGATCCCACTGGCTCCAATGGGCACTTTCGTCTGAATGTCACTGGTCCGCTCAGTCCAGCCGCCATCCCTACTTATCTAGCTCCACTAGTCTTACTAGTAGTTACTAGTTAAATCAGAAAATCTTACCACTCTTACGATAGCTAAGGTAAAGCGATAGTCGCTGGCCCAGCTGGCTACGTAGGTGTGACAGTTGTGAGTAGGGCACGGAGAGGGATGACAGTATAACCCGTTAATTGCCATCTGGTCTTTTTTGTGCACCTCCGCTCCTAAACATGAAAAATAACAGAATTAAAGCTGAGGAACTGATGCTAAAATCTCCGCGGCGTTACGTTGGTCACACGGCACAAGCCGGCCTGCCGTAATCCAAAATGGCACTTAGCTAAATGAAAACATCTGCAAAACTTATATTAACGGTCAAAACAGCTGGGTAGCGTAATAGTGATAACAGTAAACAATATGCATTAAAAGTTCAAACATGAATGGTTCAGTCTCCGAAGATAACAATGAAAGAGCGCAGCAGCATTTTCCCACACAACTTACCCTCAGCAATGCAAAACAACAAGGGGGAGCTACGGAAACGTAGGAGGTACAGAAAAGATGACGTGCAGCAAGGTCATTTCCACAGGAAACATGTTACACAAGCAGCTTCATCTGAGGCCCGCTCGGTTTTTCCGACCACCATCATGGTTCCACTAATCTCGCCGCCAGCCGCTACTTAGCAACCGCTCTGAATGAATTATGGCCCTCGACCTGTCTTACCAAATAACGTAACACGGTGACAAAATGACTTTGCCTTTGAGAGTGCGGGCGAGACTTCAGGGTGATCAGGTGGGCACAACCAGCCACCTCCATGTCAAACAAGTCAGCATGTTGTCTGTGAAGATTCTCAGTCATCCAGGTCACGGTATTTCTAAGTGCTATACCGAGGCAAATGCAGTTGATTGAGGTTCTTCAAGTGGTTTCACCCCTCATCCCAAAGGCTTCTTCAGTTCTAACTGCTCGGGGGTGAGTCTGGGTATTTAAACCCCTTTAGGGTCGTCAACAGCGTGAGAGTCATTGAGGTCAAATGTGAGTCGTTGACCCATCGTGTGAGTCATTAGGTTCACACGAGTCATGCTGTGAATGGGCGTTAAGCTGCCTGGGGAGGGATCTCAACACTGCATCGTAAGCGGCTGATAAGTGGTGTCATAGTCCACCTCCTCTGTCTAGTGATGGTCGTTCCAGTTTGACGTAGAAGGCTCCTTTCACTCCTCTTTCACAACATCGGTCTTCCCCGGCCAAAACGTTTACCCTTTTTTTTGTTTCCCGACAACCATTTCGAAAGCGCATGGCACAACACAGGAGAGCCACCTTCTCAGGCCAGGACTCAGCAGTCCACCTGCATCTGCAGGACAAGGGGCTCTCGTTTGAGGACAGCAATGTACACATGTTTGCCAGAGAAGACCGAGGGTTTGACAGAGGAGTGTAAGGAGCCTTCTACGTCAAACTGGAACGACCATCACTAAACAGAGGAGGTGGACTATGACACCACTTATCAGCCACTGGCAACAGCATGTTGCTACCAGCGGCTGCGTGCTGTTCAACCAACCAAGCAACCGCCCAGTATTTTCCACTCAGCTACCTCATCTTGGAAGGTAACAATAACATGAACAATAAGTACAAGTAGCCAAATCTGGACACGTATTAAAGGTGCAACATCTTAGGGAGGGTGCAGGTTACTAGTTAACAGAATATAAAGGAATATTGGGGCTGCCAGGGTTGGTCTTTTTGACTGCCTTTTTTGTTTATGTCGCTGTCCATTGTGCTTTTTTTCCTCTTTTCGTTACTTTACTCCGTTACATTTGTACTGTTTGTATTTTTGTATAATGTCAAAATGTTAAAGAGAATAAAAAACCTAAATTTGCGGAAATGCTTCATGTCTCTGTGCAGGCATCATCAAGGTGGGAAGGTGGAACCCTCTCCCCATCCACTTTCTGACCGACGCCCCAGAAGCTACAGTTGCCGACATGTTGATGGAGGTCTACCACATGGTCACACTACGTATTCAACTACAAAGGTCAGATTGAATTTTGAAAGTGAGCAGTTTACCTAGTTCAAGTCCAGTTGTTAGATGTCCACGAGAAACTGCGCGTGGCATTTCAGAGTGAGAAAGTGTAAACGTTTCCATCCGAAACCAGTGACTTTCCACTCAACAATACTCCTAACTTGAATACGAAAACAACATTGGAAAGACTGCCTGTCCATATTTTATGGGCACAGTAAGACTTTTAATCCACACACTGTATGTGGATGCATTGAATCAGACACTTGGTCCACTGGGCGGCTGATGTCGTTGCCGCTGATTGCAAGTCAAGAATTTACCATATCTATCAAATTTGAAAGCAGCAATATTGGAATACGAAAGCTCCAGCTAAACATCCCGGTGGGGATTTATCTATTATCTGTCTCCGTCAGGGAGAGTCCGCGTGCCAGGAACTCCTAGTTCCCTAGAATAAGTGAAGCAGGATCATGATGGACAGATAAAAACAGATAAACTCCAGATGAGAGGGTTATTATTGTTATTGTCTTGGCAAATACCAGCCAGGTCTGTTTACATGTTGATTTGTGTGTCCATGGCAATGGCGGAGCTTTGACACACTGTCTGTCGAAATGATTTATTTGGGGTTAAAATGGCATAAAAAGAGGAAGATTGCAGAAAGATGGGGCTATGCAGGATGTTTGAAAGCTCAGCAGTGTTAGGGGTTAATTTAGGGTTAAAGGAATAGTTTGACATTTTTGGAAACTAAACAAAACTAAACTTCACTTTCTTGCTGAGAGTGAGATGAGAAGACCGATACCACCCTCGTGTCAGTAAACACGAGGCTGCAGACGGCAGCGGGTTAGCTTAGCTCCATGTCCAGCACCAAAACGGCAGACTGACAGAGTTACCAGCAGTCACGTCACTTCAGGATAAACATTAAGCTCCTGCCACCGGACGGGGCAGCTCGGCTTAGGATAAAGACAGGAAACAGGGCAAAACAACTAGCCTGGCTCCGTCCGAAGGGGATACAGTTCACTTAGCAGCACATCCAGAGCTCACTAATCAACATGCAATAGCTTGCTCCTTTAATCTGTGTAAAAACAGAAGTCTAAAATGTTTTGGCAAATTTTGCTGTTTCCCCTGTTTCCAGCCTTTAGTTGAAATGGTCAGGTGATTCATTGATTTGTGTGTTGACAGAAAATTAACTTTAAACAAAACTGATATCTGATCAATCGTTTGGGTGATTTGAATTTTGTGAGCAAAACAAATGTTAGAAATGGTCTTGCACTGGTTTCTCAGATGTGAAAATGTGATACTTTCTTCTATGACCGTAAACTTTACATTTTCGGGTTTTTGACTTTCAGACAAAACAAGACATATGAATATTCATGAAACTTGGGCTTTATGGAATAGTGATGAGCACTTTTCTTCGCTATTTTCTGAAATTTTACAGACTAAACAATCAGTCGATAATTAAAGAAAATATCTATCAAACATATCGATAATGACAATAATTATTGATTGCAGCCTTACAGTTCTCGTATGATGGAATAATACTAACCCCCCCCCCCCCACAGAAAAAAAAGTTTTCTCTGTGTCAATTAGTTAGCACACAGAATCAATGGAAGTAATTTGATAGAACTTCAACTGCACAAAAAATACACAAAATATAAACTAGATTTGGGCACAGACTCCCTTTATGGAACAAAGCTTCACAATGGAGTTGATATTCTGCTGTGGTGGTGCATATTTCTAATCATAATTCTATGATTAACTAAATTTGCACACCCAAATGCTATGGAGTAAACCCGGGGCTTTGGGGCAGTGGCCGGCTTTGCCCGGTTGGTAATCTAGCCTTGACTGACTCCTTGTGTGTGGTTTTGGCTTTGTTGTAGTTTTTCAAAACTGGACGACCTGCCCTGTGAACAGTGGAACCACGCCACTGTCAGGAACGCTCTCAAAGAGCTGCTGAAGGAAATGAACCAAAGCACTCTGGCCAAAGAGTGTCCCCTGTCACAGGTAACAACCGGCTACACAACAACACACGGCACCTCCGCCTCATCTGCACACAGAAATCGGTGATCCTAATCCGACAACTACTTATCAACGCAATGATTCTTTTGCTATCTGCCCTTTCAGGTTGTCTTTATGTGATTTTACACTATCACTGTCTCTTTCAATGACTAGACCACCACATGCCCTGGCTAAGGACTAAAGTTGGCCCTCGTGAAATTTAGAAACAATCCTACATACACTGTATTGATTATTGCTGCGTTCGAATCAAACTCCACAACTCCTTGATTGTGTTGAACTCCCCAGCTGCATGTTTAGCCTTCCTGTCCTGGTCTCATAATCACTTGTGTGTGAAATTTCTCTGTATGTATGTATGTGTGTGTGTGTGTGTGTGTGTGTGTGTGTGTTTACTGTGTTTAATTGGAGCTCTGGTGGGGTTGTTGATCGCAGTATCAATTGCAAGCATATGTGTGTGTGTGGCAGGAGCTCTCCTCTCTGCACTGTACTGGCTCGAGTTTCCATGGGTGGCTTCCAATCATGATTAATGTTTGTCTATTTCTATTGTATGTTTGTGTGTGTGTGTGTGTGTGTGTGTGTGTGTGTGTGTATGTTTGTGTTTGTGTGTGTTGTGTGTTTGTTGCATATTTATGTTTTTTATTTTATATTTCTCTCTCTCTTCTTCTCCTTCTCTTTCTCTCTCCATAGTGAATAGTTCCCCCTATACCCATAGTTCCACTATCAAAAATGCCAAAGTTTGGGGAAAGAAAAGAAAGAAAAGTAAAGGAAAAAAGTAAAGTAAGTAGTGGTGACAGTGAACTTCCCCCCAATGCTCCCCACCCCAAAATGCTCTATAAGTTGACCAGTGCTTATCAACCAGGGGCTGAGAGAGATTGAATAAAATAAAAATAATATAAAAAAAAAAAAATTAAAATTTTTTTTTTTTTTTTATTTTATTTTTTTTTTTTTTTTTTTTTCTTTTACTATTCTTTTCTTCTTCTCTAACTCTTGTCAATCAACTCAAATAATCTGAATCATGAAAATCAAAATCAATTTTGCTTTGATTGATTTTTTTTGATTGATTAACAACTCTTAAGCTAGATTTACGGTCGTGTGTCACAAAAGTAGTCCACCATTTTAGCATCTGCACTCCTGCAACACTAGTCAGACTCACCATGGGCCGTTAGAGAAAGGACCAAAATTGACGCAGCAGAACCAGAGATATATCGTTTTTTTGTCCTCCATGCATTCCTCTTCCTTGTCAAAACCTGGTGCCCACATTACCCACAATGCAACTCAACTGCAGACAGTTCGGTTAGAGATTCGTGTGTGTTATGTTAGCAGTAGCTAATGTAGCCTGGGGCCTCTAGCATCGAGCAGCGTCGAGGAGCGGGCTACGCAGGTCTGGTAAACTCACTCTTTTTCACCCCAGAACTCACCATTTTTTTTAATTTTTTTTTAACTTTCATCACTTAAGGCAAATGATCAAACTTCACGCAGCTCCCTCAAAACACTTCAAGGAACTTTTTACACATATGCAGTAGGACTCCCCAAGACCTGTAACAGACTTTGATGCGTAGGATCGAGTTTACACATTCAACCACCGTAGCTACGCCCATGGATGGATTACTCGGCCCCTGGTCCCCCCCTTGTTTGAAGTGACTGTTAACGATTCTTTTTGAGAAGTGACTCAGATAAACACAAAGAGCCAAAACAACCGCAGAGGCACAAAAGAAGAAACAACTACAAAAAGGTGCAAAACAACCACCAAGATGTTTCTTTGAAACTGTGGCTCTCGCTGTTATGTAGAGGGATGTGGGCCCTTTCATGTCTGTGCCGAGGGACCCATTGTTTTATAATCCGTCCATGGCTATGCCATAGATAGCACGCACCCTCCTCAAAAGCCTGAACTAAGGGTTCGGGGCTACTGAGATAGCACGTGGGGACCCATGAGTTGCGGTGGAGATTGTTGAGAGCAAAAACCAAGATTAGGTAGTTGAAGAAGGCTCAGTAGTCCTCTGCTTTTCAGTAAAACACATCCATCAAAGCCACCTCCGCCGTAAACTGTCTACTGGGCGTGGTCACCGCTCTCTCACTGTGAATGAATGACCGTAAATCTGGAGATAGCATGGCAGTGGTCTCCTATTAAGTAAAGAGACATGTCACTGGGTTCGGAGCTCACTGTCACTCTGTGTTATAAAGTAAACTATAGAATGTAAACACATCTAACTGTGGGGAAGACAATTCAAACACGGGGCCGGCCTGATCATCGCTCATCGAGAGCTGCTGTGGTGCATTCGACTGGCGAAACTCCGCGCTGAGCTATAAATCGAAAGCTGCGATGAAGGGTAGAGGTGAACATGGCTTTGTTTAAGAGGGTGGGAGCCACGGCTGTAGATGGACTAGCGTCTAACTACTGTAGTGGGGGGTTTTATGACGACTCTATTCCAATGGAATATTCAGCAACACAGTCCTATGACTTTGTCAACCAAGTCATCTGTAACGTATTGTGTCAAGATAAGCCCATCAACCACATCAGCCTGTCCCACCCCGCCGTCACCTCCTTGGAAGCGTCGCTGTAATCTTCGCATTAAAAGCTAAGCCTGCACAGAAAGGCTCCGCCTGAGCGGGTGGAGGGGGGGCGAGGTGATGGCAGAGCCTGCTGCTGACAGAGGGCGGAGCGTTAGGTTACACTCAGCATTTCCAGCATTAGTTCTGCTCTTCAGCTGGCAGCAGGGCCTGCACACGGCTCCGTTCCAGATGTCAACACACACACACACAAACACATAGGGCTCACGTCTGTCTGAATGGCTGCTACACATGTCAGTCAAAGCTGGTAACTCAGGATGCAAGGATAGGGGGAGACCGCTGGACCGCTTCATATAAATCTGTCTGAGACATTTTAAAAGGTACATTTTTGACCTTGGAAACAGCAGGTGAAAAAACAATCTCACGTCAAGGTCCATTTAGTAGCCGGTCTGGAGATTTGAATCATGCAATATGCTCTTCTTCAAAAGACAGAGTTTGCCCAGTTGTGATGTTTGTTAAGTTGTTCATGTTTAAGTCTTTATGTTGTCTGAGCGCTTCAAGGACGTCACATCCACGTTGGCCTTAAAAGCCGAGTTTCAAAGTTAATTCTGTTTGTTAGCTTGTCAGCTGTTCTGGTCACGTCTGCATAACAACAACATCATCAGGACCTTCCCCTCTGACCGATTTTCCATATTTGTTTCGTTGAGCAGTGGATTATCTGGAGAAGATGTGGTCTGGACGAGATGCTGCTGACATCAAAAGTAAGAAATCTAATCAGTCTTTCTGACACTCTGCTGATGTAAAGATGTTCGTTTGACTACACAGTGGTGGAAAGTACTTTAACAATTTACCCTAGCACTGCACTTAAGCACGAATTCAAGGTACTTGTACCTTACTTGAATATTTCCTTTTCTGCTACTTTACACTTCTACTCAACTACATTTCAGAGGAAAATGTTGTATTTTACTCCACTACATTTATTTGACAACTTTAGTTACTTTTAGGATTTTACATTAAAAAGCACACAGTGTGATAAGTTTATAAAACCTAATGGATTGTTAAAGGTTAAACCATAAAGGTTACCAGCCAAAAAAAGCATTGTCTAGCTGGGCCCCCCCGTCACATTTCAGATGTCTATGAGTTGTTAGCGGCTCCACCAAAGAGACATTTTCCCCTCTGGTGGTTTCATACGAATAACTGGTCGTGGTGCAAAGAGGTGAATTTATTCCAATGCTTCACAGAAAACAGCACAGATTAGAAAATAACCAAAATGATCTGTGTAGCAAGATCCTTTTTTTTTTTTCTTAACTTCTACCTGATCAATCATCTCATAACCCCCCAGATTTATCTTGTGCCCCTTTGGAGGGACCCGGCCCCTAGGTTGGGAAGCACCGGACTAAAACACCGAGTAGTTGACAGAGTAGTTAAAGCCAGCTCCACCTCGACCAGCTAAAACAGTAAAATGCTGCTGAAGCACTGATGCATCAGTGTTAATCATCTAAGAATGTAATACATGATAACATATCACTCACTGGGGCCATTTAGTTGTAAAATGAGGTGTTTTACTTTTGATACTTTAAGTACATTTTGCTGATAATACTTGTGTACTAGAAGCAGTTCTACTTGGGATGGAGTATTTTTACATTTAATTATATCTACTTTTACTTAAGTGAAGGATCTGAATACATCTTCCACCACACTGACCATCTCTTCTCCTCTCCAGTAGAGAGAGACAACATGGCAGACTTCTGTGTGCTGGGCCAGAGACCACCTCCTCACTTGGCCGGCCTCACCCAGCTCAGCCACCTGGGAGCTGGCAGTCCACTCCTCAAAGCAGGATCTGGAGATCCGCAGGCCGCCTCCCAGCCACCCCAGCAGCCTCCACCTCCCCAGCAACAGCCCTCGCCCCACGGCCCCCTCCACCACAGCCCTCCTCTCCGTACGGGCCAGGTGGCTCCTCCGCCCCCTCCGCCCCCGCCTGGTGCCCTGCAGCCCCTGCTGGGGCCAGGTGGGCTGCTCTCCCCTCAACTGTCCCCGCAGCTGGTACGTCAACAGCTCGCCATGGCCCACCTCATCAACCAGCAACTAGCCGTTAGCCGCCTGCTGGCCCACCAGCACCCCCAGGCCCTCAACCAGCAGTTCCTCAACCACCCGCCCATCCCTCGGGGTTCATCCAAAGCTGGCGGCGACCATCCCGGGAGCAACCCCTCGGCCGCTGAGGTCTCCTCTGAAATCTACCAGCAGGTCAGAGACGAGCTGAAGAGAGCTAGTGTCTCCCAGGCCGTGTTCGCCCGTGTGGCTTTCAACCGCACACAGGTAGGAAAACAGGACAGACTTTGGTCAAGAAGGTTAGGAGACCGTTGGGAAAGTGTAGCTGTAAAATGATCAGAGGGAGAGGAGCAGCAAGTTGATGCTTCAAGGATAGGATAGGAAACTTTCAGATGGAATAAAGAAGTAGCTGAGAATGGGAATTCTGAAAATAAACTGTGTCAGGCAAGAATCAAAATATCCCCTCACTGCTAATGATCATAGTTCCCGTTCCCTGCAACGAATCAGGTGAGAGTTTTTTGAAAAAAAAATTCCGATTTGATAGAGATAAATAGCGTCTGACGTCACTGATAGACTATAAATTTTCACAGATGGTTTGGCTAATTTGGTGGTCACCCACCTCGCGGTACTTCCCAGTGGGATTAGCGGAAGCTTGGCAGGGTAGCTTGCTGGGCCATTGAGTCTCCTTCCCCGCCCTCGCAGCAGCACAATCACCTGATGCATTCAGGCTGTGCTAAACTGGTTACCATATGCCCCATTAGATCAATGTAATGGGAGGTGGCTCATAGACCTACTGCTATAGAGGCCAGGTGTCTTTTAGTGAGTTTTGCATATGTGTGTCTCTGCGTGTAAGTGCATACGTGGGAGCATCCAGCCCACATGCTCATACTGTTTATCTAAGGTTCCTCGTTTTCAGTTTTTACTGACCTTTGCAGCACAATAACATGCTTTCTTTTAAAAGGAGCAGGAGGTCGATATGGGATTTTGAGCAGTGGTGGGACGTAGCTCAGTCACTGAAACTCAAGTACTATATTTAGGTACAATTTTTAGGTACTAGTACTTTACTTGAGTATTTTCCTTTTCATGCCACTTTATACTTTTACTCAGTTCAGAGGGAAATATTGTACTTTTTACTTCAATTATCTGATAGCTTTAGTTACTAGTGCTTTACCAGTTAAAATTTTTATAACATATGTAGTGCTTATAAAACATGATGCACTGTTATAGATTAAACTACCCAACAGCATTTACCAGCTCAATGTGACAATTAATGGACTGATCGATTAGTCGATTGAGAAACACTTAATTGGCAACTATTTTGAAAATCATCTGAGCCATTTTTCATGCAAAAATCCCAAACAGTTCATTGTTCCCGCTTCTCAAATGTGAGGAATCCCCGCTTCTCCTTTCAATGGATTTTAATACACATATAAAAAGGTGCTATTTCAAAATCGACAGCTCAGAAATCAGATCAAATGGCGGGAAATGAAGGGAAAACTGTGGAGAAAGTGAAAATAAGCAACTACTGGAATAGAATCCCTCGATGTAAGTTTAAAGAAAGGAAGTTTTTGCCCTAAATGGTTCTGTTTTATCAGACTTTTAACCCATTTTTTAACAATCACAATAAAAGCTGAAAAAAGTTGCCGAGGCATTTCCAATGCCGCACAACAGCAAATGCTCAGTCATCCCACATTAAGAAGAAAACATGAAAACACGCGTTGGGATAATTCACTTCAATGCATATTAGTTTGTATATTAGGCATAGAGGTTAAGACGTTAGTGCAAACGTGTGTGTTTGTGTCGCTCAGGGCTTGCTGTCAGAGATCCTGAGGAAGGAGGAGGACCCTCGCACAGCCTCACAGTCCCTGCTGGTCAATCTGAAAGCAATGCAGAACTTCCTCAACCTGCCTGAGAGCGAGAGAGACCGAATCTACCAGGAGGAGAGAGAGCGCACCATGAACCCTTCGGTCGGCCTTCCTGCCTCCAACTCCTCCAACCCCGGAGCTCCACGCCTCTCACAGGTTAGCGCACCCTGTAGTCAGCAGCGCCCGCAGTGTCCCTTCCCACTCGGCATTAGACCTTTCTACGAGAGGGTTTTCAGAATAGCTGCTTTTATGGGAGCAATAGTGCTACAGCAAGTACGAAAACGGTGGGATTTTTTATGATGACTGCATAATCACAGCGATTCAAACACTTGATTGTAACATGCCATGTGTCTTGTTTGTGTGTGTGTGCATAGAAAGTGTGGGAGAGGAGCTTGGATGACCAGATAACCCCTGATACCTGGGCCTCCATCTGGAAGAACAAGACTAAGATCTCCAACTCGGTGAGTTATCTACAATCTTTAACTTGCCCTCACAAAGTAGACTGTAGCACGTCATGTACTTTGTCTTAAAGACTGAACCTTTTTATCTTAAACAAATTCCATTTATAATGGAAAAACAGCTTCAAAGCTATCATAGGACCATATTGTAAACATAAAGGACATTATACAGTATTTGGAATTTTTTTTTCCATCTGCACATAACAATTTAGCAACGTCAGTGATAAGAAGTTCTCTCTGATGTCAGGGCAAATGCCCATTCATGGTTCTGGGCGAATGTGTGCGCTATTCTTATTATGTCTATGTAAAATTATCTCAGCATCGTTTACACTGAGGGAATGTGAGCTAGCTGGTCTGTACATGTCTTGTGGACGACTTCAAACACTGTGTATACAAGCTTCCTGAGAGCCAATACATGTTCATTCAAACAGAAAAAACAAAGAATGACAAAAGAGAAGGACTTAATGACTTTGATCTGTAAACAAAATTCATGTGGAGACGTGCGCTGCAGATGTGCAGCTGATGCTCATACAGGGAACAGTGCATGTCTGTTCTCAGAGCGACTTGGCCTGATCATCAGCTGATAACCTTTAATTGTATGTACACACAAGATTTGCTTTTGTGGATAAATCTCTTAGTGGTTTTAGAATACGCTACATACGCGTCCTCCAGAACTGTAGCAGAATCCTTAAGCTACTTCATGATATTTCCTTTTTTCCAAGCTTATCTGATAGCTGGTCCTCTCGAAACACGAACCATTCAGAGTCCGTTTAATTTGTGCTTACTGTGTATTACATCATGCGTTGCTCCTCTCTCCCAGCCCAAGCCGTCCGGCCCGGCCCCCGACCTCCCACTGAAGCTAGAGTCGCTGGTCAACATCACGTCAGGCATCTATGACGAAATTCAGCAGGAGATGAAGAGAGCCAAGGTGTCCCAAGCTCTGTTTGCAAAGGTGGCCGCCAACAAGAGCCAGGTGAGGGAGTCGCTGCGAAAACAGAACCCAGAAAATATCATGTCTCGGATCTACGTTGGCTCCGTTTTGGCCCAATGGGAAACCGGAACTCGGGAATGAAGGAGCATTTTTTTTTTTTTTTATCCCCACACCCAGTCAAGACAATAAGATATTTACTGCTCCATAAATATCCACACCAAAACAGCTTTGAAAAGCTCATAAAAATCACAAAACCTGGGGGAGTCGGGGCCCAGAGCCAAAACAGTGCACCACCACTGCAGAGGCCGTGGTCATCAACTGGATCACCTGCCACTTGGCTCATGATGAACAGTTCCGTGGCTCTTTTTTTCCCCTAGATGTAGTATATTTAAATTTTTAGCTAATTCTGTTTTTTAATTAATTTCTCCTAGAATTTAAGTGAAGCACCAGACATACTGTCCCATTAAAACAGAACTTTCTGATGTCACATGCAGGCACGCATGCGCAGTGAACCGCTGTTAACCGCTACCGGGAACTGAATAACCGTAAATCAATCACGCAGTAAATTTTCTCACTGTAAAAATATTTTACACCAGGTTCCCACCATTTATCCGTTGACTTTTCGAGCAGGCACTTCAGGCATTTCAATCTAAGCACATCAAAACTTTCATTTTTGCGGATCTGTAATATCCTTTCACGGTCCCATCACAGGGAGAATTAGTTGATTGACTGACCAATAAACTGATTTTTTTTAAACGGATTTACCAGACAAACAAGAATTCATTTGAAGAATAACATTAAAGAAAAAGGACTTATTTCCTATTTAATTATATGATGTAAAAAAGACACGTATGACTCTGACTGGTGTAATTATTAACTTCAGCAATGTCTCAGCAATAACACCAGGTGAAGGAGGAGGATAATAAGGACGTGCGCTGTACCTATTTCCAAACATGCAGATTCCCTCGTACGGTGCTTGTACGAGGGTGTGTGTGTGTGTGTTTGGCTTCAGAGGTGGGGGGCTGGGAGATACACATGAAGTCAGAGGTCCTTCAACAACAACCACAAAAAAACGAACCAAAGAAAACTGTGAGCACGTGAATTGCCTTTTCACATGCTGTTTATATATTTTTTTATATCAGTCTAGAAAATAACATCTTATAAAGGAATTGGTTATTGGGCCCCCCGGACTAATAGTAGTCCAATAAAAATAAATTGCAGTCTTATTAAAACACTAAAACCACTTAAAAGGTTTCAACAATAAAGACTCTGCTCTCCTTTTTACTGCCTTTTTCTCTGACTGATGTTCAACAGCATATTTTTAGCAGAATACAGACTATAAATAATAACCTACATTTAATTATTATTTTTTCAAACTCGCTCGCGAGTGTTTTTACAGCCCTGAGTAGTGCCTGCAGGTCTCCTCTCGGGCTGCGGGTATAACCTCCACCAATCAGAGGGCAGAGCAGTAGCATCCGTGTAGCCCGGGGGCCAAAAAAGTCTGCAGCTCACTCGCTGCTGCTTCTATCGCATCATTACCGCGAATGCTCAGTAGTATCTGAAAGCACCTACATGAACGCATCTATACTTTTACCTTCTGTGCTGTGGATTTCTGGCAGCTCCAAGTGAAAGGAAACAGGACTGGGATATAAACTCTCCCTCACTCTCTCTCCCTAAACTTGAGGAGGGAATGTGCACGCTTGTTTCCCTCCTCGGGGCAGAGACCAAGGACTAAATTAGAGAGAAAATGTGGAAAAAAAAAAACCTAAAATATTAAATCTCTTTCTAAAGAGAACAAATCACAGGAGGCAGTGGAGGAGCTCGGTCCCTTCATTTATGGACGTAGTTTGAAGGAATTCAAACATAACCCTGTGATGCAGTGTTCTAGGAGAGTAGCATGTGGCGGAGCTACCAGGTGTAAGCGTGAGAAAATATGTGGAGACGTGTGCATCGTGTATACAGTATGTGCGTGCCGGTTGCGAGGTTCCCCTAGGTTGGTGGGTCTGGGGGTGGCGGAGGGTCACGGTTCAGTGCGCCCATCTGCTGCAGCTGGCCACAAGGACAGAGAAAGAGGAAGAGAGAGAGGATCAGGCTATTAGCGGTGCATGCCGCCCGCGGTGGCTGGTTGAACACAACAGCTGGTGTCACAAACTGAACCAGTCTAGCAGACATAATTGAATCTTCTCCATCTCTCCTTCCCCCCATTCTGCTCTCCTGCCTTTACCTCACGCATTTCCAACTTTTTTGCTAAATTTAATTCTGCCCTCGCTGCTTTATCTCACCATAGTTCACATTTTTCTTTGCCCGCGTCTTTCTTTCCCCCATCTTACTCCTCCTGCATCCCTTCGTGCTGTAGCTTTTCTTTACTCTCTCACGGTCCGGATTATTCTTCCCCTTCACCCGGTGTCACTGCCAGTAGGTAGAGGTGTTTAATCTTGGGCCCCACAGCCGAGCAACAGACGAACGCAACAGAACGTACTTCGTTTAACGTCTGCCCCTCTCTTTAACCCCACCTTCTTTCTACATGACTGTGTGCGTCTCTCCTCCAGGGCTGGCTGTGTGAGCTGCTTCGGTGGAAGGAGAACCCCAGCCCAGAGAACCGCACCCTGTGGGAGAACCTGTGCACCATCCGGAGGTTTCTCACCCTGCCGCAGGCCGACAGAGACCTGGCTTACGAGGAGGAGTCCAGACACCATCACAGCGAGAGGCTGCACACCGTCCTCCACCTCCCGCAGGACACACAGGTAACAACCAGACATGAAAGTGTTTACAGCTGCCGGGAACGTGCACCTCATGTCTCCGTGTCCAGATGTGATGTACCCTGACTGGATTGTAATCACACCTGGAATTAAACGCGCTGAAAACAGATTTGCCGCACACGTCATCTCATCTTATAATATTTCCATCTGTTCAAACGGACAGTAAACACCACATGCCTCTCTGAAAACGTGTCCAAGTACATTTCCTGAAGCGCTGTACTGAAGAACACATTTTACCTGAGTATGTTTCTTTTCATGTTACTTCATGCTTCAGCTCCACTACAGTTCAGAGGGAAACATTGCACTTTTTCTAAACTACAAATTATCTGACAGCTTTATTTACTAGTTACTTTACAGGTTCAAATTTTTGCGTACAAAACATTTAAGGAGTTTATAACATATGATGCTTTTCCATAAATTAAACTCGTCAACAGTACATACAAGTATGTTGGCTGGAACGATTAGTTGATTAATTGATTAGTTGATGACGGACAAGTAATTGGCAAATAATCTGGGCAATTTTTCATGTCAAACGCTCAAAATTTTATTGTTCCAGCCTCTCAAATGTGAAGATTTCCTGCGTTTCCTCCCGATCATGTTTTTCTTAACTGGCATTTATTTTTAATGATTTTGAATTTCGCTGGAGACAACAACCACTTTGGGTAACTGCGAGGGGCATTTCTGACTATTTTGACAATTTTTACAGACCAAACAATCAATCGAATAATCAATAAAAATAATCGTTACTTATCAATAGTAGCTCAAAAAATCTCCACGGACTGCTCACAGGTCAAAGTAAGGAATAAACATAGTAGTAGTAGTAAACAACTATAGAACGGTGCCAGTAGCAGTCACAGGGGCCATTTTTCTGCATTGAGTACTTTTACTTTTGATACTTTAAGTACATTTTCCTGATCATATATATTCCATAGTATACACAGGTTTAGTATAACAGGAGCATTCAGCTCCCACACACTGGACGTACAGGACATGTACAGACACACGGCCGCTGAGTAGGTCAAAGAGGCCACACCTGTCATTATTATTTGCTCATTAAATTCATTTCGCGTAAGTACATACGGTGCCGTTTGATCTCGTTGTGCGTGCACATGTGTTTGTGTGTCTGTGCGTGCCCCAGTGGAACGAAGGGTAAACAGTGTTGCTGGGTGGTGTGGCACCGGAGGAAATACCCCATTAGTTTTTGAGGAGGGAGGCAGAGGTTGAAGAAAGGCTGAGGGAGAAGGCAGATCGATCCAGGAAACTCTCTGGTGTGTTGGCCTCTTTCATTAACTGTCCATAATGAACCCGCCCTGTCTACAGTATCTGCCTGTCTCTCTCTCTCTGGCTTTTTATTAAGCTGTATAGATCGTACCTTAAACGCTCCTGATTCTGAGCAGCAGATACCACAGAAATATATAAAATATGAAAATCTATCTTTCCTCACGCTCCACATCCACAGTTTTTGTTTTGTCTCTGTACTCCAGTACACGGGAGGCTTGGAGGTTAAAGAAGTGAGGTTCGGTTTTCACCGGAGGACGTAAACATCAGTATCATTCATACAGCATAGGAATTGTAACCTCTTTATTCGCAGCCACCAACTGTAGGGATCAAATCAAGCCGGACAAATAAAAATAAACAACGACTTTTGTGAAAGTTTCTTGTAAGGAGCCACATAGTTTGGTACTACATTCAGGGGAACTTTCAGAGGAAAGAAGTAGCTCAATTTAAACCCCTTTTTTTTTCATCATTCCATTATTATTGAAAACTTTATTCTTCATATATACTGAATTATTTTTGGTTTTTATACACGTCACATTTATCAGGTTCAACTCATTTGTAATTCTCTGACCAAAGTGTCATGGATGCACTCAGCTGGCTGATCAGCGGACCAGCTAATCACTATTCACCTATTTTATCTATAATTAGAACCAAATTACGTGGTTCTTTCCAGGAAACTTCCTAGGAAATTACTTTGAAACTAATTAGAATTTATGGACCTGGAAGAATAAAGCCTTTCCAGGCAGTGGCTGAAATCTGCAAACCACAGACAAAACATGTCCCCGGTGACGCTCTGTACTGCAGGGTCTTTACTGTTGGCTTGTGTCAAGAGCTCTTTGCCTCGAAGCTGGTCCGTAGCAAGTAACACGCGTCCTTCTGGACAGAGATCAGGTGACCGACTAGGTCCGTTCAGAACACACAAAGTCCAGTTTGGCCATAAACACCTGCTTGGGAAAGGGCTACAAGTCCCAAACTGGTCACCCAATATAGATGCGAGCATCTTCAAATCCCCTTGAAGATGACAATTAGCAACCTCATAGTCGCTTGAGGTTCAAAGTTCGAGTTCCACTTACTAGCTAAACTAATAGGAGTGATATATCGATCTAATTTCATGATTTTGCAACACGGCAGATGAGCAGATTTCCCAAAATGTGGAACTACTGCTTTAAATCCAATGTGCTGGAGTCCAGAGCGCCAACAACAGAAAAAAAGGTGTCACTGTCCCACTCCTAAGTGACTGCGCTGTGAAAAGGTCAGAGGTCAGGGTGAGACACACAAGCTGAGTTCACCGTTTGCTCAAATTTAAGCCTGTCAGGTTTGAGCCTCGGTCCTCCGGTTGAGAGACAGTCTTTCTAACCACCAGCCCCCCGTGCCCCCCCCTAATGCAAAGCTATTATATACCACATACTGTATAGTATATACCATATGTCATAAATCAAAACCAGGCAAATGCTGAAACTTCCCCTTTTGCATCTCGACACGAATCATAGGGGTTGTTTCGCGACTCCACCCAACTCCGTTCCACCACCAAGCAATTTTTCTCTTCCCATTCGGAGCTCTATGCTAGAGGATGATGGGAAGACAGGGAGGAAGCTGTGGTGGCACAATTAACACATTCCTCTGCTCCTCTCACACTCCGCAAAGACTAAAAATAAAGTTTACCATCACAGTGCCCATGCTGCAACGCCCACCCCCCCATCCGCTTCGAGAGACACGGGGAGATGAGCTATGGCGAAACGCTGGTGATTTATTAATGGGAAACGAGGTGTGCGTATATGCATGTGTGTGTGCTCGCGATGCTGTCTTCAGACCCCCCCTCTGTCCCAGATGAAGCCCCCACCAACCTCAGGCTCCAGCCAGCCTGCCACCACAGACCACACATGTGTCCCATCTGCCACACACACACACACACACGCACACAAAGAATCTCACACTGATAGTTGGTAATGTGAGCACTCTTTTGTGTTTGGACAATAAGAGGGTCTCTAAAACTGTAACAACCAACCGCATGAAAGATGAATGCGGCGCTGCCCTCCGAGCCATAGTTGTACAGCAACTCCACACACCAGTGGTGTGTGTGTGTGTGTGTGTGTGTGTTCAGACTGGACTGTATGTAGAGTACCGTGAGCCATTTCTGCATGTCAGGGGCTCTGGGAGATCTCTGACTGTGTCTATTAAATCTGCAGGTGCTCTGTGTGTGTGTGTGTGTGTGTGTGTGTGTGTGTGTGTGTGTGTGTGTGTGTGTGTGTGTGTGTGTGTGTGTGTTTTCATGTCAGCAGCATCACATTTTTTCATGACTGACACAGTCCTGGTGCTCGCTCCACAGCTCTTATTCATACGACCTTAGCAGTTAAGTGCGTCCCACAGCTAATTTGGCAGAGTCTGCGCTTATAAATAATTTCTTTATTGTTTTTGCTAAATTGATTTCTGCTGCAAGTCTAGGGGTGTTTGTGTGTGTGTGTGTGTGTGTGTGTGTGTGTGTGTGTGTGTGTGTGTGTGTGTGTGTGTGTATGGCCGCACACTGTGGCTGAGACCCCAGGAGTGGTGGACTAGAACTAGAAGTAACAACCTCTCTGCCCTTCCTCATCTCTCTTTCTGTCTCACTTCAGTCCAAAGGTGCTTTGACTGGCATCACATACAAAGGTGCTTATCGCCAAGGCAGCAACAAATGGCTCAATGTCAGAACGCTGAAAAACTCGTACCTCCGTTTTAGGAGATTATCAAGTAGGGCCGCCCCCCAAACGCTGATGATTCAAATCATCCGTCCAGAGGCCCTTGGAGTGCATATTCATGTTACAGTGGGAAAACGAGGGTCTTGCGCTGTGCATTCTGGTCGGCAAAGTAGTTACCAGTCCAGAACTCCCGGTGGTGCTGTTCTAAAAGAGCCCCCCTTAGCTACCATGCTAATGATGCTAGCAGTAGCTCACTACGTTTCAGAGCCTCAAACCCTGTTTTCGTAACAAACCTGGTAGCGGCATCTGCACGCTGATGTTTTGCCAAGAAAATATCTTTTTGCTCTCAGGTCCCGATGCGAAACCCAGTCTCCTAGAAATTACATTTCTATAAAGCTAAACTGCAACAGCAGATATGTTCAGAGGCAACTTATTATTTTGACTGAATGAAGCGGCGCATCGACTAACGGCAGCGGAACGGGGTTCACGTCCAGGGTTCGGCCCGTGATTGGTTAAGGTCAGGGGAGGATCATACTTTTGGTTAAATGTAAAAATAAACATGTTGTGTCTGAAGTCACTGTGAACTTTTTACCAGGACCAGGACCAGACCAGGATCCTCCCCTGACCTTAACCTAAGTGCTGTGAGAGTTTAAACAGAACCCTAAACTTCTTAATAACACTGAGGTCACTACAAGTGGATACTGTACTGCAGGATCAGCTATTTCATGTTTAATGACGAGCTCGGTTCATTCAGGCTAAAGACAGAATCGGTAACAGAGTACTGGACAAAGAATGGCGCTTCCCAATATTCAATAAAAGAGCATCAGCTGTTTCTTCATTTGTCTTCTTGGTGTCACCATATATGGATACTGCAAACTATCCTGGACTTCACATCGTTTTCCTCGACGAGTGTCCTGGAATCCTTACGCTCTATCGCAGTAATAGAAAACGTAATCAACTGCGTTTCCGTACAAAACGTATTTGCTGTTGCAGTTTAGTTCTACAGAAACAGAAGGTTTAGCAGACAGGGCTGTGATATACAGGAAATTCAGAAACACAGGCAATTTGTTTTCCATCCATCTTTCAGCTCAAGCAGTGGTCAACAGCGATCGTCCCTGTAATCCAGAACACTGGATGGGTGGAGGTTAATGTGCCGTTGTTCAGCTTTCACTCGAGGGTGTTTACACCAACATCAGATGAAAAGCATGGGAATTTCCCCCCCTTTTTATACACAGGCCTCCAATTTTAGGGATCAAATGGAGTTGGACAAACTAATGTAAACTTTATCTTTAATTTTGGTTGTAAATCCTTGAAATCGACAGACCACAGACTTCTGAAGACACCTGGTGTCTTCCCTGGTGATGCCTGTACTGTAGCCGTCTTCACTGCTTGCTTGTTTTAGGTGCTTTTCGCCTGAAGTCTGGCCTTTGAGAGAGTAAAACGTGTCTTGGATGGAGTTAGCAAAGTCAGCTAAACTATTTTTGAACCAGACTCTGTTGCAACCTCCCCTACTGTTCAGTGTGTGATCGACTCTTCAGCTGACAGAGCTGGGAGCAGCAAGAGAGACGCTCCAATTTTATAACTGAACCACGACCGCGAAGCGTAATCTGATCTTTGCTGTAACAGAGCGGACTCTGTTGATAATGTATTTTTTCGTAATTGTAAGTCAGGTTTATTGAAGAAATAACTTCAGTAATTACGTGAATATTCATACAATATCTATAGAACCATCAGCCCATGAAAAACTAAAATACAGAAGTTACTCTCAAAGTCAGCGATGTAGTATTCCACCTCCATAAAGCTGGGTTCTCAGGAGACAGAGTACATTTAAAACAAGATTGGTGCAGCAGAGGCCGAGAAATTCTGACATTTAGTCACTAATATGGGTCAAGCTCCAAAAACACCGGATCCAAAGGTTCCTGTAATGCAACTCGATCGTGTGCCTTCATTAAACCGCCCCTGTCTTTTAAACACCACACCCTAATTTTGTAACGAAAACTTCCTGTTAAAAAGTCTCCAAGCCCAATCCAAGACAGCCCTGAGCCTAATGCCCATTAGGCATTATTTCCTCTGAGTTTGGAAACCTCCCTCCAGAGCCATTACACAACCGTTTTCTTCCCACGATGAGTAAACTGATCTTGGTGTGTAAAATCAGTGGAGCGCCCCTTTAAAAGATAACAGGATTCTCAGTGGGCTGGAAAAAACGCTGATCTCTCGAAAAGAATACTTTAAAAACAAAGGTCTGAAAACCCCGGTAATTGAATTCAAAAATATATTCACAGAAGGCATTTTAACATGTTACAGTAGAAAAAACACAGGTGTAAGCAATAAAATTCACGACGGCTGAATTCCATTTAGCTGCTTCACTTTCAGGGTCCCGCTATTGTTCATTGTTCCAGTGTTGTGGTTTGAATTTGTTGACAATAAGAAAAATAAAGGCTTTAAATTTAATCTCCTTATAATTTGGTCCAAAACATAGGAAAGAGAGTCTCCCCAAGTAAACAGCAGAGCTACCAGTCGTGCTAATGCTAGAGGGCGTGTAAAGAAAACATAGCAGTAAAGAAATAACGGCAACACTTACTGTAACCGCCCCTATTGAACATTTATAAGGGCTGTATAAACTTAGGCGCGCGATTAATCGATTAGCTGATTGCCAGAAAATTAATGGGCAACAATTTTCATTGTCGAATAATCATTTTTGTTCATTTTTTAAGAAAAAAAAAAAAAAAGCCAAACATATGCAGGCTCCAGCATCTTAAATGTGAAAATGATATGCTTCACTTTGTCTTTTGATAGAAAATTGTATATCTTCAGGTTTTGGACTGTTGGTTGAACAAAACAAGACATCTGATGATGACGATGTCACCTTAGGGTGTGATAAATTATAAAGGGATTAATCAATAATAATTGATAATGAAAATAATTGTCGGTTTCAGGACCCACTATAAACATTTAATTAGTGGCTTATAACATACTATGATGTAGTTGATAGAGGCTATAAGGATATTTTAAGCATTTAGTAAAGCACAGTATTTTTTAGAATTTCTCCTATGGAGACTTTATATGATTGAAACTGTGTTTTACAATGTTGTCGTTCATTATCTGTTTACACAGCAGCCACCAAGCGGTTAAGTTGTTGACAGACACACAAATAAACACTTATATCTGCTTATGACTAAGACAGTTAAAAAACAGTTTTAAACTTGTATATTCTGCTTATTTATGCTAAAACGGCAGACGGAGAGTGACGTGTTACTGAAATAACAGTTCATGAGCAGTTAGCAACCATGACATCAGATGGCTGAATAGTAATCGAAGGTCTTTCTTCTCTGTTTATTTGCAGCTGTTTCTCCCAATATATATATATATATATATATATGTATATTTATGATAAAAAACATCTGGGGAAAGATTATCAAAGCTACAACAATTTGCTTGTCGTCTTCATCCATTGACTTTGAGAGGAAGTAGCTGCTTCTCTCTCTCTGTTTCTCCAGTGCATCCCGGTGGCCTCTTATTCACTGTTGCAGGGTGAAGTTTAGGCTTTTTGGCAAACCACAAATCAGTTAATTGTTTAATTGAAGATAAATGGAATGAATACCACACACAGTTTGAATGAAAAAAATATGCAACAACGCGAGTGCGTGCGTGCAAAAATACGCACGTATGACCACACAAACACACACACTTACACTCTGCTGCACTCCCACTTAGCCTCAATAACATTACGTGTATACAGATTTTTCATCAAAGAAACATTATTTTACCAAAAAAAAAACAAAAGTAAATGTGCGGTGACTCATCTACTCCCTTAGCCTGGATCCAGTCCTCGTGAATCGCAACCACACACACGTATTCAAATAAAAGAGCGAGTGAAAGAGGAGACAAACGGATGGAGAAAGAAACAGAAAATACACAATGATTAACAGGAAAGGTGAAGTCATACACAAAACTAACAGAAAAGTGATTTTTCCTTCATTACATATTTATCTCCCTGTTAATGGTGTCTCTGGTGGTCACCCACACACACACACATACCCTCCCCAAACAAAACACACACACAGAAAGAGAGTGAGAGAGAGTTAGGGGCCCTGGAGGACCAGAGCTCATTAAGGAGGAGATGAATATTTCATGTTCTATAATTCTTTCATAGTTCTGCGTCGTAATTTGCCTTGATTTACGTTTAAAAGAAAACTTTTTCATTTTACTGCAGTGCACTCACGGCGTTGCCAGGAGAGAAAGAGAGAGAGGGAGAGAGAGGGAGAAAGGGAAACAGTGAGACGGAAAGAAGGGGGGAAAAAAAGAGCAAAAGTTTTTCAGGAATATTGAATCATGTCATGAGAAGAGCTGGTCTGGCTGCGGGGCTCCAGTGCTTGTGGTTTTGGGAGAGCAGGGCTGTATTGTGTTGTTCTGAAGTGACATGTAGTTTCCTCCAAAGGAGTGTAATGGTCAGAGATGGGAGCCGTAAAAGGCAGGGAGGGAGGGGGGAACGTGGAAAGGGCCAGATATACGGTAAGTTTCTATTTACATTAGCTACCAAACTTGCTCAGAGGACAAGTCACACTCGGGACAAAGTTTCTGTCAATGCAAGAACTCCTTTGACTTGAGCTGTTCAGGGATTATTTCTCCAGAAAAGTAGACCTTATGTGAAATAAATGGAAAAAATGAATGGTCATAATATCGCTCTAAAGACACTATGCAGTGGCGAAAGACGTACTCAGTCACTTTACTTTGGTAAAAGTAGCCGTATAAGTATTCAAGGAAAATACTCCACTACAAGTAAAAATCCTACATTCAGAATCTCACTCGAGTGAAAGTACAGATAAATATACTTAAGTATTAATTATGCACAAAAAAGCCAGCTGGGTGTTTATGCAATGTGTTACTGTATTATTATTTCTTTTACCATTGCAGTTGGTCAAGATGGAGCAGATTTTAACCATTATATATGTTGTAGGTTCGTTCAGTGTATAATATGCATCATGTTTCATAAGCTCATCGTGTGTCTTGTACATTAAGTCCAACTAGTAACTATAGTAACTAATGTAGTGGAGTAAAAAGCAAAACTATAAAATGGCATAAGATGGAAATACGAGTTCCACAGAAAGGTACTCAAAAGTGGCTTAAATACTTAAAGTATCCAAAGTAAAAGTACTCTTCAGTAAAAGTACTCTGCAGTGAAATGACTGTGGCTGAGATATTGTTATACAACATGTGACTTTATTAGATGATGAACACTGATGCATCAGTGCTTCAGCAGCATTTGTTGTGGCTGCTCGAGGTGGAGCCGGTTTTAAGGTTTTAACCACTTCATATACAGTTAGATAGTTAAGTCCAGTGGTTCCCAACCTGGGGGTCGGGCCGCTCCAAAGGGTCATCAGATGAACCTGAGGGGTCGTGAGATGATTAATGGGAGAGGAAAGAGGAACGAACAAAGATCTGAAACTATGATCTGTTTTCAGTTCTTCTGCTTTTCTCTCCTCTTTGATTTTTTTTGGGGAAATTTTCAATCATTTTAACAGAAATTGAAATGAAAACAATGTGAGAAGCTTAGAGGGGAAACGTCGCTTTGGTGGAAGTGATAATAACTCATAGGCATTTGAAATGTGACTAGGGGCCCCAATATCTTTTTTACTAGATCAAAAAGGTTGAGAACCACTAGTTTAATCTTTGAACAATGCATTTTATAAGCTCTTCATATTTGTTTTAGTAGAAAGTACAAGATTTCCCTCCTAATGGTACTGGAGTAGAATTATAAAGTATCCAAAAACTGTAAATCCTCAAGTAAAGTGAACAGTTCTTGAGTTAATGTCCTTAGTTACTTTCTACCACTGACGAACAGCCAGTGTTTTCTTTTAACCATGACCGTGGTCTTTCCTTAACCTTATCCGAGTACTGTAGGTTTTTGTTTTTTTTGTTTGTTTTTTTTAGCCATGACCGTGTTCTTTCCCTGCTCTTCACCAAGTGGTTTTTTCAACCCAAACCACGATCTTTCTCTAACCTTAACCAAGTCCCCAGACGTAACCAAACCTTAACCATACAGGGGGCAGGTCAGAAAAGTCAGATGAATCATTTTCTGACAGTCAAATGCATTTTGAAAGGCACTTAAAGGAGTTATGTGTTCCTGGCGATGGGGGCTCAGGATCAGAAAATGGCGATGTGTCATTTTGGAAGGCAAAGATAAACAACCATTTTTGTCATTTAGTTTGGAGAACTTGTTGGCCAG
This sequence comes from Xiphias gladius, assembly GCF_016859285.1. NCBI lineage: Eukaryota > Metazoa > Chordata > Actinopteri > Istiophoriformes > Xiphiidae > Xiphias > Xiphias gladius. The sequence goes on along the minus strand of NC_053415.1, from coordinate 25,765,471 downwards.
TGACATGCAGGGGCTGCCAGTCCTGGCTCCCTCTTTGGTTAAATTTCTAGGGGTGTAACTCTACTCTCTATGACATATGACTAAGGCTCACTGTTTTTCAGTGTTTAATTCTATTTATTGAAAAAAAGCAGATTGGTTTAATGATTTTCACCTGGATTTTGCACTCCGTCACACCCAGAAGTAGCCGCGTTGCCTGTTGTATAAGGACACCGATTACCACGAGTCAGCTTGAAACGTTGAGTAGGCAGAAAGTGCTCCCAGTAAAAGAAAATGAAGACAGAACTACAGAGCGCTGCCATTATTACTGTACCCAAATATTACAGATTTATGCACCAGAGTCCAGTTGTATTATTGATATTTTTAATTCAAAATAAACGGTGAGGAATTTTTATTAAAAAAAAAGTAAAATAACGAGTCTCACGTAGGGATGGGTGATCTGAGGATTTTATATCGTGATCGATCTTGAAGACGTCCACGAGCTACTTTTCAAGTGAATCACTGAGATTCTGACGTATCACCATTGCACCAAATGTACTCAGTGGATCCACGCTACGCTCACAAACCAAGAGTAAGATGGCCTACTAGGTGGCTGTGCTGATTGGCCAAGTTATATCACATGTCTCTATCACAGGGTCTCTCTTTCACGCGTGACGCATTTGAAAAACAACTCAACATGAGCCAGCAACATGGCGCATGAGGAGCTGGCAGCGGTTCAGCGATGCACAGTCAGATATTTCTCAAAGCAAAGTTATCTGCAAACCTGGTCGGGCAATGGTCGGCACCTCCGGAGGTAATACGACAAATCTATTCAACCACCTTAAAAGGAAGCATCCGAAGTAACATGCCGAGAGCGTTTCACTCAGGTCGGTACGGCCCCACTCATCTGTATCTCAGGAGGTCCTGTAACATAAACAGTCATCATTGACCGACGCATTAGAGCAGCTGAAAAAATATGATAAAAGCGGCAAACGATGGAAAGAGGCGACTGAGGCTGTCTCGTTCTTTTCAGCGGAGGACAGGATAGAGGATAAGGCCATAGGCTGGTTGGAGCCTGGATATTCTCGACGGTACGTTTCAAAATTGGGAAGAAAGATCGCAATTCAGAACGTGGGTCGTAAATGTCTATTAAAAAGATCAGGATTTTTTGGAAACATCGCCCACCCTTAGTCTAACCTTCACTGAACCCGGTATTGAAGAAATACCCAACAACTGTACGAGACACTATCTAAGGTCTACTGGTCTACAAAGGTCAAAAAGTCCAAAGCGACGGGACGAAGGAGGAGGCGAAGACCGAAGGTGTAGAAAGTGGGGAGTTACAGTGTGGAGAAAAAATAGGATGGAGGGAGGTGGAGGAAAGAAAACGTATAGTAGGTTAGGAGAAAAGAAGGAAAAGACAGTGAGGGGAGAAGAAGTTAAGGCATGAAGAGTGTGAGCACAGAGGAAAGAGGATGAAGGAGGAGAGAGCCAGGGAGTCTTCTGAGATACATTTTTAAGGGAAGCCAACCGGCCCTGTGCGCTTGGCCCTGCTCTCTAACATCATCATTAGTACATGAGGGAGACCAGGCCCCGCCATCGATGCATGCATGCGTGTGTGGCGATTGATCCAAGAGTCCTTCCTGTCAGTCCACATAAGCATAGAACTGATGAAGGTCTGTGATACGGAGGGGGGTTGGAGGTGGGGGAGACGTGAGGTTTCGCAACCCCCTCAATGTAGTTATTAAGTGTCTCAGTAAGTTTGTATGGGGGATGTTTGTGGCTGTGTGGTCCTCATTAGGGCAGGGATATTTATCTTTTTTTCTCTATGTCAGTAACTCTCTCTGCTGTTGGTTTTTCTAGCATTCTTACGGCCTTTTTCTCAAAATCTAAAACCGTCACTTTTCCTGAAAGAAACAGAGGATTTGGAGGAGGGAGGGAGAGAAATGACAAAAAAGGAAAAAAAAAAAACCTACTGAATTCCTGTAAATTGGTCAAACCCCCCCACCACCACCACCACCACCCACCCCCACCCCGAAAATAAAGCCCCTGCGAGAGAAATTGGAGCAATTTCATGGTCTGGCCTGCCCTCAATATTATTTAAGTAATACCCTGTTATTATTGAAGAGAGGGAGAGAAAAGCGAATGACTATTATCTTTATGTGGGTCCTTTAATTTTAATGTGCCACAGATTTATAGCTGGGCATTCCAGTGGGGAGGCCCCTCCCTGCTCTTAAAGCGAGCGGGCGGGACACGACCACAACGCTCTCACAACAGCCACTACCTTCTGACAAACAACCAAAGTCCCCACTTTCCTTCCCAACACTTCATGCTGCCCTGCCCGCTGCTGTCAAAGAGCCATCACACGGGCCCTGACAGCCAGAGGATCCCGCTCCTGCCCGCCTGTCGTAATGGGAAGTACGGAATAATCCGGGTCGGTGAAAATCAGGATGCACTCATCTGACGTTCATCCTTTCCCAGGGTAAATTTGCACTTTTATCTACCACCGACAGGAGCGGCAGTTTGGGGAATTTTTGCCCAGAGTTCGGTTTCTCAGGCTGCATAAAAATTGTGCCCTCGCTTTCTGAAACTGAAAGACCAGTCAAGCATTACCACCTATATAACTCAGGAAGCTCCACTAGCAAGCACTTGTAGGTGTAAAAAGCACCGTTAGTTATATCTGACATAGTTGTGTATATTTGGGGGAACAAATAAGTTAATCATTTAAAACATGACTCCAATTTTGTGTCACAAGTGACTATGTATAAAATAAACCTAAAAATTGAACTGAACGTCAGTAAGACTTTCGTCATTAAAGGGCAAAGGCAGCGCTCTCAGGTTAAATAATTCACTCTTGGTTAATAAAAATATTTGATTCAGCTTTATGAGAGCTTTATTTTTGCATCTAACATTTTCTAAAAAATAAAAACGAACTTATTATTTTCATATTGGCCTCGAAACCTAAAGTTATTAAGCCTGTTAAAAAACCAAAGAAAAATAAAAAAACATTTAAAAAAACTCGCTCTACACTCGTAGCCTTAGTAATTAACAATTTAAGGACAGACGTTATTGTGAATGTTTCATATATTGGTTGACTATGGAATATTGTTGTCTAGTTTATACCCTTACCGCGACACTGTGTTAAAAATGAACAGTGTCACTCATACGCGGCTCACGTGGCGGCAAGTTGGTTATATGATAACGCAGCAAATACACATAGTTCCTAAAACACTCAAAACGGCGTCAGTATTTATACACAAGATGTACAAGCAGTATAGGCTACAAACAGGAGACCGACCCTAGGTCACAGCGTTGTTAGTTTTGGCAGCCTGAAGTACTGTTGGAGGAGTGGGCCGGTGTGAGGAGGAAACTGTCACCAATCTGACAGAAACACAGCGGTCGTGGCAAGCGAAGAAAATCCAGAGCCAGAGCAGCAGCTGAAAATCAAAACGGAGACGCCACAGAGGGGACGGGCAGGGAAGGTGCAGGTGGCCAGAGATCAAAAAAGAGAGAGAGAAAGTAAGAAAGTGTTATAGGAGCATCGGAAATTTCGATGAAAACTGACGCCCTCCACAAACCCAATCCTTTGTTTTCAATATGCAACCAAACCCACGCCGGTTTCAAGCCAAGTAGCTCGGGGCAGCATTTCCAAATTAGTGTTTGGTGTTTCACGAACAAAGGGGCACCTTTGGAAAAGCAGTGAAGACATGTGCCTTACAGGGACGAAACAACTTGTTTATGTTGTAACTACATGTCTAATCAAACAAAAATGACAAGTGGAGTTCCCCAGGGATCGATTCTTGAGCTTTTTCTGTTCACTCCACATGTTCCCAGTGGTTCAAATTAGTTACTATGCAAACAATAATCAAATTTACACAGTTCTGTTTTCAAGTGGCTACAATCCCGAAGAACTGCTAAACAAACGCCGAGGAAGTTGCTGATTTGATTCGTTTGAATTTTGCAGTTAAAAATGATCAAACTAAAATAATGTGTCAGAGTACAGACATTTCATTTCTTGTTTTAAAAAGCACTGAACGGTTCTGATCTGTTTCTTTGTTGTGTGTCATTTATTGCCTGAGTCTGATGGCTTGTTCACTGTTTTGTGGTTTAAAACAAAGCGCCTTAAAACCGTTTTTTGTTTCCATGCACCACATATCTGGAAGAAATTTTACACTCGAGCTGTTCACTTTTAAATCAAGGCTGAAAACCTTCCCGCTACTGCTTTTTATTAAATTGGGAGTTTTTCATCTCTCTGCTGTAACTGTACTTCAACTTATGTTGCATTCCCTAATCATTTTTGTTTCCATTGATTTTACATATTCATATTTCACATTTTCACGCCCTTGTAGACGTTGTTTGAATGCATTTTTATGTCTTATGTGAAACATTTCAAATTGACTTTTTATGTACCTTTTTTGATTTCAAAAAGGTGCATATTCAAATAAACCTGTTTAATGTAAACTTTACATAAACAGCTTCATTCACTCCTGCTCCTTTTTCTCCATATTTTGCCCCCCCCCCTCTACTGTCAAACCAGAGCAGCTGTTACTGACTTAATCTCAGTACTAATCCAAAATGATTAGATTTCTTTGTCCTCTCTCCCCCTCTACACGCTGTCTCTCTAATGGGCTGGTTAAATAGTGATGGGGTGTCATAAGTTTGTAAATAAGACACTTCCTGGTAGACAGGTGGTTGGCGTTTCACTGGAGCTAATCTTACACACATTAGGTCAAAGGTATACTGGACACATAGCAGTTTGAATGCCGGCCTCGCAGCTGGTTAATAGACCGTGACGCTCTGTGAGCTGTGGAAGACTCGTTCCCACCCTCCGTTCACCCTGTAGCGCTGGCTACTGTGTGCTGGGGGTAGGAACAGGTTACTGGTGGTTTTGTAAGATGCGTTGCATCATACGCAGTTACTGACAGCTACAGATCCTATATTTTATTTTGGGTAGAAGATGATATAGCATGCACTGGACTAACTATTGACTAAGCTTTTTTTCGTGATATATTGCCAGACAAATGTTGAAATTTCAAGGATTTTATGTGAAATAGCAAAAATAAATTACAAGATATAGACAAATTCTGCACGTTTGGTTGTTATTCATTTCATTATGTTACTTAAAACTTATTCCTGGCTGCAGTCTTGATCAGGGGTCACTGTGCCCCATTAATCAGGTGTTTTGTCTTTCTCGCCAGGCGCTCCACAGGCCACCCCCGAACCCGATGAAGGAGCACCGCCTGTCTCCGATGCGTGAAGAACCATTATCTGCCCCGGGGAACGAGGAGGGGTCACAGAACGTGGGAGCAGGAGCTGCAGGCGGATGTCAACCTGGCAATGTTGGCAGCGCTGGGAGCAACAAGAAGCCACGATCACGTACTAAGGTAAAGTCTGCCACTGTATTTTCTCTGCTAGGGACCCATTAAGTGATTATGACGCATTTCGGCATATGGTTTAGGTGGTTGTAACTCATCGCTTTCCTTCCCGAATCCCGGCTGCGTGCATTCTAGATTTCCCTGGAGGCCTTGGGTATCCTGCAGAGCTTCATCCAGGACGTCGGCCTGTACCCAGACCAGGAGGCCATCCACACCTTGTCGGCACAACTTGACCTGCCCAAACACACCATCATCAAGTTCTTCCAGAACCAGCGCTACCACGTCAAGCACCACGGTCGCCTCAAGGACCTGGGCGAGGGGGCCGCCGCCAGCGGGGGTGTGGACGTCAGCGAATACAGAGAGGAAGAGTTGCTTTCGGGCTCAGAGGACCCAGAGTCCAGCGAGGACGGAGCTGAGGAGATCTACCAGTCCACAGAGGGGAGCGGCGGGAGCACAGGGGGGCTGAACCAGCCTCCGGCCTCCTCTAGCACCAGCTCCAGCCAGTCGTCCTCAGGAACCAACGTGGCTCAGGAGGAGGGCAAGGACAAGGGGCACGGCCGGCCTGGTGGCAACATGGCCCCCGGGAGCTCCTCATCCAGTCCTAGAGATCAGGCCGACTACCAGAGGTAGAGACTGACAAACAGAGGAGAGGAGAGAGAAAACGAGAGAGGGAGAAGAAACCAGAAAAAGAAAGGGTCTACACTAAAGAAATGAGAAATACGGCTGCACAGAAACTGCATGAGACATAAATGTCTATGTAGGCACAGATTAACCAAGAAACCATTAGACTGAAATACTGTACATGGCTGAAACCACGGGACAGACTCTTTATAGTGACAATCTCAGACAGACATCTGTGAAACCCTGATTTGTGGAGTGAAATTACCTCAGCAAAAGACAGCAGGTTTGCAGTGTGCTGTGACAGCGGCAGTGGCTGTGTAACTGTGAAACAGTTTCCCGAGAAATGCTCAAATGATTCACTCCAGACTTTCATTAGCAGGTAAGACTGTTGCTGCTCAGGCCTCCAACCTACAGACAGACACAGACGCAAAAACTAAATCTCCAGAACTTTCTCCCAATCAGCCAATCACCGGAGAAGAAACCCCACGGAGACGGGATGGGACGGGATCTCTTCGGCATGGGCCAGGAATTGTCCCTGCTCCTCCTCTCTAAAAACTGAGCACAGTCCCATTGGACATACTCCCGACATGCTGGGTTGAACTTAGCCCGCTGATCGACGTTTATAGACTGGAGCCTGGGGCTTTCTGAGACCTCTACAACCCTATAAAAAAATCCTCAGGACACACACTGATGTTGCTAATGCTGTTGCCTGCCTGAGAACATGGACAGACGCGTCATTTCATAGTGGAAGAAGGAAACGACCACCCGCCGTCCCGTCCTCACCGCACCATCACACTCCAGAATCACTACCAGTCCTATCTAGCACTTACTGATCACCAAGACACTGATATTTTGTGGATGTGATGAGCTCTTGCCCCCCCCTCCCCCTCACACCGGGCCGTCTCTCCTCTCGGGGCTCGCGAAAAAAAACAACCCGCGAGGTTTAAAAATGACTCGAGAGAGGAGCAGTGGACAGTCTGGCAGGAGGACAGGGGGCCGACGTCGAGAGGATGTGGCGCGGAGGGACACTCGGGCCCGCGTACCCGCGACTCTGAACCCTTCCTGGCAACACCCGCGTATGTGTGGTGAGAAAGAAATGTCAAGAAACGGAGGACAGAACGGAGATTCAGCAACCAAACAATCAGTCACTTTATGTGCGGTAGTCCACCCCTTCCACTCTTCCTCTCTCCTCTCTCCTCCTTTTCCTCTCTCTAATTGGTGCCCACAGTCTTGTGTTTCACCACACCTACCCGCACTTAAACTTCACCAACCCTATTTATTGCTATCTTTATCCATGATTATTATTATCATTATTGTTATTATTGTTGTTATTATGGTTAGAATCGCTGTCATCGTGTGCTATTTTTAGTTTTTATTTCCATGGTTTTTAAATATTGGTTCTCAGAACTGGGCGGTTGTTTTTGGGTAACAAGAGACATTAAGAGCACTCTGCCCTAAAGGAAGAGGATGAAACGGAGCGGAGAGTGAAAGAAAATAAAAAAGAAGCAGTTACTGAGTGTTAATGGGTAAAAAAAAATAACGATAATAAGAAAAAAAGCCCTGTCATGTTGTATTATGCCATTTCTTTATAGTTCTGTTTCCCAAAAATAGTAAATAAGACTTGTTGAAAAGAGAAATAGATAAATAACAAAGCGAAACTGTGCTTTTTTGCCGCAGTTGATGACAATCTACTTTTTTGAGCCATGAAAGAAATGTGGCAGGTTTGACTCTGTTCCTCACTTTTAATGTCTGTAAATACCCGACAGGGGATTAATTATTATTGGTATACTTTTATTTTTCATTTTGGTGAGTAACTTTAAGTCTTTGAGCCAGTTTGGAGTGCCAGAAGAGTGCTGTTGGGTTTTTTTTTTTTTTCCTCCTTTGGACAACTCAGTGAAATCAGTTCATTTCATTGTGCCAGGCAAATTGAATCACAAGAGTATTTAAAAAAGAGAATTCAAACTGTTTTTTTGGTTCGATGTCTGGTGCAGTTGTGTATAAGTATACAGTCTGTTCAAAACGATATCTGAGAATGGATAGCATGTTGTTTGACTATCCTGATCGGCTGCTACACTCAAAACAGATGACTTTTACTTATTACTCCAATCACTCCATATGATAACATTGTGCTTTTTCTGTATGACAGGAATCAGGGTTAGACTCAAATGCAGTTCCAATGAATTCTTAATTCATCCAGTGTCGAAGTGAATTAAAATTTGTGAATTCAAAAAAAAACAAAATCGTCTGTTTTTATTTCACTTTCGTGGATCCTCACACACACGTTTTGTAGCTGGGCTGAGTTATCCTCCGAGTCAATCAACTGAAGGTCTGAGTAAAGCCACAGGGGGCTGGGGTTTCCAATAAGTGCGTGGGGAGTGACAGTAGTTCACACCGAAACGCAGCCAGCGCTGTCCCGCTCCTGACCCACAAGATTAGAGCTTCTGGAGGCTGCAGAGTCCCGCTTTAGCCAGCAGATACTGAAGACAATTGGCCTGTCCTGAGAATCAGTCCCACTGTTGTTAATGTTTACTTCCTTCATTGTTTCAGAAAACAGTACATGAAAACACAGTGTGGAAAATGGCCCTGACGAGCAGGGGCAGTGGTGTAAGAAAACACCAGTAAAAACACCAATTCAACGATGTCAACACTCAACGCTCAAAAAAACACTCCATCACAAGTAAAAACCCTGCATTCAAAATCCCTCTTATGTAAAAATACAGAATTATTATCTGCAAGTTGCATTTAAAGTATCAGAAGTAAAAATACTCGTTCTGCAGTAAAACGTGTCCTGTGACTGACATATTATACAGTTTTAATGCTGATGCAACAACGTGTGTTTGGCATTTCACTGTTGTAGCTGTTCAGGCTGGAGCTTAACTACCTTATATACTGTTAGGTAGTGTATCCCAATGGTTCCCAACCTAGGGGTCGGGCCCCCTCCAAAGAGTCACTAGATAAATCTGAGGGGTCGTGAGAGGATCAATGAGATCAATGAAAGTTCTACTACATAAATCTGTGTAAAGTTTTTGGAATTCTAACATTTGGGGGTTTTTTTGTGAAATACTGTAGAACTTTACCTCTTTAGGCCTCAAACAGTTATTTTGATAAAATCAGCTTAAAAGGTTAGATGGGAAATGTCTCTTTGCTAGATTGGCCTAGAACATCGGAACAGTGACAACAGTCCCCAACCAGATACGGCTTTTTTCATAAGGGGTCACGAGCCAAAATTGGTTGGGAGCCTATGGGTGATTTTACATGTTTTTTTCAAACGTAAAATCCCAATCTGCAAATTAACTAGTGACTACATCTGTCAGTAAGATGTTGTGGAGTAAAAAAGTACAACATTTCCACCTGAAATGTAATAAAGTAGAAGTATAAAGTGGCATCAAATTCAAATACTCAAGTGTGAAAAAATTGTACTGAAGTACAGTAATAGAGTAAATATACCTGGTGACTTTCAGCCTGTCTTCAGAGAGAAGTGCATGGGTTGCACAAAGCCGTCCAACTCTGGTGTATTTTGGGGGAAAGGAAAAAAAAGCAATAATGCTGGTGATATTCTATATTTTTGTTATTGTCAACAAATCCCACGAAAAGAGCAAAACCAACAATGGCTTGGTGCATGTCTCAGGACTTTCCGCCTTTGCCACCCTGGCCCTGGCTCTCAGCCCGCAGCCCATTGGTTTCCACTGGAAACGCACAGAAGTTTTTAGCGGCCGTTACTCAAACAGGAATAAATTGTGCATTTGTTGGGGACTATTCTCAACCATGGATTTGTACGTGAGATCGACTCCTAATGATCTGCACCGTGCATGTTCATGGTCGTAAAGGAGCGTGTTCAACAGTGCGGCTCGATGCTGTGTCCGGCTCAAACGGGAGGAAGTGGCGCATTTGTTCGGGAACATTTTCGGCGGCAGTCTGTTCCGCTGCTGGAACAGTGGAATAACATATACAGGGTATGGGGCTATGGCTACACAGATAAAACTTGTCGGTGGGATCAGTTCTTTGTCAATTTTGGGGACAATAAGAAAAATATAAAATATCACCAGACTTGTCCCCTGAACTAAAAAACATGACCAGTGGAGCTTCGGCTTCAAGCAGATAAAATAAAAAAAATTAAAAAGTTTTTTTTTCATTTGGTGAGTGAAGAATTAGCAAAACAGAAAATTTTAAAGGCGTCCTGAAGTCCCGTGACAACTCTTTGTCTTCTTGTGGCTTTCTCCCCCGTCTTTTGTCATCATCAGTCATCGATTAATGAAACACAGCTGCCAGCTCTGAGAAAGCCCGGGGACTATATGTCGAACTGTTTGGACTGAGCAGTAGTAAACGGGGCTAACAACAGAGCTACGAAGGGCCTAACTCTAGTCTAACACATGGTATTTTGTGAAACTAGCCCCACTAACTATTACTTAACACTAATTTGCTGTGTATTCTGGGTAAAGAATTCCTCCTTTCAACCAACCAACCCAAAGACTGACGCAGCAGATTTTTTTTTCCTTTTTTTTTTGTATTTCTCCTCTTGTTGCTCACTCCACAACATTCTTTTTCCTCAGTTGGCAGCAAGTTTTATTCATTTCTATTACACAACACTTAGTTCAGAGATGCCCTGGAATTACAGTAATATCAGGCATAAAATCCAAAGCCAGTATATTTTTTTTATGACCCTGTCAAACTCATATTGGGAAGCAAATCTGTGACCGGCCCTAGGCTGCATCCAGACGGGTTTGAGCCCCGTCGTTTAACGGCAGGGCGGCACAGCGGGGGTGCCAACAGGCTCTGGAAAAACAACGCAGGGTCGTCCGACAAAACTTTTTGCTGCAACACGATGTGATGTCATCAAGCGAGGCTCCGTTGGCCAATCAAATGCAGGCAAGCGCACTCTCCCGATTTGTAATGTGAAGACTGTATTTCGACTGTTTACCTCGTGGTTGTGGCAACGCAAGATAAAATAATTGCTGCTGAGATAACTTTCCACAGCTGTAAATCCTGTCTGTCTGTATTGGGCAGTTCATGCAGTGTTTTTACGTCTGATAAGCCTTTAACCACATAAATCTATTACTCCAAATGGACTTCCTGTATTGTATTTCATGTGTCAGTGGTCCATAAAAAACACGCTCAGACCAACGCAGCCCCCTGCAGTGTTTTAATGCAGGGGGTGTTTTTGGTCTGAATCACGAGACCACTCAATACACAGCGTCTGCGGCTCCAGAGGGGAATGTGGCTTATCTGTTGCAACTCCCGGTTAAAAAAAAAGGTTTTGTTTTGTTTTTTAATTGGTGACTTTAAGAAACTACTGAGACACAATTGAGTCAGGGCAGGACTTATCTCAAATTTTAAACAGATGGGAAAAGAGCATCTGACATTGCCTCGTCAATCGGGAACCATGTGGCATCCCTAAAATCAAGTTGAGTAAATTAGTCAAATAAAATAGCTCGTCTGACAGGCTATCTCAGGACAATCAGCTACACAAGCAGCGCACACACACACACACACACACACACACACACACACACTTACTTCAACTGCCTCCATAATGAGTTTCAACTCTGATGAGGTGTGGCAGGGCAGAACAATCTTGGTGTTTAACCTGCCACTAGGGGTTGGGTCAAGCATTGTGTGTGTGTGTGTGTGTGTGTGTGTGTGTGTGTGTGTGTGTGTGTGTGCCCGTGCGTGCCAGTCTGTTGGACTCCTTCAGTAAACAATAGAGCCTAAGTGTCGGTGATGAGCTGGAGGGTCGAGGTCTTCCTGCAGAAGCGCCTTCCACTCAGCTTGTCTTCCCTGCCTGAAGACAATCAGCTCACGCTGAGACTCTGCCACTGTGGGATAATTATCCCCGCTGAGACACACCGAAGGTTCTCCGTGCCTTCGCCCAAAATAGCCCGTCTACCTGTCTCCCTGCTGGACGCTTGTGGAAGCTAAACAAGGCAGAAACTGAGCTTACCAAGCTACCCCGAAGAATGAAAGAAAAACGAGAATAATTTATCGGCACTTCTTGAAATGAAGCAGGTGTTCGAGTTCTCTTTACTCATTCCACTGCTACACTGGATATTTTCATTATCCAGTGAATAGAAACCTGTCATCCATTTCTTCTTTTCACCATGAATCATTCTTCTCTGAGAGTTTGTTTAGCCGTCCAAGTTAACCTTGGAATGGCTTGTTTCAGGATGTTCAAAGGCTTCCAGACTGTTCCAGAGCGCCTCGTCTTTTGAACAATGTTGTGCATTGTGTATAAACTTGAACAGGGCTTGGCTTCAGGGAGCAGGGGAGGCTGGCTGGGCCAAGTCAACTACGTGGCCACAGGAACCAAATATTGCTTCATTTGTACATGAATGCAATCAAAGAAAACCAGGAATGGAAAAAATACTACCCAGGAGACTGTTTTTTGGTGGAATTTACTGGAAATTGTCGATGACAATGCAGCTTCCTGTGTTTATGTAGTAAAAGAAAACGCTTTTAACAGCACTATTACTAAAGAAGGGTGCGATGGATGTTCCAGGAAATTAAAAAATAAACTTTGACAAGGCGCTGCCCGGCCAAATGAAAACAGTCGATCTGCTGAGTGTTCATTTCATTCCAAAACTAATCAGCTTCAAACCTAGTAAAGGAGAATATTATGCAAAATAAAGCTAATAAGTGGCCAACGAATCAATCTGAACGACAGTGCTCTTCAAACCTGCCAATTCTTATGTAAGCAAACTGGACCTGAAATTGTGTTACTAAGGAGACCTCCATGGACGTCCAGGGAAATTAAAAATAAACTTCATCAGACCGTCGCCTGGCCTCCTCAAAACTGATAAACACTGAGATGTGCAGTTTCCTTTTAATGGCCCAAACTCATCAGTCCAAAACCCATCAACAAAAATTTTGCGACAACAACTTAATCTGGATGGAAATGATTTTTTTTTCACCCACGTAATCTTTTGCCTGCAAACAGAACTGAATGTTCTGATTAAGAAGTTATTTCCTCACAGTGATGACATTTGTTCCAGTAATAATATTTGTGGGCCAGTCGCTGCTTCTTCTGTCTCTGGACTCCTTCTCATGACAGTTGCTTAAATGCATATTACATCCACAAATGTGTTTGTGAGAGCATGACGGGAATATCAGAATGTTTTCTCTCATGACACTCCTTTCACCCGGCTTTCTCACCACCACCCTGCTGTACCCCCCACTGCACTCCAACACAGCCTCTCTGCTCCGCAGCTTTGTGGTGAGCACCTCTGGTTTTCATTCAGTACCACCCATCCCCTTTTCCTTCCACCTCATCCCTAAATCTCCTAATTCAACTCATTATTCGCTCAATTGGTGGGCTTTAACCCCTCCTGCCTCAGGTCCTATAGAGCTGGTAGTCATTAGCAGACAGGATTTGTGACAGAGCGGAGCCGGGCTCAGCAGGCCCAAACTCTCTCTCTCTCTCTCACACACACACACACACACATATGCTGTGTCATAAAGCGCCTGAAGAGCCTGCGGGGTGTCGCTGCAGTTAAACATATATCAGCTTCCCAGTGTTAAACAGCAGGTCCGTCAGAAGTTGGATGGGAGTCTGGTCTGCTCGGTTAGGACAGACATGCAGACTGACTGACAGTAATGCACGCAGCAAGACCACCCAGAGGTCTGTGGTTCTCAGAGATGCTAGCTGCATCTGTGTGAGCTGAGCATCTGCCTGGGTGATGGCTTCTGGGAAGTCTCTTAGAAACCAGGGACGCTAATTTGATCTCCTTTTGAACATTTTTTTTTTCTCCAAGGCAAATTTATAGCTTCTATATTTTTCATCTACGGTACTGTGCAAAAGTCTCAGGCACTAAAAGTTAAGTGAGAATGCTTTCAAAAATAACGCCATGGACAGTTTTCATTTATCAATTAACTTCATACAAAGCATTAAACAGAAAAAAAGGTCAGTATTTGACGAAACCCCCCTTTTCCTTGATACCAGCACCGGTTCCCCTCGGTACACCTGCACACAGTTTTTCAGGTACTTGGCAGGTAGGTTGTTCCAAGCATCTTGGAGAACCTGCCACCGATCCGAGTTTCTTCTGTCTCTTCATGTGATCCCACACTCGCTCCATGATGTTGAGATCAGGGTTCTGTGGGGGCCGGACCACCTGCTGCAGGAATCCTTGTTCTTCTTGTCTCTGAGACATTTGTTTATGTCTCTGGCTGTGTGTTTGGGCTCATTGTCTTGCCGCAGTATGAATCTGGGACAGATCAGACGCCTCCATGATGGTGTTTCATGATGCAGAGGAATCTAAACATCCAAAGTGCCTAAAAACTTGTAAACTACAAAGTTATTTGTCATTGCGCACCAGGACGACAAATGTAAGGCTGCAACTATCGATGATTTTCATTATGAATTAATCTGCAAATTATTTTCTCAATTAATCGATTTATCATTCAGTCTATAAATCATGAGATAATATTGGAAAATGTCTATTCCGGTTTTCCGGAGTCCAAGGCGTTGTCTTCAAATGTTTTGTCTAACTAATAATTCAAAGCAAAAACCAAAAACTACATTATATAAAACAGAGAAAATCAGAAGAAATTGTCACGATAGCGAATGATTAATTTTCTGTCATTTGACTACCCGACCACTCGTTGCAGCTCTAAACACGTGTTTTCTGATCTGACCACAGCATTTGTCAGTGCCTTTCCAAACAACAAATCCAAACTTCTGATCTGGTACTGCTGTGGTTAGAGCATCTATAATCAGTATTTTTTACTAAAAACGTTTGGATCGAATGACTTCAATACTAAGGGCTTAACAGACAGACTTGGGAACCACCTCGGTACGGACCCCTGTGCAATTTCAAAGTCAACATTTTGTTGACCTATCCACCCCTGCCTACTCCCTGCTTGTGCTCTGTGGCTCTATGACACCGTCACACCATTTCCTCTGATGCCACTGACAAACTGGAGCCATAACTCTCACAGTCACTAAAGGTCTTGAACTTAAACAAATGTCAGCATTTGACTGATGCTGACGTTTCCCTTGGGAGGACGGTCTCAGCTTGATGACATGTGCCGGTGGGATCTTTGGGGCGTGCGCCTCTTGTCTGAGAATGCGGTAAACTTTCAGTTTTTGTTTTTTTTTGGTTGGTTTGTTTTGGGGTTTTTTTTTGGCCTGTGCTTCTGTTTGTTTGTGTGTGCATGAGGGAGAGAGAGATTGACAGGTGTCTCGATACCCAGGGCCCCTCAGACAGCTGTGAGGGCACCACTGCAGGGTATTAGGCCCTGATAGAGGGATGATTAGAGAACATTAGAGGTGAAGGGGGGAGAGGGGGCACAGCTGTTGCTGCTAACTATTATTACCCATAATGCAGCATCAGAGGGGAGGCTCTCTGTGGAGTGGGCTCACACACCTGTGGCCCTCCGCTGTATTCGGGAGAGATGTGTAGATGCACTGTCAGTCTGCGTGGGTCAAGAACATACGTATTACCGAATATTCAAGCGTGAACAAAGCATGGATACACATATATAGATGTACTATGAGGGACCACACAATCACAGACGAGGATTTTTCTCGTGGTAATATTAACTTATTCTTCGCCCGTAGCGTTTCGGTACACGCATCCAATGCATATCAGAGTTCACCGGACATAACCTAATAATGTCCTGTTAGCCGGAACAAGCGATGCAGGCAAGAGGTGCAGATGTGAGGACACTAAAGGCGAGAGATACGACTTTCCTCACGGAGCGATCTCCCACGGGAGCCGCGGAGCAGCGGGGCAGCTGGTGGGCTTGTGGCATGGCAACGCTGTACGTCAGCACCAGCGCACCGAGGAAACAGAAGGCAGCGGTGGTAGTCACTCGAGGGGCAACATGGAAACAAACAGTAAACAACAGCAGACATTCAATTAGCCAAATGTTACGGCGAGATTAACAACTGCTTGTCAGGACTAAGCCTTTCATCGAATCCTCAGCGAATATGGCTTGTGACATTTCGAGCTGATCAGAATACTTTCAGATGGTGCCTTGGGAGACGGCGGGAGTATGACTGGGAACCGCAGTTGTGTTTGTTTGATTGGACATGTGTGTTTGAGAGAGTGAATTAATTTGGTATGAAGCACAGCCTGAGTCTACTTAAAACGGAAACAGTTTCATCTGTAAAATCCTGGACGCTGTGTGAATTAAAAATGGCAGGGGTCACACAGGGTCAGTTCTGTCTCATCCAATCTGGGTCTCTGTCAGGCGAGGTCTTCAATACGAGAAGGCAAACAGCTGCTGTGATTAAAAATAAATCGCACTCAGCATTTCTCTAAACCCTGGAATAACTAATCTGGACTGGGACATGAAATATACATGAGGGCAAATGTAATGATTTCATCCATCAAAGGATTTACTTAAACACTTTAAACCAAAGTCTTGTCTTGGATACACACCGAGAGAGGGGATTGTTCCACCACAGCAGCATCCAAGAAATGAGGAAGATAATATTAGTTTAAGGAGTCACCTGGGGAAAGAGTCACTCAGTGTTTGTCTGTGGTTCTTAGGTCTTCAACAGCTTAAATAAACCTAAGTGGATCAGATCTTACGTTCATTATGCCGTATTACGTTTTTCGTTTATTAAACTAAAAGTCAGAATTATCTCATAAACATCTTGGTTTTTCTAAGCATTTTCATGTGAAAGACCCTGAAAGACATCAGCTAATGATTGGACTGTGTTGGTCATAGGGCTGCTACTGCTGATTATTTGTTTTCAATTAATCCAGTAAACATTGTGTTTACAAAATGCCAAATAGTCAAAAATGCCAGTTATAATTCCCCAGAGTCTAAAGCGACATCTTCAAATATCTAGTCCAAAATCCAAAGATATTCAGTTTATTATCATGTGTGACAAAGAAAAGAATCACTGAGCCCCATGTTCTGCCACAGTGAGGATGATTTAATTAAAGTAAAACAAAAAATCCACCATTAGAAGGTCATAGAGGCTGTACCACTGATCTGACTGTGATGAAAGTTGGAAGAGAAATGCATCGTGTTGCTGCTGGGTCTTGGTGTGCCTGCGTCACTTGTGGGAGACGAAATGTGAGGCTGTTTCAGAGTCCGTCACAGGAGCTGATTTGAGGTGTCGGGCAGCAACTGATTGTTGTGTTCAGGCAGCGGATCGAGCCGGAAACATCAGGGGCCATGAGATCAGCCTTCGGTTCCACGTCACCCTTCACCTCGGCCCCAGGCACAGCCCATTCTCCCTCAGGCTGTGATGGAGGGAGGGTGGAGGGTCTGGCGTGGTGGGCGAGCAGAGGGCAGGTGTGTGCCGGACAGAGCAGCCCGGGGCCGTCCCCGGGTGCCAGCCGCTGCCGTACCCAGCACTGATGCTTCCTGACAGAGAACCAGGAGCAACTGCTGGAATGCGGCAGCGATGAGAATAGCAAAGCAGATCTGGCGAGCAGAGACTGCCGCTAACGAACAAACCTCAGTCACAGTCGAGTCAGTTGCCTATTTTGGTAGGATAGCAATTTTGTGTATAGAGTAGCCAACACAATTTGTGGTAACTGTGGTGCCGTCTCACAGAAATACTGTAAATGTGTGTTTGAACACAAAAAGGAACGGGAGTAGCAGTGACCGGGTGTGAAAGTTCATTCTTCACCTTGCTAACAGTAGCATGAGGAAATAAGCTAAAGCAAAGGTCCATCTACTATACTAGCTGGCCAGTGCACATGCAGTTGTGCTACTACAACACGTGACTACTTGTGTGTGAGAGTTGGCACTCGTAGTAATAACCCCCACAGAGAATTATCACCTGACTCTGCAGTTCCCCCCATCTCTGCAGAGCTCCACGGCGCCTCTCAGCTAACGCCTTTTTGGTTTCACGCTACACAGCTTTACTGCTTTGCTGCGACACGCAGCTCTTCCCGAGAAGCTCTAAAAAGCCACCGTAACCACACAGACACAGTCGGAGAGCGGCTGGTGAACATGACTTCAGCATGACTTCTAACGAACACTGATGTTGATCCATATCTGCTGGATGTGTAAATAGCAACAGTTTGCTAATTAGTTTGCCTCAACTCTGTGTTCACAACTCGTTCACTCTGCCCCCAGGTGGTGGAAAAAAAAAATAATAATAATAAAAAAATCAGTGAATGCAGCTTTAAGACTTGAGTTAAGACTATTTGGTCAGAGTAGTAGCCATATTTTGGTAAAAATATCTCATCTACTAATCTTAACTGCATTGATTGTTAATATTTTATCAGTTTTCCTGCCCGTACCCCACGTGTCCCACGTTTTTCTGTATTAAAAAACCAATAAACAAATTTAACAAGAAAAGGTCAGTCTGGAAACCTACTTACTGTAATTTAACTAATACATTTTCATTCAAATACATTATTAAATAAATTCATTACCACAAAATAAAACATTACAGAGCAAATACGCGCATGTCACTGTACCAAATGAGACTGAATTTTGACTTTGTGTTGTGTTTGTCAGCATGTAAAATCTGTAAAAGTGGCTGTAGTTTAGCAAAATGTGTGTACCTGTGTGGAATTCTTCCGTTATTAATTTTATTATCAATCAAGGGCATAAGTTTGGTTTCAAAAGTTGGTTTTTTTTTCTAACCCAAAAAGATGCATAGATGAGTTTTGTAGGTATGGTTTTAAGCCCCGATTGCCGCCTTCAGGCTTCCTCTCAGGCTGCAGGTACAACTCTTGCCTGCCGGAGGGCCGTGCAGTTTGTTGCGTGTACGTAGCCTGAGAGTTGAGACCCAGGGCAAAAAGAAGCCCCTTCAGTAACACAGAGCTAAAGGTGACTCAGATCTATCAACATTTTACCACCTTTTTTTCCTCTCGTCTTGATTTTGACAGCTGGACAGTAGGAAGATATTGTTTAGGGAGATTTAAGCGAGTAAATCCCCAAACACCCCAAGTTACGGCGCTTGTGCGACATGTCGAAATTTCTCCTGTGAAAAAGGCCTACTAGCAAGTGACGCCATTACGATCATTCATCGTTTTAGTAAAGTAACCTTTAATGACCTTAAGTGTCACATCAGGCCCCTCTCTCGGATTTACGCTCACCAGACTTCACTGTTAATGATCTCGATGCTGCCCATTTTGAAAAAACCCTCATGGACACATCTCATTCCTGTGCTTATAATTTCATGTCTTTACATTAAGTGCCCAAAACTTGACGGGCAGCAGCGTGCTGTCAGTCAGTAACCGGCCTGTTCAGCAGTTGTGAATGTAAGTGGTGAATTCTCATTAGGTATTAACTGCATCCGTAGCCTATTGAGAAGCATGTCCTGGTTGAATGGGCATCTGTCACTTATTCTCTCTGTCTGTTTATCTTAATACACCCAAACAATCATTCTGCAGATTGGCAGAACACCAGTGTCCTTCCACCTCTGGTTTCCAGCTATTCATTCAGACCAAAGACAAACAAGAATCATTCAAATATTTACTACTGTGAAAATAAGTAATGAGCACACTGTGTGCATTAATGTAGCTGTGTGTGTGAGAGAGTGTGTAGTGAATGTTTGTTTTTGTGTGTGTGTGTGTGTGTGTGTGTGTGTGTGTGTGTGTTTGCCTGTGCATGTGCTTGTTAATAACCTAAAATCAAGAACACCATGCAGCTTCTACATTGCATGCATTTTCCTCCCTGAGAAATGATCATTCAAATCTTATCACATATTTTACAGCAGCAACACACACACACACACACACACACACACACACACACACACACACACACACACACACACACACACACACACACACACGCAGACATTAGCAATGGGCACACAGCGTATTCAATATTCATCACCACAAGCTGTCACATAATGGGCTCCTTCCGTTGAAATAGTTACACACCTGACAGAGCAGTAGTTCACACACACACACACACACACATGCACACACACACACACACGCACACACACACGCACACGCACGCATACACACGCGCACGCCAGACACACACAAACACACACACAAGCACGCACACACACAAATAAACAACTGTTCTGCAATGGAGTGAGGGACAAAATGAGAAAAGACAGAGATACAAGTGAAGAGAATAAAACATAGGAGAGAAGAAGCATGTCCTGATTTAACAAGACTAAGAGACTACAGCCATGCCAGCAGCTGTTAGCATGCTAACATGTGCTACTTAGCACTAAACGCAAAGTAAAGCTGAGGCTGCTGGGCATGTCATTAGTTTTGCAGGTATTTTTTGCTATTCATCGTCATGGGACCATGAATATCTGTACCAAATGTCAAGGTAATCTATCCAATAGTTGTTTAGATACTTCAATGAAAAATGAAAATCACAGGATCAACAAAGTCATTAGGATACATTGTCTGAGAACGACAAATGCCTGTACAAAATTTGGTGCCAGTCCATCCAGTAGATGTTGAGATATTTCACCGAATAAGTAAACTTTGACCTGTTGGTGGCGCTAGTGGAAAAGTCAGAGGATCACCATAGTTATCAGGCTGTATCTTCTAGAGAGTGTGAATATCTGTAGCAAATTACATGTGATTCCATCTGAGAGTTGACAAGATATTGTAACCTCATTTTGGTACTAGTGGCAAATACAGGGGATCGCTACAGTCAGTAGGATTAATCCTCTGGGGAACATGAACGTCTGCAGCTGGAATCCAGTGAGCGTGAGGGTGCTGGCATCTGCATACTAATGACATCAAACTAAGAAGAGGCAGTGTAGTTTATAATAATGCAGGGCAGTGAGGACACAGCCATTTTATACAGGAGACAAGAGTATAAGGCTGGGCAATGAAATGATCTTGATAATTATCACGGAAAAAATTCCCACAACGATGTTAATGATGATAAACTGATGAGTAATTTACGATAAATGTACCTGTTCTCATTTGGGTCAACCCCCGCCTGCACAATAACCTTATTAGGCTACAGCAATAGCCTTATGTAGCTGACATGTAAAAGCAAAAGCACACATATACACACACTTTGGTGGAACCGTAAAATTTAGCGGACGGTGAGGAGAGTCAGATGCCTGCACAAGACGTGGGAGTTGTGGGGAAGACAGGTAGGTAGAGCACATACCACGCATCAACGCTGAGTCCTTCCCGCAGCGGCCCCGAGGCTCGAATCCAGCCCGGCCCTTTTGCTGCATCTCTCTCTGCCCTGTCTTTCCTGTCTCTCTCTGCTGTTGATGTCAAATAAAGCAGAAACGCCAACGGAAATCTAAAAAAAAAAAAGAGAGAGAGAGAGAGAGAGAAAGAGATGGTTGGGATTTCTGAAGCTGGATAAACCGCGGAGCGATGTCCGTTCAAGATATGCAGGCGACCTGTGCTGACAAAGATGGGAAAAACAACAAACCTTTTTCACCATTGGAAAAGGTAATTTTACCGTCCCACCGAGATTATAGAACGACAAAGTCTTTGCTCCCCAACTGCAGCGCTAGCATCGTGGCATTAGCTCAAACCACAGCAGCAGTCGCTCCTGTCTCTCTTTATTGTCATTATCCCGTACGAAAAGGGCTCAAATAGCATATTCTAGTGGCGTGAGTCCAATTTTTATTTTATGTGGCCCATAGAAGTAAATACGACTGCCAGTACCGGTGTACAATGGCCAACGAAGTAGCACAACGCGTTGATCTTTTGTGTGATGTTTATTAAAAAGCATCGCTGCTGTTGCCTCACTAAGGTGTAAATTTAAACCACCTTGGTTGCAGGGAGCATCGAGATGTTGATTCAAAAATTAGTGACAGTTTAGAACCATAGCAGACCTTCCCACAGTCAATATACCATGTGAACTTCAAATTAAAATGGGACCCTGTGGACTTTTCTTCTAAACAAACCATTCCTGTTTAGAGTCAGTGTTACTCACCAAAACCAATTGTGTAGTGTACATCCTTGAGGTCTGACAAACATGTTGAATGTGTTTCCTTCCTCATAAATGATATCAAATGTATACTGCATATCAATAATTATCAATATCGACCAATATGAAAAAAAAATATTGTGATAATGTGATGATATTGATAATATGTGATAATATTTTTGGCCCAGCCCTAAAAATGTACACGCAGATCTACCGATGTGCATTCTGTGTCACTGCTGCACGGTTGAAGAAAGTTTTTATTCTTATGTTGTATCATCTGAAATCTCTTTCAAAAAACCAATTACCACTGTACTGTACTACAGTATTTCCCAGTGGAACACATAAGTTGGAACTCTTAATGAATCGATGGTTTATACTGCACATTGCCTGATTTTACACATGTGCTGCTGCTCCCTCAGCACCCCTACTTCCTGCGTCCCTGAATACAAACTTTCGTGGCAATCCATCAATAGTTGTTGAGTTATTTCAGTCTGGATCAAAGCGGTGAACAAAACGACGGACAGACCAACATTATCATCCCCAAAGCCATTCAGCTAGCATGGCTAAAAGTATATCCAAAAGTCACCACGTTGCCGATTCCTACTTCACTCTGTAACACCAGCAGAAGCTGGAGAAGTTTGGTTTCGTGTACGTGTTCCAGCTCACCTCTGCGTAAAAAAGGTGTATTAGCTCACCTGCTCAGCAACAATACCAGCCATCTCCACTGTCACGCTAAATTAGCCTTTACTGGGCACGCACACACACACACACACACACAGACGATACCAGTGATTGGGTGATGACAGCAGCGATATGAGTGCACTCCTGTCTGCCAGGTAACGATGCCTGTCTGTTGATGCCAGTGTGGATAACATTCACAGCTCCGCTCAGAAGTCTTTCATCCACTCCCATCTGCAACAGGACACATACAAACACACACACACACACACACACACACACACACACACACACACACACACACACACAATCAACAGATTTCCTCCTACTTTGTGTGTTTTCCAGTGTTAACCTTTATCTCATATTACTGCGATGGCTGAGATGATACAGGCCTAGAAATTAAACCAAAAAGAGCATACCACTGCAGTTTAATAGAGAAAGCTGAGAGGCTTCCAAAGGCTGCATATTTGAAAAAATGCCCCTGTCGTTGTTTTTTGCTTTTTAGCAGCATGCGTATGTAAGTGAGTCATTGTGTCAGACAGTAGGCTTGTTTAAGTGGGCTGCCCCACTGGAGATCTGGAAAACACGGCCAACTGGAAAGCCAGATGATATCATGGGCTGCTGTGGCGTATTGTGATCGGTGACTGCTGGAACTCGGCCACATGTGACATTGGATATGTGCTGAAGGTGAGAAGGGCAAAGGCAGAAAAAAATGAGGACTGAGAAAGAGAAACAGAGGAGTGATCTGTTCTTATTATTTCACAATTTTTCCTGGCCTCATTTTATGCTAACATAGGCCCACCCACCATACAAAATGCTATAATTACTGCACTGTTACTTTATACTTTTTCTTAACTACAAATCACAGAAAAATTTGGTACTTTTCATTCCACTGCATTTATCTGACAGCTCATTTTAACATTAAGATTTTACATTACAAACATTACGATGCACTGTTTAAACTTCAACCAGTGGGTCCCAACCATTTTGGCTTGTGACCCTTCCAAAAAAAACAAGAAAAAAAAAAAAATCTAGTGTCTAGTTGAGGCCCCTAGTCATGTTTCAGATCTCTTTGAGGATGTATCAGCTCCACCAGAGACTTCTCAAATGGCTTCATTTAAATAATTGTTCAATGCCAAAATGGGTAGAATTATTAAATATAAAAAAAAAGCAACAATTAAAGAAAAGTCAAAAAATGAATATAAATTTGTTCACCAGATTTTAAGTTTTTTTTTCTCCTTTCCTACCCTATCACTCATCTCACGACCCTCCAGATTTATCTTGTGAGCCTTTGGAGGGGCCCGACCCCTAGGTTGGGAACTGCTGGACTAAACTAAAACACTGTGTGTAAAGTACTTAAAGCAGCTAATATTAACAATGTACCAGACAGTGTGAAAAGAGATGAAGCTACAGAGAATTATCGGCTTAATCTGCTGCTCCCCTCGGCTTTACAGAGCTTTATAGTGAGTTTCAGCTCATTGTTGATCTGTCTGACCAACAACTTTACTGCTGGCAGATGTTTTCAGAGAAACAGCTGTAAAAAAGCCTCTGTCCACTACCTGCTCTGCAGCAAACATCAGGCAGACACAGTCAGAGAGCAGCTGGTGGACATGGTGGAGCATTTAGCAGCTGAAGAGCCAGATATTTCCCTCAGGAGCTGGTAGAGACCAAAAACAGAGCTAAAAGAGAGAGAATACTGGACTCAGATTCGTCCAGAAGAATGATCATGTTGTCCCATAACTGCTGGATGTGAAAATAAGCAACTGGCTGCTAACAAGTTTCACCATATCCACTTAAAATGTGATGATATTTTCACAACTTGTTTCCACGGCCCCCAAGTGGCCAAAAGACTCAGTCAGCGAAGGTTTAAAATAAACTAAAACAACAACCCTGTACACTGAATCAGCAAAGTTCTAGTTATGTACTGATGCATCATATTAACAGCCTAATAAGGTAATGTTATTTACTTTTTATCCAGAACAAGTACTTTTACTTTTCCACTGTTCACCGTGCCACTGTAGATCAGCCATTTTGGTCAGTAATGGGTGTGTTTGAAGGCTGGTGAGTAAACCAACTGAGGAAGTCCTAATTAGACCTCTACTCTTATTTCTTACCCTCCTCTTTTCTTTTCCCTCACCCCTCTCTGCTTTACCTGCCTCCGTCTCCTCGCTTCTTCAGTCTTTTCCTCTCCTCCCTCCCCTCTCCCTGCTTTTCTCTCTCTAACCCCCCCTCGCTCCTTTAACTAGGCCGTGCCAGTCAGTGGGATCAGGCCCGGGCCTCCTAGCCTCGCCTCCCAGACAACTGCAAACAATTAGGGAAATTAGTGGCTCCAGCATCACCATCAGGAGGCCTGCTTGTTTATAATTTAATCGGGGCGCATGTCAAAACAGTCAGGGCTTGAGAGAAACAAGATGCGTCGGCGAGATGAAATTCAAACTGCCAGCCAGCTCAAAATATTAGGAGTGTTTGTTTAATAGCGTGCGACCGACTGGGTAAGAGCAAAATGTAGAGTGCAACAGGAGGAGGGAGGTGAAAAAGAGGCAGAAAAGGAAAATACTAATGAAGACATGAGGAAAGAAAACAGCAAGGGAAAAAATGAAGATGCATTAATTTAGTTTTTTTTTTTTTTTTAAATCCATTCCACATTTTGAGAGTTAATGCATTAAATTTTTTCAGCTTCTCTGTTTCTCTCTCTTCACCCCCCCGCCTCGTCTTTCACTTAGCAGAGCTCTGGGAATTTCAAAAGCTTGGATCTGTGCCGCCTTTCAAATTCATTATAAAAGCTTTTTGCTAACTAAATAGAGAGAGAGAGAGGGAGAGGTAAAAACTGCCACATTCATCTCTTAGCCCCTGTGCTCCCTCCCCCCTGCCCCCTGACAATATATAAATAAACTAGAGTGACCTGATTGAGATGTAAAAGGCAGGGAGTTAGCACTGGGACCCATACATTACTTCCCAACATTAACAGTAGTCTACTCAGCCGACACATGGTGGTGGGAGTATGGCCCCTGGGCAAATGGAGAGGTTAGAACTAATGCCCCCCCCCTTTTTTTTTTTTTAACCGCTCGCCTGTGCCCACACCCTTGGAAAGTATGGGCTACGGTTGGCAGCGCGATGATACTGCCACAAGACTGACATATTTCACATAGACGCTCCTGGATTGTGGTATCCATTAATGTAAATAGTTATCATATTCAGACCAATTTTCCTGCCCACATTCAGCTTTTCCCTCTGCGTTTAAAAATGGTGCAACCAGTAAGGACTTCGTGCCTTTACCCAAAAACGAAGATAAAAAAAACTGAAGCAATGAAAGGCTCTCGAAGCAAATTTCAAAATCAGAAATATACAGTAGAGGCCTGTCAAATGTGACCATTTTATCTTCTGTGATAATAACACGCTCCACAATGGAAACCTAAGGCTTCATATTGCTGCCGGGAATGGAGAAACGTAGGCTTTTCAGTAGGGTTCAACCAGTATGGATTTTTTAGGTCCGCTACCGATATTGATCAAAGTAGTAATCGAGGAGACTAAAAACCGATATTTGGAGGCGATATGCAAATTCGGTAAAAATAAAACATGACGGTTTACTGCCTTTAAACATATGTTTGATTAAATGCTGGAAAACAGAACTTTTCAACTTTATATGTATTTGGTGCAGGGAGCTCCTAGAATTATTACGTATAAACTGAACTGACATTTTATGTAGATAAAAGGACTTAACTAAATAGCTTCCCAAAGTTTTTTCCTGTAAAAATGGACGAATAAAGTAAAAATAAATGAAACCAGTAAAACGTAAATTAAAACCTGAATCCTTCTCTCCAAGTCTCTGTCCCCAATAACCCCCTCGGTGCAGTTCAGCCGGCTGTGGCGCGTTGTTTCACATGCTCTCCTGTGAGATGGCGCCTGTTGTTTCACAGATGCTGTGGCTTCACTAAAAACACGCTCACTTGTTGCGGAGCAGGGGGGTGACCAGATATTTTCTGGCTTGTGAAGCAGGTAACTTGAAGCGCTCCACTCTGTCTCCAGGAACATCCTGATGGCTCTCGTACTCATGTAGCTTGTTAGCTAGCCCGTTCAGGAATGGGCGAAAAAGGCGACAGGTGAGTAATCTGTTAAATACTAACTATTACCATTCTACGAATGTTAGCTATTTCGAGCGTCATTAGGACTTTGGGTTCCTGAAAAACCATTTACAAGTGTCTCCTTTTTCCTGCTAGTATGCTAAACACCAAACATAACAAGTACAGGCCACTCGTCTCAGCGATTCATCTCGCCCTCTGCGTTCTGCTTTCCCCGCGTGTCTCCCCCAAATACTGATTATGGCTGTTTATCTGAGTTGCATTACCGATCCAATAACACCGAGCCAGACTACAGGCAGTAAACTTTCAGAGAGGGGCGGCTGCATCGGAGCAGAAGGAGCGCATGTTTAATTTATTCATTTAATCGTCAATCGGGTCAGACGAGACAACGATTCCTATAACTGGAGAGATGACGAATATTGGACCCCTACTCTGCAACCCACAGAACGACAATGGTTTCTTACAGACAACTCATTGCATTCATGATAAATAAAAGAACGACAAAAACAATAAGTCATTAAAAGAATGTCATGCACTCTAAAAAAATGCTAAGCAGACAAGCGGACAGTGAGCTGAGTATAGATGGAGGGTGAAGGGTGAGGCTGATAGAGCCCTGGCGATGACGGTCTCAGTGGAGCATCATTAAGCTGATGAGAATCACAACAAGGCAGTAATTGGTGATAAGCTGATGCATGGTGAAAGTGATCCAGAGCCAGGGATCATGATAGCAGAAGTACAGCCCAACACACACACACACACACACACACACACACACGAGTACACCTCAGTGACAGACAACCCAGCGAGCAGACTGCGAGGCTGGCAGACATGCAGGGTCCTGGTCAAAGAGCATTATTTAGAGTACATGACTGCATGAAGCGCGGCACCAAACGGCTTTCATTACGCCAGTCTGCTGGCCCGCTAATGCTTGTTCCCCCAGCTACCTCGGCCGGCCAGTCAGTCAGACAGACACACAGGCCCTGACCATCAGCCGCCAGTCCACGCAATCAGCCGCCTGCTATCAGCTCTCTAATTGGATCAGTGGCACGAATGTGATTACAGCAGGCGTATTTATTTACATAATAATTATTACCGCCCTCCCCAGAGGAGCCAGGGGAGAACACCAGGGTCTGGGGAGAGATGAAGGGTGGGATAGAGGGGGGGGGCAGTGAAAACAGCAGGAAGGGTGAAGAGTCTTCCTGTTGAGAAAGACAGATGGACCAGAAGAGACAAACAGGGCTAAAAAGCTAAGGGGGTCAGGATGCTTTTTTTTTTTTTTTTTTTTTTTTTTGACAAAAGCTCCATTTAAAATAAATGTCATAATGACGCATTGTCCATGCAAGTGACACAAAGAGCCATAATTACTGTTATTTCCTTATGGAAATGAATGGACATTATGATGAAAGTTTGCAGGTTTTCTCCTTTTTTTTTTTTTTTAGCATTTTTAGCTTTAAAGGGAAAGTATAAGTGGCAAAGAAGACACAGTGAAGAAGAAAATGGAGGCAGAGCAACTGACCGATCCATTATTTTGTAAAAAACACCCTACTATATCCTACTGCTATAGCCTACTATATCAGAGTGTCAGCTAACGTTAACGGCTCTGTCCTGCTCTTGGATTTGTGGAAATGTATTCTCCAGCAACCTGAGCCAAGACAAGATGACATTCACAAAACAAACTGGTTAGTCCTTGTCCTGAAACCTTGTTGTCAAGTGAAACATCCTGTTTAAAAATCTTACAAATAAAAATTTCATCTAACCAATGTCTTGCTTGTCCGTGGTTTGTATCCAAACAGTATTATGTTAGAATGAGATAAGAGTCATATCTTAAATTGTTCCTTATCATACTTATAATACTAGGACTAACTAGCACTGCCCTGCGTTGAGCTCTTTATTTATTTCCATTACTTCTTAATGGATGACTTGAGGAGGATTCTGAATTTGTGCCTGGCATAGCTTTGGCACAATATCATGTATGTGTATAAAGTGCCTGTGTACATTTCAGGTTTTTGGACACATACGTATTTTCTCTCCAGAAGTTCACTCATAACGTGGTGTCGTTAGCTCCAGGAGATTATCTATCAAATCTTGAAATATTGGAAGGCACATTTTAGCCATTTTGGAAAGGTCTGACACACAGAAGAATTCCTCAGGTAAACAGCTTACTAATTGCCCAGTAAAACTTCAGTACTTTTACATATCAACCGGAAATTTTGTACACTTATAGTACGAGAAATAGGAAAAGGAAACTTTAAATTTTTGTCAATTGCATTTTAGTAGATTCAGCGTAAAACAAAAAACTGTATACTTTATGCCCGATATTTTCAGATAGATAGATAAATTAAGTAATGAGTGATCATAAATTTAATGTGTCTTCTTCAGTTTGAGCCATTATCCATGGTTCTGTGATGTTTACATGAGAAGTTATTAAGCATTAAATAGAGGTATGTAAAGTCAGTTGGAAATGAAACAAGTTAACCAAAGATGGCATTTTCAACAGATTTATTGAGCTAACAATATCTAATTTAGGTAGCGAGCTTAGCTACCACTGTTCTGAAGGTGAGAAGCCTGTTTTGTCTGATGTCTGAAATCGAGGACACATTGTTTCGAACATTACTAAGAATTTCGAGGGGTAAATCTGCATACGTTGCTTTGCAAGAACTTCAGTGACTATGGGGGGGGGGCTGACGAACATTCAATTGTTGTCTTGTGGAGACAAAGCCTTCCTCAGTTGGAGTTGACTGTGTTAGCGGACGTGGGGTGGTCTGAACTCAGGCTAACCGGATTAGCATGCAGGTAAGGGGAAAAGGGAACTAGGTTAGCCATTAGCATGCTGATGGCGGGGACCTCAGATATTGCAGTCTCTGTCTGGGGATACGGTTTTGGCCCAGCTTCTCCATACTAACCTGTACTGTACATAATGACGTACACTGCACAAACACACAGATGCGTGGACAGATTAATTCCGCCTCGCAAGTTCAGAGAGCGGGAGCAGGCTTCCCAATACTCCCTCCACAACACGGATTTCCCATTTTGCCAATGGCTAGCGACACGATATGTCTTTACTGTTTGAACCAAATTTGCCCCCCCTGAGAATCCTTCTCCAAACTCAATATAAATACAGCTCTCTATTTCAATAACAGCGGTAGACAGACAGAGAGAGAGAGACGGAGTGAGACAGACAGAGAGGGATGGAGGGGCTCTGGGGACGCAGTTGCGTTTACGTTTGCTGCCATTGAAGTTGTCCAAAGCCTGGCTTTGGTTGCCGCTTAATGGTGCTTAATCACGGAGCTCCAAAAATAGGCCATTATATCAGCACTGAGCTCTAGAGTTACACAAAGCCCTCAGGGCCCGAACAACAGAGCTTTTGTTAATAAGCTGCCATTAATCAGATCCATTACGGAAGCCACTGGTTCAACTGGCGGCACCGCGGTTGATAAATACCTCAAAAATAAAAAACAATTTACTCACCTAGTGTAAACCGCAGTTGATATGTGTGTACGTGCGTGTGTGTGCGTGCGCATGTGCATGCGTGCGTGCGTGCATTAACACAGAGGCTGGGTGGGACAGGAACCACGCAGGCTGACTAAAGACACCCAGAGGACTGGTAGCAGAGCTGGTGATAATATTCCTCAGTGCGTCGAAGGTAGAGATTAATACCACGCACTGATTATTACGGAGCTGAAACAGCAAATATCTGCTAACCTCGCTCAGGGAGAAAGACCGTTAAGACTCAGTGCGTTAGATGTGACTGTGCAGCGTCGACGCTTGTGGCCGTTACTGGGTGACGGACACCCATCAGGCACTCGCTGTCATCACAAAGGCTCCTCTGGGGCCAAACACTGCCCATGCTAATGGGGGTTAATCAAATATCTGGCAACCCTGCTCTCTCTAACAGCCATCGAGACTGTGTGCAATTGCTTTTGGCACCGCATCAGTCGTTGATCTGCACTTTTCAATATTTGTAATTAACTGACCACTAACACAACCAAGTCAAGTGGACAAACCATCAAAACAGCTAATTGGAACGCACGCTTACTTCGGCACGTTGCGTTGTAATATTTGAGGGGTACGTAACTTTTCAGTTCACGGCGTTACAGTGTTTATGCTCACAAACTCCTTCGCCAATCATTTTCTTTGTCACTCAGTTGTAGCATAACATATATGTGTGCACTCTCTCTACTCATTACTGCCACTCCTGTTAATCAGTTGTGTCTTTCCCATCAATCTCCCCCTCGTTCTCTCTGTTTCGCTCCCCTCCTCCCCACCGACGTCTCCCTGCCCTATCTGTCTCTTTCCACTCAGCCAGAGACAGACGCAGGGCTCTTCATAGCAGATAAAGCCGCTAATTTCATTAATTATGAACCAATATGTTACAGTGTATGTGTGCGTGTGTGTGTCTGGAGCAATGGGGGGGGGGGGTTGAGCGTGCCTTGAACTGGCATCTGGTCCACTCTGGCATCCAGGGAACAAGGGAATAGAAAGGAAGAAGGAAGAGACGGCAGCAGGAGGAGAAAATTAGAGAGAGAGATGAAGGACAAAAGGGAGAGGAGGAAATGGCACTACGAGAGGAAAGGATGAGGGCAATTTGGAAAGAGGACACGAAGGGCCGACGTCGTAGGGGAGGACGGGAGGGGGACAGAGTGGCAGTACGAGAGAACGAATAAGAAACACCGTTCACTGTAGAGACACTGACATGTGGTCAGGTGACTGATCACTGGACCGATGGCTCAGCAGTCACATAAATACAGCACTGTGTGTCCGTCGGCGAGGTCTGACTTTTACGACCCGATTCTTAGCCTCACTTTTTATGGGCTTTCATTGCCACACAGGACCTGAAACACCTGCTGCACCAACCCTGCCTCCTAGAGATGACCTGCATATACCGCTGACCCGTTACGTTTCCCCATTACGTCGTGGTGGTAATGTAACTGCCGGTCGGATTATGTTCAGAGACATCTCTTTTCTTTTTTCTCTTAATGAATGAAACACTGCTTATATGATTATTAGCGTGTAAGAGGAGGTGGCCACGAGATTGAAAGTTTAATAGCACACACAATCAAATGTTCAACATCCTATCTCCGTCCCCCTCACTTTTATAGTTTCCAGCTGATTTTCTTACTAAGGTCTCTATGAACATTGTGCTCTTACTTACTTTGGGTCCAACAGAGGTTGTCCTGCCACCACAGTCCACATGAGAGAAGAGAGGAGTTAATAAAAAATGTTGGCAGCCATCTGAGTCACCTACAGTTATTATTTATCAGCCCTGGATTTGATCTGTAAGGCTACATACAGATTGTCCTACGTTGTTGGAGCTGTATGCAGCCTGAAAGGAATACCTGCAGACACTATCCAGGGCTGAAAAAGTCCTCCTCCTCCTTGCTTGTTTCTTCTTGGACATGTATCTTTTAGTTACAGTTAGTATTTCCCAAAAAGAAACTTGAGTGGACCATAAATCAAGTAGAAAGCAGTAAAACTCCTTGTAGTAAAGATGCAAATGCAACATTGTCTGTCGTCTCTCACAAGGAAAACGAACCTGATTTATTTCTTTGTTATGCTAACATTAATATGGAAAATTAAATTCTGAAACTCAACTACTGTGACATTGAGATAAAAATGTCAGAGATAATATTATTCCTGAGAGGAAAAAGAAGTGGCCTGCATCATACCATGGTATCATAGCGGTCGTACAAGGCTGTCCTGGTCACACCTTTTAACAAAATGTGATTTGATTCTATCAGTAAATGCACTGGTAAGTAAAATATCACGGCACACCTCGCTCACATGAATATTGTTCTATAACTTCTGTCATGGTTAAGGGCAAAGTAAAAGGTCGGACACGAAACTTTGCTCTCTCTTTTTGAACCTGTAAACCTCTGTTGATGAGAAATCCTTCTGCCTCTCACTGAAATATTGTGTCGTCTGGCTTTTCGCATGTTTACTGGCCGCAAAGAGCCAGCTGGCCTTTTTTTTTTTTTTTTTACAGAGGATAGTTTGACATGTCACAGCAGGAAAAACACAGGTAATATATAATAAAGGGAATGAAGGCTGAACTCCCATCAGCTGCTTCAGTTTCAGGGCCCTGCTGCTGTTCATGCTGGATCGCTGTCACAGTTTCACGGTTACACTGGGAGCCCTTGTTAATAATCTTATTAGTAACACTTGTGGTTTTCCAACTTTGACCAGTCAAAATGTCTGCTGTGAAAAAGGCTTAGAGGTCAAAGGTCCTGATGCTATTTGCAGATTAGACGGTGAACTGAAGGTTTCTCTCATTGTTTTTCTTCTGAAAACATAAAACATGCTTCAACTGAGAACAGTTCTCATGAAGTTGTACCAGTGCAGCAGCGTGGGTTATACACTGGTTTCCTCCTCATCTGCACCATCCCCCCACATTCTTTTCTAATTTATCTTTCCAACTTTTTGTTTTGCCTTAATCCCTCCTGTGGGAAATGCCATCCAGCCACATCAGTCCTGCTACTACTACAGCCATGTCTGCACAACAGAGACTGACAAACGCCTTCCGAGATATAACGTCACCATTTTCCCGTCTGTCAAGATGGTGACGTTGACCTTGTTTGATTAAAATCATTAAAAACACAAAGTTTTGTTAGAGAGAGGATGGAATGAGATGATGTTTCCAACCTTGAAGTCGAAAAGTTAAAGCAATCTTTCAAAACACAGCCTATCACCAACCTATAGTAAAAAATAAAAAAATAAAAAATCACCCTGCTCATAAATACAGAAGATCGATACATTTACCAAATGAAAAACAGACTTGACGACTGTGACCTGACCCTTCAATCATCCTTATCAACACTGCACACTCACACTCAACTTGCAGTGTCACTGAAAACTGTGCGATAACCTTTGCCTGTGAGATGCTCCGATTCTGTGGGTGTTCGAGTCTTATGCCTGCTCTTCTGTGTGTCCCTAACAGGTGCGTCCCTCACACTACGCTGCCTCCTGCCTCCTTAGCTCGGTCTCTCTCCCAAACATACATGAACGCACACGCGCACACACACACACACACACACACACACACACACAGATCTGCCTAATCAGTCGCGCTTCACGTCCAAAAGATGGCACAGAGCGTGAGCTGGATAAATAGTGGAGGCGCATGTGTCTATGGTATTAATAGTAATTGTGTGTGTAAACTGTTTCACATCAACCCACTCTATTACAACAGCTGCCACGCAAATCACCACAGGCTGTGGCAGCTGATGACTTGCGTGTGTGTGTGTCTGTGTGTGTGAGAGGCAGAGAAGAAAAGAGCCTTCATAAGCACATCCACATTTTAACAAAGGTACATGGATTCGTGTGACACGTGCATTTTATTCGACGGAGGTGACCAAGTGCACTTTTATCAGGGGATTATTGCCATTTCATCGGTTGATAAATAAAAGGTTTAACAGTCCGGATATTGGAGGGGAGCAACAGTATTGGATGGGTGTGTTGTGTGACTTGTATACAAGAGGACGGCCCAGGTTGTTAAATTGTACTCATAAGCCAGCAGTTAAATGTTGGTTAATGATGCGCCCAGAAACACGGAGAGACAGACACCAGAGCAACCTTTGGACTCTGCAGAGTGTCCTCAGGATAATCCCTGGTCATAAATATCACCCGATTCACCCTGCGCCCACACACACATCCACACACTAGTACTCTATAAAGTAACTGCACACAGACGCACACACTCGTTGGTTTTTTGTCCTAATGTGGAGAGGTGCTGTGGTCCATAAGGGTCAGTGGTGGTTGTCATAGTCGTTGCTGCGCACAAACACACACACACACACACACACACACACACACACCATCCCCACCGCCCCGGCCACAGACGCCTAGCCATGCCTCATGATTAGCCTTTTCTGCTCCATGCCTTTGTTTTTCGCTTTGTTTGTTTGCCACTGCGCAGAAATATTTCTGTGGAATCTAGCGTGATTGCACCATAGGTTAGCGACACCCATCTATTACAGCAAAGACGAGCCTTGTATTTAGACATGCCTCAGCGGCATCTATATTTATCAACGCATGTCTCGCCGGGGCCAGACGCAGGCCCGCTCGCTCCACTTTACTGCTGAGCTTTCGCCACACATTCCAACAGCCATCACAATACATGTCTAAAACTGGCCCCAAGATGAACACCAATTCCACAAGTCGGTGTTTGTGTCATTGCACATGTGGAAAGTAACATTTATTCAAATTGAGTATCTGCATTTTGTTGGTATGTGTGAGATGTTACATTCAAAACACGTTAAACTCTGATAATGTGATGACGTACGCTATAGATTAAACTACCAAAATAAAAGGATGAAGTGGTACCACTATGATATAGTTTCATATCACACCATCTGGACCAGCTAAAACAGTGAGATTACAGTTTTCACTCATTGTGCCGTTATGCATAATGAGGACTTCTAAATATGACCCCGACACAGCCCTCATCAAACAAATTCGAAATTCCGGATTCTCTCAAAAGCAAATTTTACCGGAAACATCAGATGCCGAGAACAAAAATTGTCCACATTGCAAAAACCCCGCGATCGTGGAGGCCTGAACATTGGACGCTACCATCTGTCCGGTCATCTTCAATACGCTACAGCTACAACAGAGCCAACAATCACATCATCCTTGGCTGCGTGTAGGATAACATAGAGTCAATATTAGACCGTCCATCTTTCACCTAGCCAATAAAAAGCGCAACTGCTGCTGCAAAAATCGGTTCGTGGCGGTGACTCTAGCAGCCTGGTGGAAGTTTGGACCAAATCGCTGGACGCTCCCTGTAAAGAATAAATAATGAATCACCAATGTTTAACTTGTGGACAGGTATCACTCATCTGGAACACCCACTCAAAGATGGCTGACTGACATCACCTCAGTACTGCTGATACCGCTGTGTGTCTGCTCAACTAAAATTCTGGAGGCTAAAGGAAGCATTTTCACACATTGTAGTCTTGCAAGTTTCTAGATTCCATCTCTATTTAGTCGTTTCTGTGTCTCTCTTTACATGTTTTGTTTCTCTTAGTTGTCGTTCTGCATCTCTTTTAAGTAGTTTTGCGTGTCTTTGAGGTTGTTTTGCGTCTACATTTAGTAGTTTTCTGTCTTTGTGGACGTTTTGCATCCCTTTTTGGCTGGTGTGCATCTATTTTTTCCCCATTTTGCCTCTTTTCGTAGTTGTATGATTGACTTTCCAGTAAGAAACATTAACAGTCACTTCATGCAGGGGGTCTGGTCAAGGCCCTCTGAGCCCTTGAGCCCCTGAGCCCCTGGGGCCTGTGCCCAGTGGGTTCCGTTCAGTAATCCAGCCACGACTGTAATGCTACTTTCACTTTATCATTATTTGTATCTGAATACTTCTTCCACTATTGTTTGACTTTTTGCATGTGTTTGTTAACAGGAGGTAAAATCTGAACACAACAAACCCGTCTGCAGCAGCAGGTAAACTGGTGTGTATAATGGACGAAGTTATCGAGGGGATGTTTGATCTCCTGACAGTCTAGGAAAAAGAGACTTTAGAGCAGTTTTGATTGCTAAAGAGCGCCCGTGTTGCTGCGGGGCTTCAGTGCCCTGCCCCATTATCGCTTCACACAGCCCAACACACTCTTGTTTACCGTGTTTGCAGGCGCTGATTCCCTAAATAATGCAGGATTAGAGGGAAGTGAGGGAAGGACTGTGTGTGTGAGAATGCTTTTTTTCTGCATTTGTGGGAAGTAAGTTTCTCTGAATATGTAACCGTTCACATGTATGTATGATTGCATATGTGTGTGTGTGTGTGTGTTTGTGCGTGTGCATCCAAATCCAGGTTTGCATGCGTGTGTGTGCAGGTTGCAAGATGAAGATAAAAACTGAGCAAAGAAAAGAGGAAAAAAATGACAAAATCAAAGAGGGAGGGGTGAGAGCAGAGGTGAAGCAAGCAAATCATCACTTTGACTTAAAAACGCACTCATTATGTGCAGTCATGAATAATTTTGCACCAAAACATAATTTTGCATTAGACTTACAGTAGGCTGATTCGGCAGCTCAGGAACATTCATACGCTCGTGGGGATTTTTCTATCCACCGCACTGTTTTTTTCCCATTTAGTGAAGCTTTCCTGGCACCGAGAGCGCCGCACTGAATATAGGTCATATACGCAGCGGGCGCACTGGTGGCACTGAGGATGATGCTGCAGGTCTCCAGACGACGGCCCCGGTACCAGGGGAGTCCCCTCTGCATTGGCTTGGCTTGGCTTGTGTACACACACACACACACAAAGTGACTAGCACACCACACTGCTATTAATACAGCCACAGCCATTTTAATATTTAATTGCGTTGATGGACTGCATCTGTGCTGCTCTGTGATGCAAACATTATTATACATACTAAGTGGCTTAATTGTAATTAGAGCTGAAAATTTAATTAAACTCAACAATAAAGGAGATCACAGCATTTTTTTTTTCCTGAGCAGACCCTATCTTCCCCCTCACTGCATTTTAACTCCTTCTGTGCCGCAGCGCTGCTCTTGTCCGGATGCCTCGGCTCGGTTGGTTGGTCGGTGGGTTTCGTCACTGACCAATGATCTTCTGAAGACACACACACACATTTTAATAAAGCAGGACCTGCTGCATCCCGTTTTTACAAAAAAATATGTCCTACAGTGTGGCTTAATTCTTTGTCCTTGAAACATGAAAAACGCTGTATTGTTCATTGTTGATCATTTGAAAACTAGGCCAGCTTTGTCTTTATGACCCCTTAAAGGAATAGTTCAAGATTTGGGAAATATGCTTATTTGTCCTATGCCCCATGTTGAGAGCCACTGATCTCAGACACACCTTTCAATCATTCTCAATATAACACAATTACTCAGACTTAAAACTACAATATATCCAACATAAAAACTAAAAATGTCCTGTCTCTCACATTTCCCATCAAAACAGCCATTATAAACACATACACACACACAGATGCATGCAGCAGTGGCCGTCTGGTGGTGCGTGTATTATTTATCAGGAGCGAGGCGTGTCGATGCGGAGTGTTTGCGGCCTGGTGTGTAAACAGCTGTGTGTTGCTTGACATGCTTTTGCACTCTCGGCTCAGCGCTAACCTGGTCTGTTGGTACCGATCAGACCAGAGCTGAGGTGACAGGACAGCCTGCCAAACAACAACCAACCGTTGGCCGGGGCCCTGCCCCTCCCCTATCCACACACACACACACACACACACACGAGGAAACAGGCACTCAAATTGTCACATAAATTGATAGACCCTCACATATGGATAAATATGAAACACACACACACACACACACACACACACACAAACGTAGAAGCTGAGCCCCAGTAACAAATCAACACAGCTTTAGAGTAATACATAAATAAATGAACAGACCTCCAGTCTGTCTTGGTTTTTGTTTCAAGTTACACGAAGATTCTCAAGCTGCTGGCTCCATGTCTGGAGATAATAGTTGGGTGGAGACCAGAGGATATTTTCTTCAATAAACTAAGAACAAAGACGCATTGATTTCCTAAGAACCAAGCAATGTGGTACCTCAAACTGTTGCAGCTTCACTGGGAAATTCACAGCAGTGGACATCCTGGATTTAGATCGCAGTGTTGTTTTGTCCATTTACAGTTCTTCTTCTTCTTCCGTTTTTTTTGTTTGTTTGTTTTCGACTTTGGTGATATGAAAATACAATGGGAAGAAGAATATGAAAAACTTATCTGCTGG
Source organism: Xiphias gladius (assembly GCF_016859285.1). Classification (NCBI taxonomy): domain Eukaryota; kingdom Metazoa; phylum Chordata; class Actinopteri; order Istiophoriformes; family Xiphiidae; genus Xiphias; species Xiphias gladius. Next base: position 25,727,248 of record NC_053415.1, on the reverse strand, counting down.
TTGACTGTTACCAGCATAAACATGTGTGTGTGCGTGTGTGTGTGTGTGTGCGTGCGTGGGTTGAATAATCACCCCATTTGCACTACTAATACAAAGATTACTGCAATTAGGCCAAGAAGGCAGTCAGCAAGGACACCATCAAACGGCTAGGAACCGCAGGTGGGAGTGCCTCCTTACATGAAGGTCAGCTCATCTCACACACACACCTTCTTTTGATTAAATTTACAGGAATTTGCTTCCCACAAACTGCAGTTAAAGTCATGTGGTGAGCGCCGTTGCTTGTACATATTTCAAATATTTAAAGAGAAGCGGTGAAAAGGAGTGAGAATGATTGACAGTGGGAGAAAAAAGGAAGAGGATGAAAAAGGAAAAAGGAGGGAAAAGGGGGGAAGTTAAATTGAGAGACGGAGTAAAGGCGGGGAGGGAGTGTTTGGAGGGAAAGGCTCGAATCGATTCAGGGACTAATGTATTCAATGCCCGCTCTGTTTACAGAGCATGTAGCAGGCCTGATGATATCCAGACTTTTGGCCGCGATCGAATGAAAACCTTCCACCGACTGCTTCTAATGCTTGTGTCAGAGAGGCTTTAGTCAAAAGCCTCAGCTCTGCAAACATCATGTGAACAAACTGCTTCAGGTTTTTTTTGCTAGGGTGGATAATTCCCTACTTTTTACGACCAGGTAGAAGGTATTATTAAATAGAGTGTAATGCATGGCCGTCTTGAAATTGTGGTGTAAATTATTGATACCATCACCACTGAAAATTCTGATTGGCTGGAAGGTTTGGCGTAACTCATAGTAACCGCCAGTATAACCGGACACCTACGACACAAGTGTCTAAATGAATGCACCAGTATTAAACTGCAGGTAAGGACAGCAACAGTATGTGGGTTTCCATCCCCCTTTTTCTATGTGCATTCTCAGTTTTTGTGCATTAAAAAAAAACCTGAGTGGAAATTCAGAAAAAAAAAAAATCTTGGAGAATATGGCTGAAAAAGTTTATATGCCTGGATGAGGAGGAAATGAATCATGTGACATGAATCATGTGACTTAAAAACATCCACTAAAGAGACAAACGTACCGGCAGACGAAAAACATCAGATCTGTGCGGAGTCATGAGGAAACTAGAACCTTCCTCACATTAACACATGAAACAAATAGAAATGTGAGATTTCCATCATGTCCTCCACATGGTTTTTCCACCTTTTGAGGTCTGACTGGGGGTCTTTCGATGTCCTCTTCTTCTGCAGTGGTTTTAATGGTGCCTGACTGGAGAATTAGCGCCATCAACTGTTTCTCACCATGAACCAACTCCTAATATTCACATAACGGGAGTAGATGGAAATTAACACATTCATTTGTATTTTCCTTTGCTGAGTTTCTCAAAATTCTGTTAAAATTTACACTACAATGGGAAGGAAACCTAGTTAGTGCAACTTAGCGCAAGAGCATTGAGCTAAGTTGTTTATTTCACCAATCAAGAGAGAGAAAAAAATACCGTGTCTTCAGTGAGAACCACACAAATTTAACTTAATATGTTTTCGATATTTGCATGAATCTGGGCGTTGAAATGACAATGTGAAGTTGGTAGCCTGTGGGTCTGTGGGACAGCTACAGGGAAAAGGAAAGAAACCACACAGACAATAAAGAGATGTCAACGCGAAGACGCGATTAGACGCAAATTTGCCCGGGGCGGCACAAATTGACGCGCCGGATACATCAGTGTGAGTTGAAAATGGTTCAACTGGAGCTCAAAAAAATCTGCGCACACACGTAATATAATTCATCAGCACTGCAAACTCCATCCTGCCCAAAGCTGAATGAACAACTCTCTAAAAGAGTTTCAATGAAAACTAAACGTACAACCTCCATGAAAGTAGGGTTACCTGCAGGACTTCTGTATTAGACTGCATTGGTTTCAGCTGGTTGTACCTGATAAACTGTCAACAGGGAGTATACAGCGCATAGATTTCAAATGGTGAAGGGGTAAATACAGTGCATGATATAGTAAAGAGGGACTGATTTCGGACACAGCTACAGTCTTTGGTGTAACCGCTGTTCTAAATCAGGAAGCTTCATGTTCTCTCCCTACACCTCCTCCACTGTTTTCTTCCACTGGGACTCTGCAGTGCATCACCACTTACTGTGCAAGAAGGGAAGATGTTATTTTAAGGGAAAGATTGTGGCTGGATGAGCCTGAAAACTTCCAACTGTGTCAAATAAAAAGTGAATAAGGAGAAAAAATAAATGGGATTAGAATAAGCGTTCAAAGCAACATTCGATCAAAGGTGTGTCAACCACCAAAGCTCTGTAATCCGAATGGATCCAGGAAGTACCTTTCAGCATCATTAGCTAATTGAATCCAGTATTGATTCCATATCAGTAATAAGTGATATATGGGGCTCATATTAGTTATATTAGGTTAAATAGGCAGCCATAAGGTCATGAGCACGAGACATTTCGTATTCAGTCATAAATTGATCTGCCATGTTTTATTAGACTGGTGTGCTGCAGTGGCCGTGTGTGTGGACACTTATTAAAAGCAGAGTGTGGTTGATGCAGTGCAGGTAGCGGGGAGTGGAGGCATTTTTACAATAAATGCACGTAGAGATATATTTTCAGTCTGATTTATGTATTATATATATATATATATATATATATATATATGCATGTATATTTATATATATATATATATTTTTTTTTAAATATATATATATATATATATATAAATAATATATAAATAAATAACTATATATATAAATAAATATATATATATATATATTTTAATATTTATATATATATATTTTTCTATATTTCTATATTTATTTATATTTATTTTTTTATTTGTTTATTTTTTTGTTGTATTTTTTGCACTGCGATAAAATAAGGACACTTGGTAAAAGCAGTGACGAGAAAAAAATATATATTTAATAATGAGAAAAAACCTGAGTGATCATTTTAAAAAGGTGAGTTATAGGAGCAATTTAAAAGTCAAATCTCTACCTATCTGTCTGTCTATCTATCAGAGCATCAGCGATTATTTGAGTCGTTGATCGATAGAAAGTTCATCTGCAACTATTTTGATTGATTCGTCGCAAAAATGCCGAACATTCTTTGGTTTCAGCTTCTCAAATGTGAGGACCGGCTGTTTTTCCTGGTCAGCTTTAACAATCAATTGAATATCTTTAGGTTTTGGACTGTTGGTCGACCAAAAAAAGCCAACTGAAGGCATCGCCATGGGCTCTGAGAGGTTTTGAATGGCATTTGTTCAATAATTTTTTTAACATTTCACAGATTGAATGATTAATCGATATTGAAAATAACTGTACTATTGTATCTCTAGAGTGAACCGGCAAGCTCTGCGAGTGTGATTATAACATTTCCGACTGACTTGGACTTGTTTTGAAGAACCTATGGTCAGCAGAAGATTGTCATTTTTTTTAGTGGAAAAAAAAAATTCTCGTAAAAAATTACCAGGCTGATACTCTTCTTGTAATTTCTTCCTTTTTTATAGGCTGGTCAAGGTTTAAAGTGCTAAAACCACCGCTGCAATGTGTTTTCCATGTTTTTATGACAGTTGAGTGTGATGTATTGGCAAACGACGTTGTAGTTAATGACAGCGCTGTTTTACGAGTGGTGTCACTTGTCAATGCAGTGTGTAAATGAACGCACACTTTGACCCCTGAGGGTGTGACACAAATGTTGGTGAATGTGTGTGTGTGTGTGTGTGTGTGTGTGTGTGTTTGAGCACGCATGAACAACCGACTGCATGTGTGCCCATAATGTTCAACACTGCACCTTAATCAACATTGCTCAATGTAATTTGACCATTTGTAAGCATTACCGGATTAGTGTGCCCAATTATCTGCCATCCTCAACGCTGATATGAACAAATGCTGGATCCATAACGTGGACTTAATAGACGTATGTTCAGCTGATGTATCGCACGGCTAATTTCGTGATTACATTTTCAGTGACCAGACCTTGTCCTGTCTGCTAATTGCAGCAGGTTAAGCAGCAAGCAAGGCAATACGAATCTATCGGGTCATGTTCCAAACACAGAGGTCTGTTCTCTGTGTGTACTGGCCCCCCATCAATCCTCAATGATGTGCATGCTGTGTGTGTGTGTGTTTATTTGCACATCCATCCCCTGTGAACTCTCGCCTCATCCTATTGATGGCTCTCATATAACCACCCTCTATAAAGCAGCATCTCCATTAAAATGAAATACATGTTCAGCAGTACAGCAGGTACTTTTTTATAACTCTAGTAAATATAAAATGTTTTACAGCGTTATTGTTTTCAGGCAGTGAGTGATGATAGAGATGAAGATGGTATTTTATGGGTATTTTATGTGGGTCGTCTTTATGGAGAATTGGGTGGTTATAGATATAATAAAGGGACTGATTCTCACACTATGTCCTGACCTGGCACCCGTGACCACAGTTTAATATTTGTTACATTAAACAAAGTCTAACTCTAATCTCCTCGTGTCTCTCCCTAATTAATATCTTCATTAATCACCCACTGACTCCACTATTTGAGCGATGACGGAATAAAATCTAGTCAGCCTCGGTTGAATCTTCTAAAACACCTGTACCTTATTCCTATTTGGCCACTATTATTTTTCATAAAGTGAGCTTTGAGTAAGGTTCACCGAACTCTTTGATCCGAATGTGGGCAGGATGCAAACTTTTCTTACCACGTTAGTGCTGTGCTGTCTATTTTAAAAGGTATCTAATAGAGAAAATGAGCTCCCTTTTGATGTTTGCTATTGTACCAGAGAGAGAGGAGGGTGTCAATAACTCCAGTGGCTGCGCGAGCGATTTCAAAAGGAATGGAGGAACCCCTAATGCTTCTATTAATGCCTGTATGTATATTTTACAAAGAACATACAGTATTTAAATAACCGTACTAAATATATGGCTCTGAATCTGCATGAATTAATGACAAGCATCAATGATCAAAAGTCAAATTCAAAGTGAATGCATTAATCACTATTATTTAATTCATATTCATTTAAAATGTAGAAAACCAATAGATGATTATGAATGTCTATCATTAGCTGCTTTTTTTCTGATCGACAGTTATTCATTAGAAATGAGAGATGGAGGGAAATCAGTGCAGATTCAGCAGAGACACGCAAATAACATCTGCAAACATAACTGACCCAACTCAACTTTAAACTAAAGATAATATACCTTTATAGGTACTTTTTACAGTAGATCTTTCAATGATTTATACTTTCATTCAGTCATTCATCTTCTCATTAGAGTGTCTGTTGCTCTCAGGGAGGAGAATATTTCATCTTTGCAAGCTTTACTGTCCTTCCTTTATTATAGGAGGCAAGATTATGCTTAACAAAGCAAATCCTTGTGTGCTTCGCATCGTCCATTTAAAACACTGAATGAAAATAAACATAATAGAGAAGAACAATGGTTGAGGAATAGACATTACAGCCCCTAACTTAATCTTTTAAAAAGCTGTGGCAGACACAAAAGATTGAAGCCTTGATTTAAAGGAGTTTAGAAGTGGGGGTTGACCACAGTGCGTCCAAACCAAAAGCCGATTCTTCATGTTTTGCTTTAACCCTCGGATCAGGGAACAAACCATCAAAACTTTTTAATTTCCACCTGAGACAGTTGACGATACAGAGGCAGATCAGAGATGAGTTATGGTTAGTCCTAGTAATCGTTACCAATTTAAAAATTGATCCACTGACACAGTAGCAGCCAACAGTGCTCTAAGAACTGGAGTCGTGAGCTTCACTTTTTTGCTTAGACATGAATCATTAAATTCCCACTACATTTTAAAGCAACAGTAGCATGAGTTTGTCTGGCTAATTGTCTCGAGGTGGACGTTAAAATTTGGGTCTGAGTCGACAACTATTTCTGATTTTTGTTCTTCTGTGAAGGTGAGCACTGTCTTTTAATCCTTCTTCTTTGGTACCATAAACATCTGTTTTGCCTTTTTAACTGCTTTAATCATTGATTTATTAAAAGTAATTATTTGGCACATTGAAAACATCAGTGCGTCAGGATCACTGTGATCATTTGTCCTCTCATGTTGCATGATTAAATGACATTAATGACTATTGCTCTCCAGTAAAAGCCGTGTCCTGTCCGAGTATCAGCTTTTGGGGAACTAGAAATCAAAGAGTTCCCAGAGTGACCCCCTTCTGTTCTAGAGTCTTTCCAACGGGATCTGAAAGCCCAAGTGGCAGCTCAGAGAGAGCATGTAACACTGAAGCTGAGGTTAAAAAATGATAATGATCGAGGTTGAAGTTGTGAAGTTTTCTCAGCACATTGGTGATTAGTTTGTTCTTGTGTAGTGGTGGACACTCACAGCTCCTTTCTGTCTGTGCGTGGGCAGATGCCAAGCAGCACTGCGGTTAGCCCCCCCCCGCCGAACCACCACCACCCTCCCTCCCTCTCTCTCTCTCTGCATTGTTGTCCGGTGTGTTTACAGTCCGTGGGCTGCAGTGGGCCAGAGGAGGCCCTCGATTGGCCCGGACTGAAGGCGCCTATGTGGGTCAGCTCTGGTTCCTGCCCCGCCTTCAGCATCTTGACCACAGCCTCAAGCGCTGCGCGGGCCAGTCCGGTCTCAGCTGCAGGACACAGTGACCTGAGCCTGGGAACAAAAATCCAGTGGTCGCTGCATAAACAGAGCTGATGGAGCAACATCCAGCGGGATAGGATGGAGTGAGAGGTGTGGAGCATGGCAGGGTAGACTGTTGATTTAGCAGGTAAAGGTGAGGGCAGTGAAATGTGGGCCGCGGGAGTAAGAATTCAAACCCCTGTTTTCAGTCAACTTGCAGGTACATGGACAGTTTCTCTCTTTAGAGCACAAACTTCCCCCTCAAACTGGCAGCCTTCCCATCCCAACAGCACCACACACAGTGTCTGAAGTGAATATGATTTCACTCACAAGCCAGGGCTGTGCAGTGCGATTAGAATCACTATCAGGATACGGACAGGAATATTTCACTGATATCGATATGTATCATGTCATGGCAAGTACCACGGGCAAAATTACACGTCAAAAAGAAGGTGATGCTTAATCCGGTCGAGTTTGTGCCACTGTTATGAACTACATCACCCAAGACTTCAGGGACTTAATTTGTAATTTTTAACTACAGTTTGCTCGGAGACAATTCGGACAAATGATTTTTGCAAAACAGTAACACAATATGAGGGGCTGAAACTATGAATGTTTTCATGAATGATGAACTTATTGACATTTTCTGGAGTAAATGTTTTACCCTTTAGTCTGAAAGAAAAAAAAAAAAAAGTCAAAATATAGTCCAACAGTCAGAAATCGAAAATACTGGCTTTACAATGCAGAAGCTGATACATGAAGCAATCATGACGGTATGAGACTATATCAAGCACATGGAGGCATCAAAGAGTTTGGATTCAAATTGTCTCTTATCCTAATATTTGTCACTAATATGTCATCAGACTGAAAGCGCAGCTGAGATTACCACAAAGAGCATTACACACTTCAGATTTTTTTAAAAGTGGACAGGACCGTCTCCAAAACGTTGGCAATCCAAGCAGGCCACCGTGACTTTTACTCACACTCGCTCCGCAGCAGATAAATTCCCACAGGACACATATTTTAACACACGCTGGTTATCATAAAACATTTGGCGGCGCAGAGCGGCGATCCTATACTTAGCAGAGTAATGACTGGTGCCGTTTTACACGGACATGTATCTGATTAGAGTGTCATTTGGAGGGATGTCTGTGGCGGCCGCAAGGCCACCAGATACAGTCCACATGGGAAACAACAGAAAAACAACTTGCATGCACAGATCCAGACATGCTCGTTGTCACTCACTTTCTCTTTCTTTCACTCTCACTCACTCACACACACGCACACACACACACACACGCACGCACAATCACACTCACACATGCCCATCAGTCACATTTGTTTCAAGCAGGAACTGTATATACAGTCTTGTTGAGAGATACTTCACAGCACACTGTTCTCCATCTCAACACACCCCGGCCTGATTGGAGGGTGCCGGGGAGGCAGAGTGAGAGTCGGGGCCAAAGGTAGATTTCAGCAGAGGTGAGGAGAGAGAGAGGGAGTCTGCGGAGTGTGGGGTCATTATTAAGAGAGAACAGCTGGACCCATGCTGCTAGATCCACAAGCTTTACCAGGACTCTACTGCTCCCTGTTGGCCGCAGAGGAAACCTTCCAGCTCACGGCTCTCACTCGTGTCATCTGTGTATACTCTCTGGTATTTTAAGTGTTTATACCCTTATGTACAGTACTCATGTGTATCCCTACTCAAATGCCTTCTAACTCAAAACCTGCGGCGCTTTCGCTTCAAAGGCCCCCCAGAACCCGAGACAGAGTTTATTTGATTGCTGGTCAAAATATGTGGTGTCACTGTGGGATAACAAAGCCTGTAAACCTCCTGCATTAAAGAGCGTAGCATAACACTCCATATGCATCCACACAAGCAGCTCGAGTTACAGCCGCCGACCGCCGCAACCTGTTATTCAAGTTCCTCTCCTATAAACACACCACGTCTCTATGGCTTTGCTGTCTTTCATCTCATCGTCCCTCTGATTGTTGTGGAGAGGTTCTCTTGAGAGACTCCTACCCCCCCAACACACACACACACACACACACACACACAGTGAGAGTCAGTTATTCCTCTTTGTGAGGAGCAGTACACAAATATATACACTTGCAAACATACAAACGTGGTCCGAGCACAAATACAGGCAGTGGGCACACGGGCAGAAACATGCAGATTTGGCAGACTTTTTTTTTTTTCCCCCCCGAATGAAGTGAGCATGTGTGATTCCTCATGGGTGTCTGCAGAATCTTTGCTATTTTTCAAGTTTCAAGTAAAATCTTTTTTTTTTTTTTTTGAAAGAGGAAACAGAGAGGATGTGGTTTCCTCTACAAGAAGAAAGCAAGAAAGAGAATTTCCTGAAAACAAGAGAAATTACCTTGATTTAGTATCAGAAACATTACACTTGATTCAAGTACAACGTCAAATTCATTTTCCTTGGAGAATGTTTGAAGAAACGTTGGGCGGGAGAAAAAAAATCACTTCAGAAAGATGAGATCGCAAGAGTCAGTGGTGAGAAGTAATCAAGTACATTTACTCAAGTGCCGTACTTACATACAGTTTTTAGGTACTTGTAATTGTTCCATTTAATGCCACAGTACTCCGCTAAATTCTGTAGGGACATATTGCACTCTTTCTACTCCACTTACATTTTTTAACAGCTATAGTTATGACTAAAACCAATAATCCTCTAACGAAGCATTGTTATAGATTAAACTATCCAAAAATACATCAAGTAGTTACACTGAAATGCAGCTAATGCATTAGATATTATAAGCCAATTACATGTATGTACATCTATAAAACATATACAATAATATAACACGCTGCATATAACACATATCAAAATGTACAGACCCCCTGCAGTCATAAATGTGTTTTGCTATTTGTTACTTCACTTAATGTTTGAGCTTCTTTGTGCCGAGTTAGACACTCGAAGGCTGTTTTCACATTCATCTGCTGAAGTTGGATATCTTCTAGGTGCTCACCCTAAATCTGAGTTCATGACGTGTATCAAGATTTTGTGACATCACAACCATTGTAGTTTAGAAGCCAATCAGGGCCCAGTATGCAGCTTACACAAGCGCGACCCGGAAACGTGAAACCTCCTGCGCACATACACTGAGAACTGACTTTTCAATGAAGCAGGGGAAATCGTGGTACGGCAGCTCCACATCTGAACAGGGGTGGACGAAGTATTCAGATTTTAAGTAGAAGTAGCAACACCACAATGTAGAAACAGAAGAAGAAGTCCTGCATTCAAAACTTGACTGAAGTATAATCATTTGACTGAAGTATATATGTAAATAAAGTAGCAAAAGTACAAGGACTCATCATGTAGAATAACCTACTTCAGAGAAATGTATATTATATTACTGGATTATAATCACTGACCCGTTACTGTATACAACACTGTAATGTTCCAGCTGGTAAAGGTGGAGCTCATTTGAATTATTTTATTATATTGTTGGGTAGCTTGTGAATTTTCCACCAGGCATTAATAAAGCCTAATATTCCTCTATAATAATACATCATCTATTTGCTGATTGTATTTTGTATTACTAATCTGAATCTGCAAGTAACTAGAGTTATGAAATAAATCTAGGGTAATAAAAAGTAGAATACTTCCATCTGAAATGTAGTAGAGTAGAAGTAGAAGGTAGAAAATGGGATAACTCAAGTAACGCAGCTCAAAACTCTTAAGTAAAGTAGTTGAGTAAATGTACTCAGGTACTTCGAACGACTGCTTTTGAAATGAACAGTATTAGAATATTTATAGATTCTGGATTTGTCAATGAGGGAGAAAGAAGCCTTAACTAAGCTTAAGTTTTTGGTGGAAAACAAATTATTATTATTTAATCAGAGTATTTTTTTATATACTTTAAAACATGTCGGAAGGAAATCTTTAATAACCTATAAGGAGCCATTCTGCTGACTTTCTCTTCATGTACATTTTGCTCTTAACTATTTACTTGAATGAAGGATTTTTAGCTACAATTTTACTTTCAACGGGAATTAAAGAGGAGATTTACTTCCAAATTATTATTTTTTTTTCAGTAGTATTGCTGTATTTCCTTGAGTTATAGTTCTAAAAACATTTTCCACCGCTAGCAAGAGTCGACTTCAGAGTGTGTTTTCACTCCTGCCTGTTGTTCACATGGAGCTCCGGTCTTATCAGTGGGGCTATCTGAGTGCCGTGAGCCCAGGAGAAGAGGCAGGGTTGGGGGGGGTGGAAGGTATGACACACTGCCTGGTCTGAAGCCCAGACACCCAGCTCCTGTTACCAATGAGAGACTCATGGAGAAAAAGCACAATGGCGGTGGCAGGAGGGGGCATGGGAGTACAAGATGTGTGTGTGTGTGTGTGTGCGCTGCAAGTTTGTGGATGCAGCCACCATGGAGGATCTCTTGCACAGTTTGAATTTGAATATTTCTTCCACCGCGTCTCATCTGTGTCTCTTTTTGGTTTGTGGCTGACAGTGTGAGTGCCTGTTTGCATGCATCGTATGTGGATGTAGATAAATACATATGATGTGTGTGTGCGTGTCTCTGACTCTGACTGTCTTGATTGATATATTACAGCCTCTGGGTGTCCAAGAATGTATGTCCCTTGTTTGTGTGTCACTTGCTTTTTGTGTCTCCATTTACAAATTGCTAAGACTGAGCTAAAATCTGCATTTGAAGTCAAAGCCACATTAACAGCAGGAAGTTGTGAGAAAACCATCAAAGGGAAAGAAAGACGCACTTGAAATTGACAGTTTGAAAAAAAAAAAGAAAAAAAAAGGAGAGAGGGGAGGGAGAACATGGGGGCGAGAAAGAAAAAAAAAGTAGAGAGACAGAGCTGGAGGAGAAAGAAGATGTCGAGTCAGAGCGAGTCAGTGACATGTGTTATTTATTTCCCCCATGTAAACAGAGAGAGAAGGCAGACATAATCAATAGGAAACTCCAGATTGTAAATAGACGGCTCTAATAGCCTAAACACTGGCCGCTATAGTTACACTCACACACATACATACACACATATCAGCAGCACTTAGCCTCCACACACAGAGACAAGGAGGGAGGTACTGCAGAGGGGGAGAAGGGATGGGTGGATGGAGTAAAGGAGAGCTGTAGGAGCATAAGCTGTGAGAGAAAAAGGAGAGAAGGAAGGGGGCCAGGCTGAGCGGGCCACCCTTATTTACCAATAAAGAGCCCTGATGAGAAGATAAACACACAGGAGACAGTCTGGGCAGAAGGAGGGAGAGAAAGAGAGAGAGGGGGGTGGGAAGGAGAGAGGGGAGTTGTGCTTTTATCATCCACTTTGTTCCAGCAATAGATAACCAGTAGTGAGGAGCTGAGAGAGGAGAGGTGTGAAGGTATAGACTTTAGAAGACGGTTTTCAGCATTAACGGGCAAAAACAGATCTGCAATTCCCAACATTATTTATAAATTTGGTCCAGACCTGCAGCTAAGGATTTGATTCACTCATCAATTAATCTGCCGATTATTTTCTCGATTAATCGAGATAATTGTTTGGTCTATAAAATGTCAGAAAATAGTGAAGAATACCAGCTAAAGCCCAAGTTTACGTCTCCAAATAGCTTGTTTTGTCCAATCAACAGTCCAAAAACCCAAAAATTAATGATATACTATCACATAACACAAAGAAAAACAGCAAATTGTCAAAATAAGAGGCTGGATGGTTGCTGATTAATTTTCTGTCGATCAACTAATCGATTAATCGACTAATTTTTTCAGCTCTAATTGGGTCCATACAGACTGTATGTTGAGTAACAAGTGGTGGGAATCCAATATAAGATGAGTGACCAATTAGTGATTCAAAAGGCTTGGATTGTTTTTATTAATTATCCACCCTGAAGATTTATAAATTTAAAACTGCACTACTCAATATATTTAAAGTAATAATCAGTAATAATCAAATGACTAAGTGTTATGTGAAAGACGTGGCTCACGGTGACAGTGAATCCACAGAGAATTATCACCCAACTCTCCAGTTCCCCTCAGATCTATGTAGCATTTTCTAGCTGCTTTGGCTGGACGGGCTGCAACTTTACTCTTCTGGTTCAGCCTCACCGCTCTTATCAACTGTTGGCGGAAAAACTCTAAAAACCCACTGCACACTACATCCACGACAAACCACTGCCCCTGCTCAGCAGCAAACAGCAGACAGACACAGTCAGAGACCAGCTGGTGAACATAGTGGAGCATTCAGCAGCTGAAGAGCCAGATGTTTCCCTCAGGAGTTGGTGGAGACCAAAAACAGAGCTAAAAGAGAGGAAGTACTGGACTTAGATTCATCAGGTGTCCAGAAAGACAACTCTAATTGAATGCTCATGTTGCTCCCTGTCTGCTGAATGTGTAAGTAGGTATCCGTTAATCTACTAAATAAGGTTATAATATGTGAATGCTGTGCTTACAGCTTGTTCTGCTGCCTCCAAGTTGCCAAAAAAAAAATCAATAAAAATCAATTAATGCTCCTTTAAAATTGAAACACAATCAACTCAGTATAGCTGATGAAGCCCAAACCTGTCTCCTAAAAGTTAAGTCTATATACGACTAATTTGCAACCTCAAATACGCTTTGAAGGTAGTGTAGAGCTGCCAAGATTACGTTTTCTATTAACATAATGGGGACATGTTGTGAACATTTTCTGGCAAGTGTTGAACCTATCCATAAAATGTTCACATGTTTCATTTGTTTTCTGACAAATTAACAAGTATTACGATAGAACAATACGGCTACAGCATTAGTCAAGTTGTTCACGGCTATGTTTAGGCACTGGCAGCAATTGGTTAAGGTTAGGAAAATATAATGATCTGATTTAATATGGAAAACCGCCTCAGTGAATTTAAGCACAAACTTTTATTAACGTTTAACCAAAATCACAATCTTTCGCCAGCCTTTACCAAGGTGCTTTTGTGGCCTAAACCTAACCACAAATCCAGGTTGACATTTCTGGAAGTGTGTACAAAGAATATTTACATTTGATGGACTGGTGAAGCCATAACAAAACGCAGTCTTGGGTTTGAATATTTTACTGAATGTAAACATCATATAGCTTCAGTGAAGAGTTGGAACAAGCTGATACACAATAAAATAAGTTTCCAAACCCTAAAGCTATGACAAGGAAATAAAAGGGAAAATATTTTAAGCTGGATTTTAAATTGTGTTGTGATTTGTGGCTGCAAATACAGTACTGTTTGGTCTAACTCTTCCAAACTACAGCAGTCAACATCATACATATGTTTCTTGGCCACTTAGCCTTTAAAACTATTCAGTTTTTAGTGGCTAACAGTTCTCATTTTGTCACTCGTCAGAAATCAGTTCATTGGTCAGTTGAGTAACTTTGCACAATCATTTCAATATTTCCTGACACTGGAAAGCAAAGTAACTACTTCACTTACTTTGTTTGCCACTCAGAAAGTCTAGAGTGCTGTTAAAAAAAAATGCATTATATGTGATTACATTTCACTTTTAATTACAACTTGTCTGAGACTGGTACGTTGAGACATAACTAGTGAGTAAATTGAGACCAGTCTTATTCAGAAACCCAAATTACTGCTAATTTGGTGACATGATTAGAGAGCAACCTTCCCGTAAGCATCAACCATAAGCCTGATGTTGACCCATTAATTATTTGCAACAGCTACTCAAAAACAGCTTCTTATCAGTTCAGATTTGGTAGAAATTTTCACAGATCTTCACAGGGTTTTTTTTCATTACGTGAGAACATGAAGTGAGTATATGAGCACTTTTAGAAGATGCTCTTTTACTTTGAATAAATATTTGAGCGATATTTGTGCAAGAGTAGTTGCACTTGAGTTCATTGTATCAGTGCTCCAATCATCCCTAAGGATGTGGCTTTTTGTGTTCTTGTGTGTATGTGTGTGTGCGATCGCGTGCGTGTGTGCGTACGTGTGTGCGATTGCGTGCTCATGTGTGTGCGTGTGCATGTGTGCGTGCATGTGCGTGCTCGTGTGTGGTTTTGGTCGCTCATGCAGTGTCAGAAGTCATCAGGGTGAGGCTGAGCGGCGACCCCATGACCCCCATCAGAGATCAGAAGTGAAGCACTTAGCGGTCGGTGCCAACCCCCCCCCCTCCTTCCTTCCTCCACGATCCACGCAGACAGCCTTCTCTGATTCCACCGCTGCTGCTAATAAAAGCAGCAGGAGACTAATTCAAGTCAACAGTCGAAGGGGGAGTCCTTGGGAGGAGAAGAAAAGCTAAAGGCTGTGCTGTCACTTAACTGGCAGCTCTGCCCTCTTTGAACAACTGATATCATACTTAAAGTGAAACAGGAAATTCATTCCAACAGGACAAATATGAAATAGGAGCCATCATATGCAGTGGGAGCATGAAGAATTGCTGCTGCTTTTTGATATTTCCGTCATTTCTGAATTCTCTGTATTTCTAGAAGTCACATATTTGAAGAGAGTGCAAGGTCAAGTACTCCTCTGTTCTTTTAAAGGACTCAAAGCAGTCTAATCAATTTCTATCACAAGGTATATTTACAAGTAACTCTGCAGAGACAAACGTTTTCACAACCGAGAAAGAAAAAAAAGTCTAGGTATTTCACACTGCTAAAACCTGTGACAGTGCTGTATTAAACGCTTTGGTGACAACTGTTTCAGCAAACCAGTGTTATGGACCAACACTGGCTTATCACTTGGGCTGCAACTAACGATTCGTTATCAACTAATCTGCTGATTATTTTTTCATTTAATCATTTAGCCTATGAAACGTAAAAAAAACTGATGTCTCAAAATGTAGTTTTTTTCTACAGTCCAAAAACCCCCAAATATTCAGTGAACAGTGATATATGACAAAGAAAAGCAGCAAATCTTCTATTATGAGAGGCTGAAATCTGCAGATTTTTGACAGTGTTTCACTATTTTGGCACGAAAAACGATTAGTCAATTATCAAAATAGTTGATTATTTTTCTGCTGATCGACTAATCAGTAGTTTCAGCTCTACTCTCTACTTCATACAAACGGCATACTATATGTATATGTCGGCATACTGTATTTTTTGCAGATTTACAAATAAATATTAATGCATGTAAGTGTTTTATGGGCTGTTATTTATTTTTAACAAAAAAAAATGTTTTAACAAAATGTAGAATAATTTGAGAGTGGAAGGGGCTGTTGTGTTTTGGTTCTATTATTTAGAATTATTTACCTCAAGTTTAATGTTTAATAGTTTTACTCTTACAGTTGCTGTTACTGTCTCCTTTGATAAATAAAGTTTATCATTTCCCTGCAAGATATCCAGCCTCAGAACATATATTTGTCACAGCTATCTAATAAACCAGATGAGAGAGCTCATAGCCAGAAATGTTTTTTTTTTTTATATAATCCTTGTCAGAATTTTTTTCTTTAATTATTGAGATCCATACAAAAATCCTTTATCACTGTGACTTGTCTTGAAGCTATCGGGAAGCTTTTTTCCAATACAAAAGATGAGGCATCAAGTGAGCCGAAGCTTGCCGTGACTCCTCAGTCGTCAGTGCTGATCACCCACCTGCATACTGCATATTAGAGTTACTTTGTTCTACAGGAAAGCAAAAATCTTTATGATTGCACTTTAAAAAGCGACGCCGCTCTGATTGTTTCAGCGCAAGACAGTCAAATTGGAGAGTCTACTTCAAGTAGAACTGAAAAGACCAACATTAATTGCTGGTGCTGGGTGGGACTGTGGGAGCTGTTGCTCATTTCCCTCCGTCGGAACGCCTGCTTCATTAAACTGACTGAGCGGGACGGTTTTGAGGAGAAAAGGATGATAGTTTCTCATGGTAATAACAGGCCTCAGGAGAAGCTATGTTTAAGAGACTACCGCAATGGCTACCCTGTCCTGCACCGCAGCACTCTCATGACCCTGGCTCTTGGGGACGGCACTGGCCAGACACAATTAGTGGTCACAGATACCTAGGTGCGTGTGTGTTTGTGGGTGGGAGCTTGCATGCTTGAATGGATGGGCGTGTGCGTGCGCGTTTGCGTGCATGCACACACATGAGCGCATAGTGTGTGTGTGCGCATTTGTAAGCCCATAAAACCCACATCCCACATTCAGTATCAGTGTCAGTGGGCGTGTACTGCCTGTCTGTCTGTTGTTGACGCCTGTATACTGTCAACGTGTCCCTAAATAACAGCTGGCCAGACTGTTGTTCAGTGGAAATCTATCCGCCACCTGTAAGAAGCTCAAGCATAATGTAGTCAAATAATGTGACACATCAAATGTTTCTTTTCATTAAAAACTGTCAAACTCCATTTGAGTAAAGCTGCGATGATTTGGGTCGTTTAAAATTCACATTCTTCAGATGAAAATCAAATGAAAAACTCACCACTTTTCAAGGCTTATGAAGTCCAGAAGGAAAAGCATCTTATTCTTCAGGATTATTCATCATTCTATGTCATTACCTCTAAATACATTTGTCCACTGTCCTATTTTTTATGGGTCTTGTCGCTTTCAGCACTCTGAGTCTTTTGAGGCTTCTTCAACCGTTTTCTCTCTGATATAACAAAGGAGAACACTTCCCTTTATTGCAAAAGAACGGGAAGACACGGAGCTAAGGGTGTGCAACGGGGGGTCTGATCTGAACAATTTGGCCCTGCAGGAGACTGGAAAGCGGTGTGTGTGTGTGTGTGTGTGTGTGTGTGTGTGTGTGTGTGTGTGTGTGTGTGTGCGCGCGCACATTGGTTTTTATTTTCAAGTTAACCAGAGATAAAGAACAGAGGTAAGAAAAATGTGTTCTTTTTGTCACTGTCTGTCTTTCATGTTTGTGAAAGGCAATTTAAAACTTATGAATCCAACCCACTACAAATTATATTTAGTGCTCGTTGAAAACTTGGATCTGGAACTTTTTTTTTTACTTCAATCAAATTTTTTCTCTCAACTGTAAGTTACAAGTAACAACTCTATCATCCCTATTAAAAATCAAAAATATTACCTTAAGCCCTACTGCTTCTTTAAGGCATTGTACAGATGTCCACACTTTCTTTCCTTTGTATCAATATTATGTGTATAATTTATTCACATTCTTTATTTTCTTTCCCATGTCCTGTATGTACATTCTAATACATCTAACTTTTTGTGAGTCAGTCTGTGCTCAAGTTGTCCTTTAAATGTATGCACTCACTCTCACCAGCTGGAGAGTTGCCAGCTGCAAATCCTTACCTGTTCTACTGGCGTAAAACAGCAACATCTTAACGTCCTCCTGTTATTATAAAATACAGACCAGATTATTTCACTGGATTTGGATTTATCTGGAATTTTTAAAAAATAAGATGTGCATTTCAGTTGCTCTGTGAACCGTGTCGAGGCCCATGAAAGCCTCTGGTTATCCTCAGTGTACCTGCTTGAGACCAACAGGCTCTCTGAGACTTCGTACACACAAACAGCCAGGCTCCACCACTCACTCACACACACACACACACATACAAACACACACACACAAACAGCAGTGTATGGCAGTTCTATTGGGCTCTTCACATTGTCCAGACGGCCCGATGTCAGGCAGCGAAATGAATGGCTGTTTATATTAGAAGGCTGGTTTAATGAATTAGACCCACAGCTCCTCTGTGTCAGCATCAGGCACATACAGACCAGACCCTCTCCTTTCCTCACCCCTCCTTACCCCTCGCACAAGGTAGGGGGGGGCAACCTGATTACGTCCTTCGGGACGGGTGAGGCAGAACGCCCGACAGGGACCCTCTAAGGACTCCCTGCTTATTTACAAAGGGCATCTGGCTGAGGCTGTGAGTGCCCCCCTCCCTTAAACCTTCCCCTTCTCACTAACCTCACCCATCGCATGTCCCCCAAGGTAGCTGAGATGGGCAGAGGTCTGCCTGTTTATATACATGTGTGGGAGGGGAAAAAAGAGTGGGGAGGATTACCGAGCAACTTGCACATGTTTGAACAAATATGTATACAACATGAGGTTTGCCACCCAGCCGTACATATATACAGGCCTCCAACGAGACCCACCTCTGTTTCTCCTCATTCTGTGTGAGCGGGTCAGCCGAAAAAGAGCGAGAGGTGGCTGTCATCCCACATCTTCATCAGACGACCGAGAATAGGAGCTTCTGACTCTGTGCCTCAGGATAGCAAGGTCTAACAGATGGAGGGGAGGAGAGGAGAGGAGAGGAGAAGGGGAAACAAGAAGGGACAGAAAAGAGGAGAAAAGAAAAAGGAAGGGAAAGGAGAGAAGAAAAGAGGAGCATTGGAATGGAGAGCAGGACAAGTTTGTCTCTCAAGTGACTCTTGAAAACCAATCTGATGATTCGCAGTGAAAAACCAAGGTGAAAGAGGAACACGGGGATGCTCTATGGATATCACATACAATTACAGCAAAAGACAAAGAAGACACGTTTTATAATCAGCAAAGCTTCTCCTCTGCACACACACATTCAGGCTCACACAGGAGCAAATCACCTACTTTTCACACACAGCCATGTGCTATGAAATGATTCCACCTCTTCTTCCCTTCATAAACCGGTAATCATTTTTCGCACTCATCTCCCCCTCATTTTCCTTTGTTTGTCTCCCGCGCCTGGTCCCTCTCTCCCTCTTGTCCTAGTCTCTAATTTACCATGCATCCAGCAGTGAACAGGAGCCTCTCAAATTGCCTTTGTCCATTTGCGTACATGGCTGGGGACAGCGTGTGCGGTGTCTGTTCGTGTGTGTGTGCGAAGGGAGTCTGTAGCAGCGGGGTGGTGGGTTGAGATTGCTGTAATCATGGAGTGCTACCTGTTCATTAAACACACAGTGGGAACCCTGCTTACAGCGTTTAGGAACCAATTAAAGCAGCACAGGCTATTAACATTAGCAACATTAGCTAGAGGAGTGTGTGTATGTGTGTGTGACAGCCTGTGTGGAAGGAGGAGACACTACAATTCAATATATAAGTGTTTCAATCATTTGCAAAACAGTGACTGACTGAAGCAGTGACTCTGTGACTAACTCACTGACTAACTGTTGATTGATGAGTCCATGAGCGTGCAATCAAGTGAGAAAATAAATGAAAAGAATAGAGTAGGAGGGATGATTGAGGAGGACAGAGGTAATACAGAGAGGTAAACTCTAAACTTAAGCAAGTTGTGAATGGCTGTGATTATAATACAATGTCTCTGAAGATGGCGTATGATTGCTCAGGTGTTGGGGGGGGGGTGGGGGGTGGCAGGGTGGCGGGGAGGGTAGCGTCTCAGGTCTTCAGGAACGGGAGGGCTCGGAGAGGTGCAACGGCAATTCTGGTGAGTGTAATTATCCATGTATGTCGCTCTCCAACACCGCCCCACCTCACACAATAGAGTGTGATTTAATAGAGACGAGCCGCCTTGATGGGACCTTGCTCTTCACATCCCGGGTCCCACTGATTTTTGGGATTCATCCAAGAAGAACCACTTTCCACTGGCTATCTGTTGGCAATTTAGCACTTGTGCAAAAGAGAATGGAGTGACTTGAGACCTTTAGTTGTAATACTTATTAAGTATCTGTTAACTGACAAAGTTCTCTCTTCCTAAGTAAGTTATACTGTGGTTTTGATGACAGCAATGCATCCGACATCTTGCATCTAAAATGGAAGAGAAGAGCTGAACCCACCAGGGGAAGCACACCAAATGAAAAAAAAAACAGAGGTCTACAAGCAGGCTAGCAGCTCTTCGAGGCTGTACTTAGACACTGCAGTCTTTGGAGCTAAGGTATAACGTTTACCATGTTTACCAATGTTAGCATGCTAACATTTCCTAATGCAAAAAGGATTAATGATTATTTTCTTGATTGATCAATTAGTTGATTAGTCTATAAAATGTTAAATAGTGGGACAATAGTAGGAAAATAGCATTTACAATTTGTCCAAGCCCGACTGTGATGTCTTTAATTCACTTGTCTAGTCCAACCAACTGTCCAAACCTAAAAAATGTTTGGCATTTTACCTTTAAAAAAAAAATGACTGAAAAACATGACTTAAATGATTACTCAGTTATTAAAATAGTTGGTGATTAATTTTCTGATGATTTACTAATCGATTAATTAACTAATCGTTGCAACTCTAAATGCAAATGCACAAAACTTAAACCACAGCTGTGGCTAATGGAAGCATCATTAGCTTTGCGGGTATTTGGTTGTAAACAAAAGTGTTGTACAAAGTGAAAACTGAAAGTGATGATGGCGTAAGATCAAAGGTCAGGGGATCAACAAAGTTATCACAGTTTATCCGGAGGGGAACATGAGTGTCTCAACCAAATTTCATTGTAGTTTGAGACATTTCAAATCAGAACTACCTCAACCTCATGGTGTCACTAGAGGAAAAGTCAGGAGATCACCAGTCATTAGGATTCATCAACTAAGGGAAATGAATATCTTTAGTAGATGTTGAGATACAAGATAGGAGAAAATCTGTGGCGCTAGAAGAAAAGTCAGTGGATCACCAAAGTCAATGTCAAATGTCTGATCAAAACATCATAGCAATCCATCCAGTAGTTGCTGAGATATTTCAGTCTGGACCAAAGTAGTTGACTGACCGACCAAGTGACACTGCTTCACCTAGAGCCAGGCCAGTAGCCCAGCTAAAACCAACCGAATTAACTCATCTTTAAGGCTGACATTGGAGGAAAGGCCTGCATTTTATATAAAGTATGTCTAAAAAAATGTTCTTCCCAAAGGCATAAAAACTAAGCCAAATGATCGATTTACATTAAGCAGGTCAGAGCTGGTCTGTGAAAAAATAACAGAAAAAATACTAAAAAATGTAATTTCTTTCATATAAACTTTTCCATCAAAGCTTCACACTGTGTCATCTCCTAAGTGCCATATTTAATACCTATATAACGATGGGCCAGATTAAGTGTAATTGTTCACCAGGAGAGGTAGAAACATGCAGCGCCATTGTCTGTCTCCCTTTTGTAGTTAGTTAAAAGGTGGATAAATAAGATGCAATTTAGAGACTTTTAAGAGATGATTTTTTTTTTTCTCCTACCTTAATCACAGTGAAATTACCGCTGGGTGAGGGCTGTCATTAAAACAGAAGAGGCACTTGCTTCTTGGATGCTCAAGGCGAGCATGAAACGCTAATAGCACGGTGCCTCAATGGCGCTAACAGTTTCAACAGGCCCTGTATTATCCTGCTGTGCCTGTAGTCGCGTCTACAGCACCCACTCACCAAGGACGTCTTGTGATGGTCTATTTGTAGTTTGTTGCAGCTGTTTACTTTGATAAATACACTGAGAAAGGCGGCAAGTGGTGTCTTCCAAAGCTGCAGAGACATGTAGTCATTTTCAAACTAAATGTATTTACTTGCTAGTTTTTGAGCTCTATACAGTGCAATCACAATGATGACCCACTTAGACCAGTTTCTACTCTGACACTATGTCCTGTAGCGGGGTCAGTATTAACCCCGACACGAGCTCAATGTTCACTGCTTTCACTTCTCGGTAGAAGGCACGATGTCTCATGCCGAACGTGCATTATCGCTGCCGCTCACTGTCTTGGAGGCCCAGGTTCGGCCCTGGGTGTGCGTCCCTCGGGCTGGCTTCTGGCCCCAGGCTACAGGACCCCGCCAGCAGGCATGAAGTGACGCGGCCAACATCCTCCAGATGTTAGCCTGCATTAGGGCCTGACAGCTTGTCATGTCACCGCCTACACTACCACACAGTTCCATCACCTCCCATCTGCTGCCCAACACCTCCTGAGGGAGAGGGTGGGGGCAGACACAGCGACTATGACAATTTACTGCCCGTCACCCCAGATTAGAGACAATACATCACATAACTGACAGATATGTCACGTGTACACATAAATCACAAACTTTTTGATACGGACAGCCGCGGGAGCAGCACTCAGATTCTTTACTCAAGTAAAAGTAAAAAGGTTTTATATCAAAATATACTTAAAGTACTGACAGTAAAATACTCATTATGCAGAATGACCTATTTCAGTATAATGTATATTATTGGATAATTATTGATTATATGATTGATTATAATGTTACAGCTGGTAAAGGTGGGGCTATTTTTTTTACTAATTTATATACTGCTGGGTGGCTTAGAATTTTGGTGGAGTAGCGGCAGAAAACAGGAATACTCACGTAAAGTAATAAAAAAATTGTACTGAAGTGCAGTACTTGAGCAAAAAGTACTTAGTTGCTTTCTGCCACCGATAATGAAATACCTCCATCTAAAAAGGCAGAGGCAGCTCTAATATAAACTGTGAAGATATGCAACTTCCTGCACATGTGACAGACTCAAGAGACAGGGCGTTTCTGAGTGTTCATTCATCACACCACATATCACTTTTAAAACTTGATGTAAAAAAAGCAACATATTTGCACCATTAAAAAGAGAAGGAAAAAAAAAACATTTAAAAAATAAACTGCAAAATAACTTCAAAAGTGTTTTTCAGGTTTTTGGATTTTTGAAAAATCCTAAGCAAGACATGTAATTAATGAATCAGTGATGAGTTTCTTCGGTGCCATACAATGCAAACTGAATATGCTCCTAAAGAAGTGACATCACTCAGTCGGATTAGCATTTAAGATTAAAGATACTGATGAAAATAAATGATTTGCAGCGGACTACCTGGCTGACCTACAGTATGAGAGGATTTTGAGCCGGGCCCAAAAAGAAAATAACTTGATGTTTGGCTCCCTCTCCTGGCACAAATGACAAACCTCACGTACAGAGCACGGGCCTCCTCCGACCAGCCACTGAGAAACAGGCCCTGCCTCTGTGACCACTCACCATAACGGTTGTATTGGAATCTATTGCCCCGGTGCATGCTGGGAAGGGTTCATCCTTATCAACAACCCTTTTAACTGTTCAATGAGTAAAGTGTCAATGACATAATGAAAAGCAAAGGGGTAAGAGAAGGGACAGCAGGGCTATATTGCTCTTCATACTAAAAGAGCTCATGAACGATTTGGCCGCCACACATTGACTTCAGCAGTAGATGTCGCCCGTGAGCACCGTTGAATGAGGCTACGAGAAACGAACCTTTTGGCGAACCGACGGGCTGGAAAGCCACCGGTTGGCAGGCAAGCTCACCGGTAAATTAACATAACGGCCGCGGCGACTTTTCGAGCAGAGATCGTATGTGACCAGCGCAGCCTGGCAGGGCAGATGGATACTGAGCACCGGCGGTTTAAAGGAAAACTGCGGCTCATTACAACTTGGGGTCCCTTTTTTAATGGTCCTGGCCATCATTTCTATTGGTTACGATAACACTGTACTCACCAAAGTAACTGCTGAGATGTGGGAATATGGCATCGCTACAACAAAGTCTGACGGCGACAGGTTATAAACAAGCCGACAGTTTGGCTAGATTATCTGAACCACTTTATTAGGAGGTCAGACAGAAAGTTAGCTCACCTGAAGTACTGGCAACAGTATATGATAGGGTGTCCTTACACGGGAAAAATGTTTCCGTACGCAACTATTCGTCCTCGACCCAAAAGATTTTTTTTTTTTTTTTTTTTTTAAAGTCAATATCCTGTAACAATCTGTGGACAAAAAAAGTGCAGGAGACATAGCTATGCTGAGACCAAGAATGGTTAAGTCCTGTTCTAGTATTCAATTTTACTGCTAAGCTAAGTGACTAAACTCCCAGGTTTGTAATTTCTTGTGTGTTTGACGTTCCACAGAGTGCAATGTAGGCCAATACCTGGGGACTGTTTCATTTACTTACGTGTTTATTTTTCTCGTAGATCATTGTCTGGCTAGTTGTCTAAATCTAAAATAAGATGGAGGCGTCTCTCCGTTCTTGAACCTCTAATTCTAATGAAAAAATTAAAACCAATTCGTACTTCTACATTTTTTTTGCTAGTTATTCCACACTAGCATCGAGGCCAAGGCACAAAAAGTTAGCCCAGTGTTACTGTAAATGTGGGTAGGTCAAGTCCACGAATTGTGATGAACATTTCAAATGGACTACTTAGGTAATCATTTTCCAGTTCCCCTTTGTTTTCTAGCTGAATAATTTTGACTAACCTGGGGGTTTAACACATGGAGGATCTCCCGACTGCGCGTCCATTTTGAATCCTTGGTTCCCGCTCGGCAAAGTACCCGGATCGGGCCCCGAACGCTAACTCATCTCTTAAATCAGTAGCCTTTTCTGTCGTCGCTCTCGTATGCTGTCATCCATAAGCACTTTGCCGGTTAACAGAACAAACGGTGGCGGCGGCGGCGGCGGCAGACTGTATGAACGGACGCCGATTAACGTTAACTCCTTTGTAACGGCTGAAAATCACGCGGGGCCGCGTTTGTACTCAGCCAAAGATCGTTTGTGGTGCGAAGGAGACATCACTCCGTGGCATCACTGTACGATTTGTTTTTTTGTTTTTGATTTGGTTTTTTTTGTAGTTCAGTAAGTCCAACAGAGAAAAGATCTGTGTCATTTCAGGAAAATCTCCCACTTAAACTTTTGGAAGGAGTATTCAGATCTTTTCCTTAAGTAACGTAGCACTACCTCGGTCCAAAAATACTCGTACATAATACTAGCATCAGAATATGCCAGTGCCAAAATTAAAAATACCCATTATGTGGTGAAGAATGGCCCATTCATAAATACTGTACTGTTGTATTATAATTATTGACGCGTTAAGCATCACTAATCTTGCAGCGGGTAAGGGTGGAGATAAATTTAAATATTTATGTGCTGCCAAATAGCTTAATCTATTATAATGCTAGAGCTGCAACAACTAGTCGATTAATCGATCAACAGAAAATGTCCCGGGCAATAACTTTGATAATTGATTAGTCATT
Source organism: Xiphias gladius (assembly GCF_016859285.1). NCBI lineage: Eukaryota > Metazoa > Chordata > Actinopteri > Istiophoriformes > Xiphiidae > Xiphias > Xiphias gladius. The sequence continues at coordinate 25,701,900 of NC_053415.1, read as the reverse complement.
TTGAGTCACTTTTTAAGGGGGAAAAAAATTGCCAGTATTCCTTTTTCCCAGCTTTTCAAATGAGGATTTGAATCTTTTCTTTGTCATACAGGACAGTAAACTGAACATGTTGGGGTTTTGGAAAGATGCTCGGTCGAAACAAATCCTCCGAAGTGGTCACCTCGGCCTTTAGGAAATTTTTCACAAAAGAAAAGCTAATCAATTAATAGAGAAAATAACTGACGGATTAAGCAATAATGAAATTAATCATTAGTCGTACACAACTACACAATAGACAATACAGTTCATTAGTAGCTAGGTGTACCTAATAAACTGGCAACTGAGTGTATAACCTATCAGAATATTCCAGTTTGTGGAAAAAAGATAAGGTGTGGAAGTGCATAGGCTACACTTGTTGCGTCATCGTTCATATTTTATGCTGCTCATCTCATTTTCAGGTTGAGACAGCAAACATTTTGAAATGTCTCAAGGAAAGTACTGTTACAAATATACCATCAACCATGGTTTCACTCTATTCAAGTGTCCGCGTGTCCGGATCCCTGATACTGACATATAGATATACTGTGTAGACATACAGTGCACATACCTGCATCAGGGTAGAGACTCAGTGTAAGATAAAGCAGAGGCGACAAGAGGTTTTGGTCAGGAAAAGATAACTTTATTTATTCTGGATTACATACTCTTGTTATATTTGATTACTTGTAAGATAGAAAACACAGTAGCTTTTCAAAATAAAAGCAAGGTCCATTCAATTAATTATATTTATTTATGGTTTTTAAAACACACTTCAATAAATATTTTTCTTCTTCTGGTCTCTTTTTTTTTTCTTTTCTACTTTACAAAAACATACAGTGACTGTCGGAACAGCTGAGGAAACAACACTGGATTAAAAGGTCAGCGGTGTAGACACAGGCCAACACAGACACTGCAGATGCCACGGGTAATATAGAACCTAAATTACCGTTACACATTTCCAAGACACAGCTTTGTCCACGTCACTATGGCAGGTATAAACAACTCTCCAATTATTCAATGAATGTTAAGCACTATTTGATCACTGGTCCGCAAAGATAAGTAGCATCACACACAGAAGAGCACACATAGAGAGATATAGCTCTAGGTTAAGACATGTGGGTAACAGTGATACAATGCACCCCAGTTGCAGCACCCTGCTCCTAAGCGTGGATCAGTCTACCACTCTCATCCTTCAGACTCCAAACTTAAAATGCAATCACAGTGAGAAACAGAGCGTAGCGTAGACCTGCTCCAATTTAGAGGGCATAAAGGGAAGTAGCTAAATCCACACCTCAGGGATCGGGGTGCAGCACCGGGATACAAATGAGATACCATATACTGAACACCATAGTAAAGCACTGTAGTGAGTGGCTGGCCGCTGTGCCTTTTGCAGAGGTAAACACTCATTTTTCAATACTGCAAAATGTCATCAGGTAAAGCGTCTCGAAAAAGCAAAGTGCGGTGACATGAAGCAGAGTGTGAGAGAGGCACGGAGAGGCTAACCTAAAACCCCATTTTCGAGCGTTTAAAGGATCATACGTGTGTTTCTGCAAGTTTAGTTCATTTACTACAAATCACTGCTGACTTTTTTCCAAAACTTTGCAAAATATAAGGACTTGAAACTTGCTTGAGATGGGTCATCCGTCATTGTGAACATCACGCTTAGTTTTATTCTCATAAAAGCTACATTATCGTTATACAATAATGTAACGGAAAACATGGATTAATTCTAAAAAATCTGCTGCTGTGGGGAAATCATGAGCTGTTGTGGAGCTCAGACAGAGTTGCTTACTTTACAGTGTTGCACTGATGAGCTCTATTGCAAGAAATTCAAACCCAGACAACAAATAATAAGCAAAAACATACACAGCGAGAAGGATAATGTCAGTTTGGTAGCTGCTTGCATTAAAAAGGCTTTAAAAAGGGAAGTGTTTATCACAAAAAAATCAGTTGCAGATCCATCTGCGTCTTCATTTGCATCACCACAATATGTTATTGTAACTTCCTGAACAAAACTAAACCCACGCAGGATGCTCACTGAAATGGATTCAGCTCCAGCAAGTCTCTGCAAGCTCACCATACTGACATTAACTGAAACCAATAGCTGCCTGGGAGGTATAAAAGCACATTCGATCTATACATTTCAAATACAACGGCATGTTTTGCTCTTGCAAGTATACAGTGAATGATTTGAAGTAAGTGGGTTAAATCGTGCAAAAACACAGGCACGGTCCTTTGGATCCTCCAGCTACAAATTAGTGGCTCAGGTGTTGTATCTTCCTGACTCACTGCAAAGGTCAGACTCCACTGAAATAACGAGCTGTCGTTTTTCTTGGTTATTACGTTGCCTTGGCTTTATGCAGCGGCGCGGTCATCACTGCCTACCATAGGTCGTCTCTGTAAATACGGTATATGCCTGATAGATTGTTCTGAGAATGAGATTTAACTTAACTAGACCTGATTACTGAACCCGACCCCTCTACCCTCCATGTTCACCTACAACGGTGAACCCTGTGACCTCCATCTCTGCGCATCACCTCAGGTAAAGTAACTCCCATCGCCTGTTTTTTCAGTTTGACCCAGTTGTAATTCCCATGTCAGCAGGCATGTAAACCAGAACACAGAAAGCTAATACAGTGGTTTGTTTTACTGGAGCTGATGCATCATTAATGGAGAGGGATCCTCCCTGCAGGTCAACAGATCTCAGAGGGAGAACACTTCTTGTGATCCTACGAATTCCGTAGTTTTTCTCGGTACTTTGAGCATTCCTCTCAGGGGCGGTGGAGCTCTTCCAAAAAAGCCTCTGAAACCGCCGTCTGCTTCAGTGCATTTCAGACAAACTATGGCAGGTAGCTCGGCAATGACTGTGTAAGCAGGAGAACAGGATTGTACCATCGGGACCGGAACTAGGGCACCATGGTATCATGACAGACGTAAGCACACCGGCATATACACACATCCCAAAGCCTCCAGTGAGTCAGAATGTTGGTAATAGACCAAAACAGCAGGTGCTGTCACCCTGTCTAGTGCTCACAGCCAATTATGAAGCTGTGCAGGTGCGCTCACCCAACCACACGTGCAACTAAAAGTTAATCCAATATCAGTCCCTTCTTCTTCTGTCCTTCAACCTTTGCTCCCTCTCTCCAGTACTGTCTACGTCTTCTACTTTTAGAAGCGTATACACACACACATAAAAAAAAATAAAAACGGAAAAAAAAAAAACACACATGGAAATGTTATTAGGTCAAGCTCCTCCTGTGTTTGTGACTCAGTGCATCAGCTCTGTCATTCCCCACCTGGATTCTCCAGAGGACGAGCAGGGACAGCAGGATGGAGAAGAGTGGAGGTATGAAAGAGGTTAATGGTATTGCAAAAAAAAAGAAAGGAATGTGAAGATGAATGAAAGGCAACAAAACAGCGTATAAAAATATGGGATGTCATTCAGAACAAACAGTAGTCCTGCACAAGCTCTTCAGAGGGGCTAAAGAAGTCCGTAAACCTCAGCGTCATCCCCCACGCGTCAGTGTTTCTCATTACATCCTGTCTACTGCAAAATGCCACCAGCTGGGCTGATGGGCCTGCGAGCTGTTAAAGTGTTTAGCTGTGATCCTCGTCTCTGATCGGTCCACGCTCCTGCCTCTAAAAGGGCAGAACAAACATTCAAAATGTCTTCTTTTCAGGAAGCCCCCTCCAGTTGCCCGACTTGCTGTGTTCAAACACTTTGCATTGCCACCTGCAGCAGATTAGGCGGAAATAAATTGGTCCAAATCGGCCTGTTAAAGAAAAACCTGTGGTGCTCTAAATTATGAATACCAGAGAATCCAGCGGGACATTTTCAAACTCACCTGCCTTACTGTCTTTTTAATGACATCAAACCTTGTATCGCCAAAATGCCTTTGGCATTTTCCAAAAGGTTTCGCGACACGTACACTTGAAATATAATTTTGTAGTGACACGTGACAATATTCAAGTAGGTATTTCTAATCTGGTTATCTTAGTCCTGTGTTTTGCTTTGCATTACCTCTGCTTAAGTTTGGTTCAAACGTAGCATTACAAGACACAAGAACACGAGTACAAGAGCTGAGTTAAAAGAACAGGAATCACGGATTTTCCTGCGTTTCCAAGACACACACACAGTTACGCCATCACTGACAGCCAAGCACAACTATGAGCCGTGATCAGTAGCACCTGCTGGACACCATTTTTGTAGTTGTTTTCAAATACGTTTATAAGCATCACTGAATTATAAAGTTAGTTATGTAGTTTTCAGTCCTTCAGTCAGTACACATTGACCTACACGGCCTCATTGACTTTCTTGTTACTTACCACTAATATTATTGCTACATCAGTACGGTGCACTTCATCACCAACGCTTCGGGAGTCTGGTCTTCCTACACACAAGCGCACACACACCCACAGGCTGAGCGTCCATTGCCCCACATGTTGGTATAGTGAGACGGTAATCCGATCCACACATGTACTACGGCCGACGTGTAGTACTACAGTATCAACACACATCCACAACTTCTCAAATGATGGTGTCTCTTCTCCACTACACCCCATTCCTCGTGTTTCAGCCGCCCCTTCGCCAAGTGAACATGACAGGCTCAAAGGCTATCAGAGGGGAGATAACAAGAACATGCAGGTGTGTGTGTGTGTGTGTGTGTGTGTGTGTGTGTGTGTGTGTGTGTGTCTGCTCCTGCTGCTTATTTCGCACAATGCATGAAGATAGCAGTTAGATGAGGAAATGTGTGCATGCTCAGAGTCACAAGGGGGGATCTTTATGTCCTCGGGTTAAGGTTTAGAAACTGTATCAATCCTCAGAATCTCATGGGTCCTTGTGCTTTTTTAGCAATTCATCCGTAGAGTTATTCGAGGACAGAGGCCTCAAACAACCAGAAAACAGCTCGGGAGCTGAGTTTTTGTTATGAAATCGAAATCTGGGAAAAGCCCAGGTGACTTTCCACCTCTGCAAACTCCCAACCCTCGTTAATAACTGTTGATATTTTAGATAAGGTCTATTTCTTGCAGCAGATTCATTCAGGAACTAATTTTGGGGGTTGACTTTGGAGAAACTTGACGTCACAATAACATTCGCTCTGTTTTTCAAGTTCGAAGACCAGAGACATCCCACCAAGAGGTGCGTTCAGCCAACTCAGTTGATGTCGAGGACTGTCAGTCATTTACTGTATAGCCTACGTTTAGTGGTACCTGTCTTAAGCCAAGTCATTCTTGGCAATGCTAGATTAATTAAAAGTTTTGTCTACTCCTTTAGGTGAAGGACGACGTTTTTGTTTTTTGTCTTTTTTACATTAAGCCACAGCAAAAGTTCAGTTACATCTAAAACCAAAAAACTTTTGTGAGTTTTAAAAAAAAAAAAGTAGTATACTAAAAATCTGGGCTACTGGAATTAGTTCATTTCTATCAGTGTGTTTGTGGGTCACATTCTGTCAGTCAGTCTCTTACAGCACCTTTCCATTTTCCATCATTTGCAACATAGCACACACACCCAGATCTTGTTATCTTCCAGAGGGACACGCCGAAATGCTGACACTGAAAAACAACTGTCCCATCAGTTCTACATGCCCTCCACTCTGCATTCCCTACCCCTGACACACCAACAGGACTGTAAACATCAGCTCCACGACAGCCCCGTTTATCACAAATTGTTCAGGTGTCTATGGTTTCCCCTCTAGCGAGGGAAAACCGCTAGGTTAAGTTGAGTTAAGCGGGAGCTGTCGAAATTTCAAGGACCCCTGTGGAGTGTCATTCCTTGCTTTTCCACCATGGAGTTACAACATTCATGAAAAGCTTCTCTGCAGACTGGACCTTCAGTAATAAATTGATGAACTCAACGTAAGGCTTTAACAGATAAACTTCGCTGGTCTAGGCTAGTCTAGACACTTACTGCACTGGATAAAAGGAAACACTCTGCCAGAAAGAGAATCCTCTGCCTCCTCTGGAGCCTTTTACCCCCTTACTTTTCTTTTTTTCTGTCTTCCTCATCTCATATCTCCTTATCTCTGTCATCCTCTTTAATTACTCTATCCACTCCCTTTTCATCTTTGGCAGCGTGCTGGACACGAGGGGGGGGGGACAGGTGTCAAATGCGTCCGTTGCCATGTGTGCTGCTGCGGCGGACAGACAGGGGGTGCGAGGTGTAGTGCAGCTCTGCCGCGGAAAAGGTGGAGGATGAGGAGTTGGTGGAAGAGGAGGAGGAGGTGAATCCACAGGCTTCGCAGGCCAGAGCCAGCTGCCTCAGGGCATCCAGGGAATCCATCTTAGCTCCCCGTAACAGATCGCTCTGACCCTGCAGCACACAGGGAGATACATCAATCTGATTCATGTATGCACAGCAATAAACTTCAAGCAAGGACGGAAATTACGGCCCATTATTAGCTGAGGTGTCTTGCTTTAGTTTGACACCTTCTGGGACGTGGCAAAAGGCAAGTCCTGAATAACTGCAAAATCTTTAGTAAGTGATTTAAAGCTACAATAAGGTTTTTTTGGCCACTTCAGGACAGCAGAACGTGCGTTTCTATACACTTGACTTTAAGCTCTGTTTTTGGCTTCCACCGGCTTGTGAAGGAATCAGCTGGATCGTTAGCTCCTAAATCCTCCACTATGTTCACCAGCTAGTCGTCTGTTGCTTGTTGCTGGGCAGATAACATACAGAACCTCTTCACCAAAAACAGCTGCCTGCTGTGGCTGGAAACGAAGTCGATGAGAGCAGATTTACAGGCTGGAAAAACCAAAACAATGAGCTAAAAGAGCCTAAAAGGTTTGTAGACCTGAGGGGAACTGTAGAGTCGGGTGGTTATTCTCTGTGAAGCTGAACAACCTCGTTCACATTACGCATAGTAATTTTATCAATGGTTGATTAAAAAAACATTGATTATAGCAGCTTTAAATTTTTATTTTGATATTTCAAAAACTACATTTAAAAGACAATATAAAAAAAAAAACTTTTTTCTTAATGTGCAAAAAGCTGAACTGTTGCTTCCACTTTTTTGTTGTCAGCTTGTGCAGGGATCCAACTTACACGTGTTAAAAGTCAACTAGCAGATCCAAATAGTGTTAATGTAGTTCAAATTTAATAAGAAATACCACAGATCGATGTTGGCAGGGCAAGAAGCAGAAGGGCCCAGGTTAGTTAACTTCAACAGATAGCTGTTGGCTTTAGCTGGACCATGGAGTGAATTTGTTTGTCGTTCTTGGATTCAACTTTGTAAGGAAAGCTGGAGCTGTGTGTCCATTACTGTACTTATGAGTTATGTGAACGGCGAGTATTAAAACAGAGAAAGGCTGCAAAAAGGTTGAACTCTTCTTTTAAAGGGAAACACAGAGGAAAACATCTTTCAAAATAAATGTACAGCCTTATTTAAGAATTCTGAGGAATATCCTTCCCAAGTGAGTCTCAGATGTGTCACAGTTACTATAAAACAGAGGGAAGTTTGGATATCATTATGTCTTTGCTTTCCACTACCTTGAGGACAGTGATGTTCCAGGTGAAACTCTCCACAGCTTTACTTAGCTTGCGTCCCTTTAGCCCCTCCTTATCCCCAAGCCGAGAAAGATCCTCATGGAAGTCCATGCCTACAAGACACAAACAGGGGCCGTGCATCCGTTTACAGTGGTGGGTGAGTCAATAATTCAAATTCATGCAAAATGCAATTGTCAAGCGTAAGGGTGATTTGCTTTCATAATTTTTGTGATTAGCACAAAAATAGGGGTGAGTGTCAGCAACATGTTTTCATGGGTATGTTGTCGGATATTGGATTTACACATTTATACAAAAGTAAAGTTCCGTCCTTCGCGACATTTGCGTCGTCAGTTAAAGGTCAGGAGTTATCACAGGCAGCGAGAGGGTCTAAAAATACACTGGTTCGGTTGTGTAGAGGCCTGTCTTTTTCACTGTGCATCCTCGTTGTACAGCTGTCATACTGGTGCATTACACCTGACAGACTTTAGAAAATGCAAATTATAAATGTAAGACTGCATTACAGTTTTATTATGAGTGCACAACAACATTTCGAACAGATGTATACTCGGTGGAGATTTTTCGCAAATGTGGCCCTCAACAGATCCTCATTTCAAAAAGTACAAATATGAGAGTGCCTTTGGTTTTTCCCAACAAACATCTGGGAGTGTCAAAATCACCAGCAAGTACTGTATCTCCACTTGTAATGTTGTTTACTGAGTCATTCTCCGAGGGGTCAGCCGCTTGAGGTTCGTGTTAGACTTGCTCATTTGGTGAAATTTTAGGATCTGGGAAGATCCTGCACTGCAGCCGTTTTATTCAGGCGCGCTAATCGAAACTGTTTTTACTCAGTTCATGTCAGCGACCATCCAGCCTTTCATCCATCTCGCACTGTCCTGCGCCACCGTACCTTCTCTCTGCACCTGGGCGATCCTCTCCTGAACGGCATCTGCGTTCTCAATCAGCTGTTTCTGGGCGGCAATCATCTGAACAGACAGGGAGAAAGTTTGTGTTTGACTTGCACAGCTCGGTGCATATCAACGCCGTGAGGCCCAGCGCTGCTCGAACTCACTGAGCTTTATTTCAAATGGTACATGTAGTATTGAGGTTTCCAAAAATACTATATGTCAGGCTGAAATTGAGGCAAATGCGTATCGAATGAGTTCTTAAAACAAAATACCTCAGGGCTAAAACAATTAGTCAATTGATCAAACAGATCAACACCAAACTACTTTGAGTATTGATTTATCATTTAAGTAAATTCAAGCAGTAAATGTACAGATTTACTGCTATTCTCTGTTATAAAAAGTTAAAAATGTTTTTTTGGAGTTTTTAGCTACTGAAGCTACTAATTCCAGTAGGAAGGATAAAATCAAAGTTCAACAGGTTCAATATTGACAACAAGGTGAGTACTTTTTATCAGTGTTGCTAGCTTCAACTCCCACCAGCCCATTTTTTATGTATACCCACTTATTCTGTACAGGGTCAAAGTCAGTACAATGCCATTATTACCAATACAAAGGATGGCCAAACCTAAACAAGAGGCACTTGGATTGCTTTATGTCCCACCATGATGAGTAACAAGGTCAAAGAGTCACGTACCATGGAACAAGGTTGGCGGGACATAACAATAGGACCCGGTTCTGATATCAAAATTAGCATTTAAGTGAAATCAAAAGGACGAGCGGGGTTGATTTGGATGCTCTGAGTTGGAAGGCAGCACAGAGCACAAAGCTTGTCTCAAATCTGTGGGGAAAAAAAAATGCAAAGAAGAAGGAAAAGGACAGAATGCTGGCTAGAGGGCAGCAGAGGGAGGAGGATGAGTGTGTGATTACTAAGCCTTGTGTCTTTGTGCGTGTGCCCAGAAAGCCTGAGGAGTTAGCCCGAAGATGTACGACTGGAGATCACACCAACTGTGGCTTCATGACACTGACCTGCTGGGCTCACATTAGCTGAGGTTCACACTCAAACACTGTCAACTCCACTGACATGCACAAACACAAAGTGATGGTTAAAGGGGAAAAAGTTCTCTCTCCACTGAGGTGTGTGTAGGTGTAATGGCTGAGCGCTGAAACAGGTGGGAGAGATTCGTCCTGATCTGATGCAAGAGGAGATCGAGTAGGAGGAGACGCAGCTGGCAGTCAGGGTGTGAGTTTGTGCGTGTTTGTATTTGTGCTCGAGGATGAGCGTGGGTGACTGTTTCATGCACGTCACCTCAGAGTGTCCTTCTGCATATTTAATGCCTTAGGACACTGTAATTGCATGTGGGGGTGTGTGTGTGTGTGTGTGTGTGTGTGTGTGTGTGTGTGTGTGTGTGTGCTCTCACTCCGCTCACGCAAATGCATCAATAAAAAATTAAAAAAAAAAAAAAAAAAAAAAAAAAAAAACTTAAAAAAAAAATATAAAAATAAAAAAAAAGAAAACAAAAAAAAAAAAAAAGTGAAAGAAAAACAGTGAAACATGAAACAACATGGACTGCACTTTATATGGACAGCACTTTATATAGTGTTATTTTTAAGATACTTTAATATATAGGATATATGGCAAACATTACACTGCAGCACCTGGGCGTGCGTATTTTGTATGTTTAATGCGCCCGCGTTAGCAATTAGCAAGAGAAGAGAGAAGCACTGGATGCAGCTTCACGGAGCCGCTAGCATGTTTAATGTTTTATTTATTATTCTCGTAACTTTCAAAAAAAAAAGAGAAAAAAAAAAAAAACAACAAACAGTCAGTCTCTCAGTCTTTTTTCTTCCTAACCTGTCTGTGGCACTCGGCCCCAAGTCCATTTCTTCCTACTGAGGACGTAAGTCGGGTCAAAAATACATTTACAGTATGTTACGCTCTATGTACATGTTTTAAAAAGGCTCATCGGTTTTTCTAAAACAGCTGGGCACTGTAGTTTTTAGCAAACACTGGTCAAATAGGAGTAAATAGTGCCTTTGTTGGGAACTATTTTCAGCAGCAGATTAATACACATTTGCTGTTCCAGTGAGTGCGTCTGGCATCAGGATGATGTACGTGGTATTGATCCAAAAATAATCTGCAGCGCCCTTTTTCACCCACTGTAACAGTGTGGCTCATTTATGTGTTTTTAATAGTTTTTTGGACAACAGCGAGGCTCTGCGAGGCACAGAGGAATAAGATACATCAGGCTTTGGGGATGCACAGAGCATCCCAGTTAGTAGGATTAAATACACTGGTCTGGTTTTGGTCAAGTGGTTCCTCGGGTTCGAACTGTGCCGTTCGACTGGCGATAAGCACAAGGCAAGGATGAACACACTCGGAGAAGAAGAGCGTCCATTTGTTAACAGTTACTACTAGAGAGAGACGTCAGACTGCATTAGGTTGGTGCCTGTTTTGAAATGTAGAAAATGTTCATCTCACGGAATATCAAAGCCAAGGCTCAAAACTCCAGGAACAGGTAAGAAAGTATTTGTTATCCCCTTAAATTAATGGACGTGGCTAAATTCTACTATGCACACAAAAAGGCCTGAAATCGGAGGCTGCAGTAGGTTTGTGCATGCCACCGTCCTCATTCGTCTTACTGACCGTGTCGTAGGCCGTGAGCAGTTTTCGTGTCGGGTCTGACGGGTTGACCAGGGGCTCCAGACTTGGGTAGCCCTCCTTCAGCACCATGGTGGCTCCCATTGTGCCCTCAGGGCTCTGCAGCCTCGTGGCCAGGCTCTGGATGCACTGCTTCAGTTTGGCCACCGCGGGGAGCCCACACTGCTCTTTGAAACTGGCGTTGGTGCTCTGGAAACAGTGTGACAACAACAGACAGACAGAGAGGGAGAGGGAGAGAGACACGAGGAGGAAGAAGAGGAGAGGTAAAGTAGAATTAGATTAGATGTACAGTTCCGGCTGGTTAAGGTCAGAAAGGGGGACACACCCTTTACACTCACAGACACACTTCCCCTCCTCTCCCCTGTCATCTGCTGTCTCTCTTGTGAATTAAATCAATATGGCAGTCGTTGCCGCTTTTAATCCAGTGAAATCAGCCTTAGCTTAAGCGCATTTGGCAAAAGAGAAGACAATATGGCATAAATCTGGAACAGAAAAAAATCCTAGCGTTCGGAGTGTTTTTCAGCTGCAGCGGGGACAGGGACAAAAAAACAAGAGTCATGTGTTAATCTGGAAAAATGCCATTTTGGGTCACTTCACAATGAAGGTAAAAGATTTATTTTTGCCCGTACAAGCACTGCTGTCTAACTCAACGCTATTTGCCACCTGGCAGAGCCCCACCTGGACCGGCGATTATCACGCCCCACCTGCGTGGAAGTGTGAGTGTGCACACGCACGTAGGGTGCATGTGCAGGCGGTGTGCCTGTGTGTGTGACAGGCATACAGCAGCAGAGGCATGGTGAATAATAACTGACTGTGGCAGATGAGTCTACAGCTGGATTCATGGCAGAGAGACAGAGAGAAGGCGAGGGTTCACGTCGGAGGGAAAGGACATTGAGATTGAGGCGGGCAGATTAAAAGCCATTTGTGAATGAGCGAATTTCTGTTAAGGACTGAGTGTGTGTGCAGTCTATGCCTGGGTGTGTGTGGGAGGGTGCCCGACAGACTGATTGGGAGGGATTGTTTCAGGGTTGGGTGATACATGAGACGACAGGGAATTATCTTCTGACGGAGATTTAGCTACACGGTTTATCCTGAGGAGGCTATTCAACCATTGCAGGGAATTTTGTAGATGAATGAGCAGGAGTATCTAAGGGCAATGCTGGAATTTCAGGAATTCTGCTTCAGTGTCATGGAATAGCTTGATTTTTCCAGTAACTGAATTCGCCTTTTGTTTATTTAATCCAGTGGTTCCCGACCTTTTTTCTGAATGAACTCCTAATACAGAGCAATGTCTACCTGTGAAGTTAACGAGGAGTGGTTTTCTTTTCACATACTGTTTCAATTGAATCACATTACATGCCTAAGAGGTGAAACTACATAGTATAACCATAACTACGTGGACACCCAGACGTTACACCAAATTCGGTTGATGAACATCTTATTACAAAAGCACGGGCATTAAAAGATACTGTAGTTTAAACCTGCAATACCCTACTGGGAGAGAGTCAGGCTAGCTGCTTCTCCCTCCCTCCAGTCGTTATGCTAAGCTAACCACCTCCTGACAGCGGTATCCATCATCTAACGCTCATCAAGAAAGCAAATACATTTATTCCCCGGAAATGTCAAACAATTCACTTAATCTGCGGCTATAACAGCCCCTGCTCCTCTGGGAAGGCTTCCTGCAAAACTCTGCGACCAAGCTGCAGGACTTCAGCCACAATAGCATCAGCGAGATTGTGCACTGATGTTGAGTGATCGGGTCTGGCTCACAGTCGGCGTTCCCGGATGTCGGGGCTCTGTGCAGGCTGGGAGCCGGGAAACCGCTTCTTTATGGACCTGGCTTTGTGCACGGTGGCACTGTCATCTTGAATCATTACAGGGAAGGGGTGTCCACATACATTTGGTTACATAGTGTGTATTTATGTCATGATATATATCTCCAAAAACAGATATACCACGGAAGAGGATTCTATTGACATCGCCCACCCGTAGCTGTTTGTAATCAGCGCTAAGCTGGCGTGTGCTGTGCGGCCAGGTTCTATTTTTGCCGGTATTTATAGATGCTTTATAATCCTCCTCCACTCTTCTTACTGACTCTTGTTTTGTCACTGCCTCTCCTCCTCCTCCTCCTCCTCTCTCTCTCTCTCTCTTATTCATCCTACAGAGAAGTCTTAGGTAGAATCTGATTTCAGCCCTGTCACGTAAGCCACTCCAATCCACCCTCATAAGCAGACACCTTATCACCCCAGCCTAAAAACACAGAAGCTGAGTGACACCTGATCTGGTGTCACTCATCTGTTAGCATTTCTTCTAACCTGCCTGGCAGGGGGCTTTCTCCACATCAGCCAATGAATCACAAAGCGCCGGAGAAAGTGTTTGGTTTTACTCGGGTAAATCTTAAAAGCACACTTCACCAAAATAACTCATCTCTAGGGGAATCCGGTGCCGATAGTTTTGGTTGTATATACCCAGGTTTTGGGATATGTGACTCTGAGATTTCTGCCTCTACCAAAATAAAATAAAGGTGAATGGAACTGTGTTTTTTGTTGCTCAAGCACTGACAATGAAAACTGAAATAAAACCCTTTAAACATCTCTTTCCAGGAACAATGTCCTGGTTACTCTGGATTATCCAAAATCCTCACTGTAAACAGCTTTTTTTCCTTTCATTTCATTTCTTCCAAAACATTCCAAACGAAAACTGTTTGCAGGTGGTCTGTGGATTATCCAGTGTATGCCAGCGCAGTGGGGCGCCTCCCCAGGGCCGGCTACGTGAGGAGAAAGGGAGGGATTAATTATTGAACATTGTAGGGGACTGTCTGTGTAAACAGTCAATTTACAAACTATACAACACTGGTGGAATTAATACTCACATTCTCAAAAGAACTAATGGCACAGTGTCAAAAAATACTCCATCATAAATAAAAGTCCTACATTCAAAATCCTACTTACGTAAAAGCGAGTAAGTATAATCAGGAAAACGCACTTAAAGTATTAAAAGTAAAAGTAGTCAGTGCAGGAACACTGTGCAAACCTCAAAATGATCAGAATTAAAAAATGCTAAAAGAATAGAAGCAAATCATCACATTTATGAAGCCAGATCTATGAAATAATTGGCATTTTTGCATGAAAAATGACAAATCATTATCAAAACAGTTGGCAATCAATTTTCTGTCAATCAATTGATCAATCCTTCAAGTTCCACCTGTATATACTGTTGGTTACATATGTTTTCTATTAAAAAATCTTAATCTTTAAAGTCACTATTAACTAAAGCTGTCAGATAAATGTCGTACAACGTTTTCCTCTGAATTGTATTGAAGTATAAGGTGGCATGAGAAGAAAATACTCAAAGCACAGTTCTGTTGATTTTGTCGGGGGGGGGGCATAGTGTCAGACCCAAGCCTTAGCACATAAAACTGAGACCCTGTATATGCATAGACACCACTAGGACTTAGTGTCATTTTGAGCGCTGATTCTGAGCCTTTAAGTAAAGTAAGTCAAGTCAAACTAAAGTAAGTAAGTCAAGTCTTTCCTCGTGGGACTGGCAGTCAAACAATGTATTTCATCAATGGCTTGACAGGTGCAAAACCCAACCAGCAATTCCCATCTCACCTGAGCTTCCTCCCGCAGGTCTGTCGCCTCCTTGAGGGGGGCACCAGCCAGTTTGAAAGCCTCATCGACCACCTTGATGCCAGTGTGCCTCAGCGTGACGTACTCCCGCCCCCGCCTCCCCACCCTCCTCACCGACAGACCTCGCCGCTGGGCCTTTCCGCCTCCCCGCCGGTTGGTGATCGCCACGTGGACAAACAGGCTGGTGTGGGGTAAGGGGTCCCCCGCCAGGCCCAGCAGGGGCACGTTACGGTAGCCGGGCTGAAGGCACTCAAAGGCAACGCTGTACTGGCCGATGAAATCGTCTCCGATGTAGTCGTCGTCTAATACCACGAAGCGCAGCAAGGCCAGCTCCGGCATGTTTACCTGGAAACGAACAATGGAGTGGAAATCCATTCTTACAGCTGTGCAACAGTACGAAAATAAAACCGTGGCAAACAACCACTTCGCATGATGAAATGATGCTCAAAAGTGGAGATTTTGTACCTCATCCATCCATAGCAACCAGAACAAACGGGCAAACACTCTCAGCCGATTGAGATCATGCAGTATGATCAAAAGCCCCTGGAAAGCTACTAAAGGGCCGTTGAGGAGAGATTGTTTTGTCAACTGCTGTTTCCACGTTAAAGGACAAGAAGAACTTACATTTTGCCATGTACAGGTTTAATGCTTGCACTTGTTGTTATTTGAGTTTGATTCAAAAACATGATATTGTGATACCACTCTGCAGTAAATGCTTTCTCTTTTTAATAGCATGAGGTTATTTTTCCTCAGACTCTCATCCACCATGTCGTGAATGCTGTACATATGCAGTAACCTATGTGTAACCACGATGCAGAAGGAAGCTGCAGATTAACGTTCACTTTCAGGAATAATTGGCTGAATCAAAAAGCACTTTCCTATAAATTTAGAACCCAGAAGTCCCAACACTTTTTCAGCCCTTTAACTTTAAGCCTGCTTTAATTTATTATTTGGCAACTTGGGGATAGAGCAACAAGCTACACACACAAAATATGCACACACACAGACACACACACACACACATACACAAATGTAGAGTAAGTGGGAGGCCAAATGAAGCCGGGAGTGTGTCTCTGCATATTCATTCTGTGCAGATGAGCAGAGGGTAAACAAATTTCACAATGAAACGTTATCAGCTAATGTCTCTGTTTTTGTCTCCACTAAGCCTGGCACAGAAACACGCACACAATCATGCACACACATGCGCACGCAAACACACGCACACACACACACATACACATATAGATGCATATAGATATATACACAGTGGATGGATATCTTTGTCGTGTTTATAGCAAAAAGCAAAACCAATCTATCATTCCGAACAGAGACTGAACATAAACCTGCCCCCAGACAATATATGTTTGTGTGTGTGCGTAAGTGCATGTGTGCGCATCCACAACAATAAAAGCATATAAAGTCTTCAGGCTCGCAAGGAAATAAACTCTAGCAGCACAATTGAAACACTGATTCCGTCACGAATATTGAGAGTGCAGTTTGCATGTGTCTGAATTTTGTGTCCGTGCGTGTGTTCTCTCACATCTGTTTCATTTAAAAGTCTGCTGTTATGAATGTTCCGAAGGAAACGAGCGGCGCACGGCAGCAAAGAAACTCATTTATTCCACCCTCTGGTAAAAAAAAAAAAAAAAAAAAAAAACTTGTTGAATCCTACAACAAAAGCAGCAGGACAGTTTCATTTAGTTCAGGATTTATATTCATCAAACTCAGTAACTGTATTCCAATTCAGGGGCCAGGTCCTACAAAGATGCAGCCTTCGGAGGACAGAGCCTCAGCCTTCTCCTAAAATGAGTCTGTCTGACCTCAGAAAAGCTAAAACTAATTTAGCATTACGTTAGCTCAGGCGGAGGAACAACGGTGCATTTTCCTCTATGACTGTCTGAAAACCATTTCATTAATGCTTCAGAATCAGTGGCTCGCTGATACGTCAGCTGATTAGCAGCTACCAGCTGACTAGTAACGTCCAATCATTTTCATGCAGGTAACAGTTGAAACTATGACAACGCTCATGCCCACGTGCCCGGGCTACCTGCTGCCTCACCTCCCTCCACCACCAAAACCAGCTCCGACTTGCCAACTGAAGTTTTTGGTACTGTTGTACATCAGGGGGCCAGAAATTAGGTTCAACCATGGGCCAGCGTTGTTCATTATGGGGCCAATGTTCTACAGGCACAGTGGAAACGCTTTTCTGTATCTTTTTCGATAGGTTTTGTTTTTATTCATTTAAGAATGACATTTTTTTTTTTTTAAAAAACATTTTAGTAATGTATCTGAGGGCAGATTTCATAATTCCCCCGAGTAAGTGAGGACCAACAGAGCTGCAGCAGTTTATGGTAATCCTCGTTTGGCAAAGAAATGACTCCTTAACGTGGACACATGTTTGGAGTTACTCTATGAGACAGAAGAAGTAACAAATAGGCTATTCGCATGAATAACACATGACATACTGGATATGGTTAAATGAAAGTACCGCTGTTGACATAAATCTGCTGAGGTCAGAATTAGAAAATGTATCTGCATTATCGTAAAGTTTATTAGACTTAATTTCAGAACCATGCACTGTGCACACAGCATGCCGCTCTTCATGTGGGGGCAGAATTTGATACATAGTTACATAGTCATGTCTATTTGGATTTACATGAGCCTTGTATTTACGCTGTTTTAGACAGCAGATTTGGGGGAAAATTATATAACAGTTTTAACATAAACTATAAAAGGAAAGACTAAAGTTTTCATCAGGAAGCCAAATATCTTTGTCAGAGGGCCAGATTTGGCTTGATTCACGTTTCTGTTTCGATGGGGGGGGGGTGATTTTTCCCCAGCAGAAACCTCACAGTTGCTCAGGATCCCTGGGAGCTCCTTTGAGCAGCAGAGCCCTGTCTGACGCATCTAACCGTATAACCGTGTTCACTGCCGACAGCGATGGAGTGTCCACTTCTTTGACTTCAGTCTCTGTCTCTATAAAGGTCACCTCAGCCGGTCCCGGTCAACTTGGAAAAATGTCATTGTTAAGAAACTTGTGCTCAAATATCAGACCGGGTGCTAAAACACAGCGGTAAACGAGTTTCATGATACCAGATTTTACAACACATCAAACAGCTTGTAGCAGCACACCTTTTCAACATTGAATATATGCATTTACTGTGACGTCCAGCTTACGCAGTGATGAACATGTTCAAGCTTTGGCCCCAATTCAAAACAGACCCATGGAAAACCTTCTGCAACCTGGCATGTTTAAATTAAAAAGCACAAGACCGGATCAGGGACCAGAACACAGCCAGGGGACATTTTTCCTTGCCAGTGTCGCCGAGTGCTTGCTCGTGTGGGGATGTTGGGTCTCTGTAAATATTATAACGAGTACGGTCTAGTCCTGCTCCATATGAAAAGTGGCCTGAGATAACTTCTGTAATGATTTGGCGCTAAATAAATGAAACTGACTTGACTTGACCCGGTCTGAAACAAGGGGCAGGATAATTAGACCTGCTCCAAACCCAAAGAGCAAACACCAACACCAACAGCATCATGATGCACCACCACTTGTCCAGCAGTTATGGTGAAAAACAGTCGCAATATGCGGCATTTTTCACATGCAGTTGACAGTTCACACGCTGTTTCGCCTTAAAAGGCACATTTTTTCCATCCGACCACAGCCAAAAGGAAGTATTAAGACATATCAACTATAAATTGGGCCTGTGTTGGTTGTCAGTTACTTGGAACTAAGTATACCCATGTAAACCCCTTTAAGTCAGGGTGCTAACAAGACCAAACAGTAAAGTTCGTGCTTTTTATCAGCCACTTTGTACTTCCAATTTACAATTTTGAATGCACAGCTTTTACTTAAGTTAGTGTACAGCTGCTTTTACTAAGGTAAAGGGTATAAATTCTTCTTCTGCCATTGCGCCTGAACGCACCATTAAACAACTGACCACTCATACTCAGGGCAGCAATGAATACCTCCAGTACATCCTCAGGAAATTGGGCTAAGTATGGCTGCCTTTCTCAGCTGCGTTCTCAGAGGACACCTTTGGAATGGAAGAGGCCTTGTCGACCTGAAAAGAGGTATTTGATTCCTGAATTGCGAACTTCAAAGACGGCGGCTCCTGAACTGGGACACAGCCGGAGGGACTGAAGGTCTGACGCTGAGGCAGAAATGGCATTTGAGGAGAAAGAAGTAAAATAACACAGACAGAGAAAATATACCCAACCCTGTCCACATGAGGTATTATTCCTCTTTAAACACATCAATAAACCACTGTGGCTCATTAATGAGACATGTTCCCAGCTGTTTTAGCAACTTGTAATAATAATAATAATAAATAATAATAACTTTATTTGTATAGCACCTTTCCAAAACACTGCAAGCAGTCGCTTGTCCCCAATTGGACAAGCACAAAAGCTTATTTTTGGGTCAGTGGTTAGGGTAAGTCTTCAAGAAATGAATGCAAGTCTACGTAATGTCCCCAAAAGTGACTGAGGTGAATGAGTGTGTGTGTGTGTGTGTGTGTGTGTGTGTGTGTGTGTGTGTGTGTGTGTGTGTGTGTGTGTGTGTGTGTGTGTGTGTGCGTGCGTGCATGTGTGTGTGTGTGTGTGTATGGGTGGGTCTCTCCACTCCCATAAACTGTGAGTAAGGGCTGACTGGTGGGGAGAAAAGCAAAAGTTTCATGCATGGGCAAGCCAGCCAGCTCCAGAAGACTGTGTGTGTGTGAAAAAAAGTGACTGAGGTGAATGAGTGTGTGTGTGTGTGTGTGTGTGTGTGTGTGTGTGTGTGTGTGTGTGTGTGTGTGTGTGTGTGTGTGTGTGTGTGTGTGTGTGTGACTGTGTGTGTGCACGTGTGTGCACCACATGATGACTCCAGTCCTGCTTGCTCTGATCTCGCTCTTCTCTCTTTCTCAATTTCTCTGCAACAACCCTGTGGCTGAGCAGAGCAGCTCTCTGACAGTTAATTCAATCAGTTTCAAACCAAAATGTTCTTCTGATAATACAGATAACAAAGCACAGGACACTATCTCAGACGGGATCTCTATTCTTACATCCTTACATCCTGGAATACAATCAAGTCATGGTTCAGTATGACGGATAAATACCGTGTTCATTTGGCTAGAGGTCGTTTCTTGTTTTATTTTGTCTTTTGCGTGAAATTGGAAAATGAGTATTCAGGAGTATCCAACGAGTTTTTCTAATGAAGCTTCGTGCAAAAGGAAAATAACAGAATGTCTTAGATGAAATGAAGTGAATGTGACATAATACAAGCTTGAAGGGAAAAAAAACATCTCGATGAGACCTATCAAGATAAAGAGTGAATGTCTGGACTGGGCTTAAGTACCATTTTCCGCAAACCTCAGCTGACCATATAAAACTATTTTTAACTGATTTCATATTTCTGCCTTGGGACAAAAACATGTCTTTTAAAAGAAAAAGAGGCAGAAGTTAGGACCAGTGACAGTTGAAAATGTTAACGTTAAGTGCACCATCTGGCATCTAAAGGACCAATGCACCGATTTTCCCCTGCGGTCCTATGACACTGACCTACCCCCCGTGGATCAAAGGATCAAACTCAATGCCACAGAACCAGAGATATCGTCTTTTTTATTCCACACATCCTTCCTCCTTGTCCCAACCTGGTGCCTACATTACCCACAGTGCACCTTGACTGCTGACGGTTCAGTCCGAGATTCAGGTGTGTCGTGCCAGTAGCGGCTAATGCAGCCTGGAGCCCGTAGCCTGCAGCAGGGATGAGGAATCGGGCTGCAGAGGTCTGGTAAACTCGCCTCTTTCTAACTCCACACCCCCGGATTTTTAAAGTTGTAGTCTTCGGACCCCACCGACGCTCTGACCTCACACAGCCCCCTTCTGGAGACGCTAAAGGCTTCACTTTTCAACGCTTTTCATACGCAGCAGTACTCCCCAATACCCGTAGACAGACTCGGATGTATTAAAATCAGTGGAGTTCCTCTTTACCGTACTGTATATAAACCCAAACAACGGAGGAAAGAATTCGTTCGTCCACCATCCAAATATTGCACCACAACATCCTGTCACACCCTGAGTGGTAGTTTGCACTACGTGTCTGTGTTTGCGTCGAGGAAGTGTGTGCCGATGTGGCTGCGCGGTGTTTGTGCTTGGCCCCTGTGTCAGGGCCTGGAGGACAAATGATGAAGACATATGAGCGCATGTCTCAACAGGCCGATACCCACGCTTAACCAAACAGCATGGCCTCGACTGAGTCCGGGTGTCTGATTGCGCGCCACCGTGTTTACAGACCTGCGTGTGTGTTACTGAGTGTGTGGGTTTTCTTACGTACGTGTTTCCCTTCATGCGCCTGTGACACGGCTCAAAGCACTCCGGTTCGCCGCTCGGCCTCAGGTTAAGATCCGCAGGGCTAATGAGACAAGCAGGAGCCCAAGGCTCGCTCCTCTCTAAAGCTGCTGCGCACGCTGTGCGTTTTCAACTCACACCACAGGTTTTCGTCAGCTTTTCTACAGTGCAAGGCCAGAACCTGCACTGACCAGAGGCGTGACACCCCTGGTCGGCTTTGTCAAGGTGACGAGTCCTCAACAATGGCGACAAAAAAGAGAGAAAGGCTGCGTTATTTTCTGCAACTCCACTATCAACAGAAAGTGAGATAAAAAAAGAAAAAGGAAAATATGGAACCACAGATGGCTGCAAGATGCAGACAATATGGTGTCTGTTCTGCAGCAAAGTGCAGTTTTATGTCACGGCACACTCTCAGTCGGGACTGCAATTAACTGCAACATGTACAATACAAGCCCAGTTGTACTACAACAAGCTCACTACAGTCTTTAGCTGCTCTTTGGACAGCAGTCATGAGGAAAAAATCGGACCTAGGAACTGCTCAAACCGCAGGCAGCTGACCAAACTCTCTGACCTGCCAGAAATCCAACCGACGGCAATGAATCAGACGTCGCGACCCAGAGTAAACCGCAGGTCAAACGACAACGGATCCGGCAGAAAATGGGCCTGGAATTAGTCAGGGAGGGACTAATTCCGGGCTGAAATCGGCCTTAAACCCTACGGTGCCTGTCCGCCTTAAGACTCTCCTCCTGCTCCTCGTCCACTTCGTCCTATCGTCCTCCCCATCGAGACCCTTTTATTCCCTCTCATCACCAATAATACTCAAGTGAAGAAAGACAAGGAAGACAAGGCTAACACATTTTGCTTCTGCTATGATATCATATTGTTATAAACATAATAAAATAAAACACAAATACCAACACATACTGGGTCAATTTTGGATGAATTAAGCAACTGTGGCACCACACTGTGTTTACAATTCTCATCAAAACAGACAAAATACACCCAGTATTTGGTCTGTTCTTTATTCAAAAGTGAATAAAACCCTGCTTGACAGCAACATTTCCTCCATCTTACAAGAGGCCTTGTTCTGTCTTGGGTCTATAGCTGTCTTCCAACGTTGATGGTAGATGAGGTCCGGCTGGACGCGTTATGGATCTCGATACCCTAACTACTTCTCCATGAGCGTACCGGGAGCACCAGAGAGGAGAGGACATCGGGAGAAGTGGTGTGCAGCATGACTTGCTGTCGGACGCTAGACCGAACTTTGTTTTGATTCTCCCCCCACGTGTCTGAGCAGTGTCCAGTCAAACAAACGAGTTACCTGTCCGTCCAAGTGACTTCAGGACCACGACATTCTGGATGTTTTTACGTTTACATTTTGTGTCAAATCAGTTGTTAGAGCTGGCAATAAAAAGGCAAGACTAGACCCCTTTTTCTTAAAGTGAAAACTGAGACTATTCTATAAAATATTAAAGAGTTACATCAGGGACTCACATATTGCATATCAGCGGTGGTAACATTTTTCAAGCATTTGTGTTGGACGAGCCTAATGATGCGTTCGCTGCAAAAAGTCACATCATCTTTTGATGTCTGGTGTTACACAAGTCTCTTTTGCCACGTTTCTGAGGAAGACGCAGAACACACTGACACGCACGCGAGATTTGGAGAGGACACATCAGTTGTGACAGCTTGTCATTACGGCACAGCCACACTAAAACAGGACTCTGTCAGCGAGGGGTGAAAAAGCCGCATCATCAACACCACACTCATCAAATCCCGTCTCATGTAATAAATTCACTGCATATGTAGGTCTATTCATGGGAGCACCTAATTTAAGATCTTAATATCTTGATGGTCGTGATCCCCCTTCAATTAAGCACCCCGGGCACTGTTTTCACGCAGGTGCAAAGCCGACAGAAGCCCAGCCATACAGAGACCTCTCCAAAATCGCATAAGCCTCTTTGGTGTCGTTGATATTTTCCTCTTTCGTTTTCAAATCAGCGCTTAATCCGGTACACTTTTAAATGCACGCTGAAATACAATTTTATGCAATAAAAGCAGAGTCTTTGCCGGGGCAGATTAATGGATGACTCTTAACAATAACGTCATCCAAAATATGCTCCGGAGACGACGCCAGGCTGCAGGGAAAATGAGTGCATCAACTCCTGTGCCCCCGTTTTTTCCCAGTGAGATTATCGGAGATAGTGGAAGGGACCTCAGAGTGCATCCGGAGTTCTCGGGACTCGTTTTTCTTCACGAAAAAGCACCAAACAATTTCAATTAAAAAAGAAAATTAACATAATATCTTCAGTCTGTAAACAGGATTATTATGAGGAGATGTCATGCAGTTATGTAAATGGCTTAAACAGGCCATTGCATATTGATACGCGCATGTAAACAAACCCAAATATAGCTGAGTGAACAGAACCTTTTAAACACGTGACCTATTTGTGCACAGTATGATGAGTAGGATTCCAGTGTCTCACATAACATTACCTCAGTTGAAAAGGGACGTGTTTTTTGTCTTCGTACCCAGAGCTCGTGTTTACATTTGCCAAGTCTCACACTACCAGTAAACTGCGGAATTTATTGTAACCACGGTCATCAAGAAACTGAATGAATGAATGAAGAGTTATAAACAGACAAACCAGCACCGGTCATGGTAGTACAGAGAAGAGTGAAATGCCTAAAATGCCTTACTTGAAACTCGAAGGTCTCATCGAACAGTGGGTCGTCCTGGTTCTGAGCAGCAGTGCGTGTCCGCTGTTCAGCACAGTCAGCTGGGACACCGTGCAGCTCCAGGACCACATAGGGGTCAATGACCTCTCCCTTAGCCCCTGATCCCAGAGGCTTGGGCAGGTTATGGGCACTGATAACCTGCACAGTAACACGCAAAGCAACTCATGTTTAAATGATTACTTAGTTTATATTTGAGATCATTCTTCAAATATTATCCAGGGTAATTCATTTGAAATCAAATGGTTTAGCCTCAATTGAAGGACAGGTCCGTCTTAAAACAATACTCACATGTCCATATGTTCACTGAGAAAAGCTTTTGAATGCTGTAATCATTCCTCCTGTTCATACTGGAGGTAGCGAGCTCTTTTTCCAATGAATTCTCCAACGTAAAAAACTAACGTGAGGCTTCAGCAGTCAAATTAATGAGTCAGATCAATCAGATATCTTCCACCGTTAGTCTTTTAGTACAAAATTCCGCCGACTGATGGAGCTTCATATTAAATCCAGCCAGTGGGTGGAAGAAGTACTCAAGAGCCTTTACTCAAGCAAAATACTCCATTACAAGTACAAGCGCTGCATTTAAAATCCTACCTATGTAAAAGTGCAGAAGTTTTACCATCAAAATTTAATTACAGCACTAAAAGTAAAAGTACCTGTTTTACAGAGAATCAGGCCCTGAAACGGATAATAATATGTATCATTATATATTATACTATACATACTGGTGCATAAGCTCATCATATGATTTTTATTTAAAAAATTTATATCTAAAAGTAGGTTGCTCTGAATCGTAATGAAGTAGAAGTATCGAGTAGCATAAAATAAAAATACCCAAGTAAAGCGGAAGCACTTAAGTTCAGTACTCGAGTAAACGTACTCAGTGACATTCTGCCGCTGACTCCAGATAAACTTAGGAACAAGGAGGAATGATCACAGCAAGCAAAACCTGTTTCGGTGTTCATGTGGGCGCCTGACTAGTGTTTTAGGACGGACATGAAAAAAACGTGAGCCTGTCCTTGTTCACGACAGAAGTAACATCCGCACCTTAATGCGTAGCGTCTGAGGGGGAACCCCTGGCACGCACCCCTGCGTGTGGGCACTGAAATACGACACCTCGTCCGTCATTACAGTAGGTCGGAGAACGTAGCCACACCCTCCGTTCTGTGAGAAGCGACCTCGGTGAAGGTCCAGCATGGCGCCGGGGGTCTGCTGGTTCAAGGCTACGAGCTGGACCCCTCCTTTCCAGTATCCTTGTGGATTAGGGTTACTGGAGTCCAGACGCACTGAGCTGGGTCGTACCCGGGTCAGACTGCGCTTGGTGAACATAACGAGGTCCTCTGGGCTCTCGCTGGTCAGCCGCCCGGCCTCTCCCTCACCCAGGGAGCACAGTGTCCAATAAGGCGGCTCGGGAGGCATCGGCGTGCTGGGAGAGGAGGGACTGCTGGGGGGCGACTGCTGCTGAGCCTGTTTGTGACCGGCTCTCTGGGCGTAGAAGCTGCGACTGCCGGTCCGAGCGATCGCCACCAGGTCTGACAGCTCTTTGTGGAGACGGAGCTTCCTGGGTTGAGAGGGGGGAGGCACCACCAAGACCACACCCAGTTCCTCCTCACCAGGGATGGTCATTCGCCGTCCTGCCAGAGGCCCTCCCCCTCCTATCTCCTCATCCTCCTCAGACACCTCCCCGTCAGATCCTTCCTGCTCCGGAGGGAGCTTCTTCCCCACTATTAGGATGCGTCCCTTCAGCTGCTCGGGGGAGGGTAAGGTTGTTGCTCGCCCTCCCAGGCTGACAGGCAGGGCCTCCGGAGTGTAAAGACGGGAGCCAAACACTTTCTTCAGGTGCTGTGCCATTGTTCGCTGCTGGGCAGGAGAGCAGCGCTGACACAGGTACAACAGGAGCGGGTACTGAGAGGTCAGGAAGGCATACTTATTGACCACCTCCAGGGCAGAGCGGATGGTGACGGGTGCATGGTGATGGTGGTGGTGGTGGTGGTGATGGTGGTGTCGGGGGATCTCCGGACCGTAGTTGACTCCAAGGAGAGGCTCCCCCTCTGGGCCATCAGTCACTCCCAGCTCCAGGCACCGACAGCCGGACTGCAGGGCCTTGATCAGCCCCCCTAGGTCCGCTCTGCCGTGGACCTGGTCATCCAGCAGGTAGGAGCGGTACGAGGTGCTGAGGAAAATAAATAAATAAATAAAAAATCAACATGACTCATTCACCAATACAAATAAAGTCCTGCTTTTTGATTACGTCTAATAGCATCAATCTCCCCCAAAAGAGACCTGAGCTCCCCAGAAACAACCAAATCTCAAGTTTTGGATGGGGTCTCAAAACTGGTAGATACTCATTCACATTTCTAATGCTACAAGAAATGATGAAGACTCAGATTAAAATCCAATGTGCCGTCATCGGTTATTTTAAATGTACGAGCGCCGCTCCGCTGTGGTCAGGGCCCCTGACTTCATCTGCTGCCACTGACGCCTGTAACATGACTGATCAGGACATGTGCAGGGCATTTTTTATTTATCATGGCTCATGAGCTGCTTTCATGTGTCCCTTTGTGTGCCTACGCATAGCTAATGCGCATGGCTTTGGTGTCAACTCAGTGATTCCCAACCACCGGCTGCCGGAGCGCACCTCCTGACAGGGGCTTCGGCTGAAAACGAGAGCCAGGGCCCAAACTTCTTTCCACATTTCCAATCTAATGTGCATAGTTTTCTCGAATGTTTCGGTGGTGGCAAACACAGCACAGTGAGTAAGCAGAAACCATCTGGCAGATGAGTGCGCAAGGCCAGTCTTGAAAAAGGAACCGCTCAGTGAATTAATTCAGAGACAGTCGGCTGTGCACAGACATTTCGTAACTGTTCACTCATCTGGCTGAACTTCACTCATCTGGCTGAACTTATGTGGCGGTTGTACGACTTTTGGCTGATATGTGGATGGTTAGATAATACACACTCTTTATTTGGGGATATTTACCTCTTGGAATACCGAGTAATGTCTGAAAGCTAATTGCTCTTTTTAGCCTGAACTACCAAACGCACCTGATGTAGTAGTGGGACAGAGACAGGTTCATGTCCTGACAAACCCCCTGGTGCTCCGGGTCAAGCAGCTGGCACTCGGGGGACTGCAGGTAGCAAGCGAATCCGTCCAGGCCCAGCAGCCCCCGCTCCCTGCCCTGGGCCGACGGCTCGCAGCGCCTCAGGAGCTCCCAGCAGCCCTCGGTTGTCGCCAGAGACAAACCCTGCTCCGTCTCCAAGAAGAGGCGCAGGTCCTGAGGGTCCAGACACTCCCGGTCCTTAGACAGTTGCACCAATAAGAAGTAGACGTCGGGCCGGGTGCAAAGCTCGCAGTAGGCCTCCTGAAACTCCTCACGGGTCACGTGGGAGGTCAGCTTCTCCTTGCTGCGCTGGATCTCCTTAAAGCGCAGACGCACCTGCAGCAAGAGAAAAGAGAAATTGGATGAAAGAGACGAGAGTTAGGTAGGATGAACGGTGGACAGTTTATTGAGTGAGAGATGAAGTGAATTAATTAGTCAGCCAGTATTAAGCCTCATACATTCAATGAAGCAGACAAATTTGATGAAATTTCATTTATCTTGTTTCAGTGAGGATATTAAAGTGACCCACATTAAACACAATGTGGTTATAATTTCTTCCCTCTAACCAAGTTTCCGTCTTCTCTTTCACCTTTTTCTTTTTGTCTGCTTCCTCTTTTTTTCCCCTCTGTTCCTTTATCGGCACTCAGTAGGGACGGGTTCCGCTAGCCGGTTCCATTTTGGATCCAGTTTGAAGCTGGTGAAATACCTGAATTCGTTAAGCCTCAAGGCCGACAAATCCCTTACTGAATGTTTTAGTCACGTTCTCTGATCAGGTCGTCTCTTTGGCTTCTCTCCTCTCACACCGCAGGCATCGGCAAAGAAGAAAAAGGCGGATGATGTGAACAAGCGTGTGATAACCACAAACACGGTGGATCGGCTTAAATATCTACCATCCAACATGCTAAAGGGAGAACTCAGCCTCAGCCTGCCGCCGGCATCACACTGTATTCTGTGACCCGCCAGATTCCGTGACCCGTGGCAGTGCAACAGCGTTTTTCTTCAGCTGACGTTAAATGCCTTGTGCAAAACATCGGCGGTTTATTTAGGTGATATTCACTGAAGGATAATGCGTGGTGCATGGAGGTGGCGGCCTCCTGCCGTGCGGGTGGTGTTCAGCGGCAGGGACAGGCAGACTGGTCAGGGTTGAGGGAACGCTGAACAAAGCGAAGTACAGAGAGTCCCTTAACGTAAGCCTGGTCCGAAGCGCCCAGGACCCAAGACCGGGCCGGAGGTCCATCTTCCGACGGGACAAAGACCCTAAGCACGCAGCCAAGGCACAGGAGTGGCTTGGGGACAACTCTGTGAATGTCCTCGAGTCCTTTTCAATAGATCTGCCAAAAATTTCAGAAATTCTGTTTTCGCTTCATCATGTTGGGGTTGTGAGCGTAGACTGATGAGGAAAAAAAAAAAAAGAATTTAAATGATTTTAGCGTGAGGCTGCCACACAACAAAGTGTGAAAAAAGTGAAGGGGTATGAATACATCCTGAGAGCACCGTATGTTCACAAGTCCATCCGTTGCTTGCTGCCGAGCAGGTAACATACATTGGATATATATATTTCCTCATTTTTAGTGCCTGCCGCAGCTAAAATCTGCGTCATCAGAGCAGTGAGAGGGCATCAAAACAGTGAAGAGAGCTGAAATTCACCACAAAGCTCCATAATGCTGAGGAAAACTGCAGAGTCGGGCGACATTCTCTGTGGGTCCATCACCATGAGCAAGCACTTACATACCACAGTACTGATTTTAGCCACTTAAAATATGAAAAAGGTAAATGCATAATGCAGAAATGCATTTGTGCAATTCATGGTGCACAGATTCATATTTGATATCCAAATGCATCCAGCAGGCCCAGTGTTTTGGCCACAGTTACATCCTTTTGCCCATGTGCGGCATAAATGTCTGCATGAAGCAAAGGCAAGAAGGTCTAAGATTTGAAGTTCGCCCTCACCTTGGCTTCCTTGATGCCGGGGCACAGTTTACAGATGGTGGCGACCGCCACGTCCTCCGACACGATGCCGTAGCCATCTTCATCCACCTGGGCGAACTCCGCTGCCAGCCACTCAGTCCTCATCTTGCTCCCCAGGCTGCCCTCTACCGTGACACCGCCTCCTTCACCCAGCCCTCCACCTCCTCCACCACCTCCCCCAGCACCGCCAATCACAGAGGGGTGGGCCAACAGGTAGCGAAGGCCTGTCACCCAGATGTTGGCCACATCGGCAGACAACGCAACCAAGTCCAGAGACTGTAGGGAGCGACAGATAACAAACATTATCGGATGGATGGTAAGATTATTGACTGTATGTCGTACAAGAAGAAACATTTCTAACATGGTATCATCTAAACCGGACCATGTAACTTGATCACATGCATCCATTTCTGCTTCTTCCCTTCTTACCTGGTAGTCATCCCCATGTATGACAGAGAAGGCTGCCTCCTCAGCCAGGTGTTCAGAGAGAGGGCCGTTGTGGAGGAAGGTCTCGGTGCTCTTCCCGGTGCGGACCTCCCGGATGCTGGAGACGTCCAGCCGAGCCCGGTCCCCGTCCTTCTTAGACGGCTCCCAGCGTAAGCAGCTCAGGTCTGGGTCCAGGGTGTAGAAACGACAGTAAACCCTGGAGTTGGGCCGGATCTTCTTCAGTTCACACCCGCCCTGCATGAACGCCAGGCAGTCTGCTGCACTGCTCACCTGGGATGGAAAGATCCACAAGAGCTTTGTTATCTACGATCAATTACACAAGTTTGTTCGTTGATTTTTTATTAGACATTTCCAATCCACCTTCTTCTCAGAGGGCATGCTGCTGAAGGACACAGTCTTCTTCCTGCCTCCGCCCACCTTCTGTACTGAGGGATCCTGGGAAAAGACAAAGACAGAAGGCCAAGAGGTCAAAATGAGAAGACGTGTTAAAGAGGAACAGCCTTAAAATCAGACTTAAATACACTCAGCACCCCCTTGGTCTCTATAGGTAGTGCAATTCAGAGCTAACATTCTCTAGTTATGAAATTAAAAATTGTAGGCTAAATATATCCGTAACACTTTATTTTACAGGCGCCATATTTTTCAGCTAATTTCCTGGAAACTTTCCTCATAATTTCCTAAGAATTTGCTGGTATTCAGCTATTAAATACTATGATATTTCAAAGAAAGGCCTATGCAATGTGACACTAATTATCCTAATCCTATCCACTCAGTATGTATCTTGGTAACAATTCTTTAAAAAAAAAAAAAAAACACCAATCTAACGGATCCATATTAAGACTGTTCATGTTAAAAAATGTGTACATATTAGACATGTTAACACATATTTCAACACATGGACACTAAAATATTTTGCATGTAGCAGCATCTTACAATTTATAGGACGATTAAAAGCCTCGACACTGAGGTTGCGCTGCAAGTTTCTACAGTTTCCACACTTGAAGTTGTTCTTTAAATGTACAACAAAAAGATTATTCTGTAAACTATGCAAATATTTGGTCTTGAGAGTAAAACCTTATTGGATTTGGACATTTCGGGGGCTTGTAGGTGTTTTCATAGCTTTTTTTCTTCCTCTTCTCCTTTTTTTTTTTTTTTTTTTTTTTTTTGCACAGGAGGAGCCGATCCAATGTGGAATCTCTTCCTCTAAATTTGGACAGAGTGGCTTTCATTTTCTCAGTCTTCCTGATCATCACATCCTTATTTAGCCTTGCAAGTGGACTTTGCAGGAAGGGATTTCATAAGCGGGGATGGAAGCTCTGTGCATGCATCAGTGTGGTTTTATCTGTAGGTTTACTACACAGAGAAGAACAGAGGCTAAGATTTCTAAGTAATTTAATATATATACATATAAACTTCCCTAAAACTTGTGAAAATAAAAAGTATGAACCTCAAGACTGTAAATGTAGCATTTAATAATGTTATAAATGTTGGTAACCGACTAAAGGAAGGAGTTGATTTTATATACAAAAAGACGTTTTTTTGTCTATGAATGAGTTTTTGGCAAACAGAAGGAGAATTAATTCATGTTTTGTCCAAATAACTTTACATATTTCCTTATTTGGTGTAATAACAAGGCCTTATGATCATTTCTGTATCTGCCAAGAGAAGGGTTATGACTTCAGTATTTCGTTACATGTTGAGTTTTAATAAGGTCAGAACTAAAGAGGGGTATTTGAAATGAAAAAAAAAAAAAAAGTTAATGTAACAATCATCATTATCATCTTACACATACAGCAGCAGGGTCCGTGAGACCCCAAACAATGAGGAAGTTAAATCCGGAAATCAGAAGGAGCAAGATATTAACAACATCCGGTTTTATTCCAGCGCTCACGACGTGTAAGGAAGACGTGTGAGTGGATGTCAGACGCTGGTTGGTATGCTGTGTTGTGCAGGTGTTTCTATCCCCTCTACTTTATCTTCAGTGTTTTCCCTTCCACCTTCAAGGCCAGTTCAGTTGTTGAAGGGGAAACGGCCTTTACTGCAAATACACCTCAGTGAATGTATCAGTACAGAATATCCGTACAAACCAAACACCGCTGGCGGTTCGAAGTAGCTGGGGAGAGGACTGATCAGAGGGAACGAGGCCAACTCTCTGCACTCAGCGCCAGGTGTAATTACTGCTCTCACTGCAGCTCCGACCATCGCAGCTCATTACAAACCAGTGAAGAGCTGCCGTCGGGGGCCTCGTCGGGCCCTGGCAGCAGAACTCATGAGAGCTAACTTGACATTGACATTTGCTCGCCAAGCAGAGACAAACCTGCCAATCAGTCCGGCCCGAGACAGCCAGAGGAAGGAGGGAGAGATCTTAGCAGGGCAACAAAACAGGTGTTAGCCGTATATATGTGTGTGTGTGTCTGTGTGTGTGTACACTGTAAGAAAAGACCACACTCTGCAGACAAGATACAGTACTGTTTCTTCCATACAGACAGCTTATGATAGGACGGGGTGCTTGGACGGACATACTGTTCAACTTTTAACTATGAAACTCCTCAAGATATTTAGCATTTATGTCACCTTTTTTCAACAGCAAAGTTGTTGAGTGATGTAGGCTGAGGCCTGTTTACAAACTTGACCTCATGTTTATTTGTGAAACAGTCAGAAAGACAGTTTTAGCGAGTAAATGAACAACGGCCCCCTTCATTGTCTGTCTATAAAACACGTGCTTTCGGTTTATCTGTTGCTAAATTAGTTAGCCACTAAGCTGGCTACTATTGCTGATCTCCTGGGATTTTCTCTCACAGCAGTCTCTAGAGTTTTTACTCAGAATGGAGCCAAGAATTCACAAAAAACTTCCAGTGAACAGACGTTCTTTGGAAGGAAACGCCTTGTTGATGAGAGAGATCAGAGGAGACTGGCCAGACTGGTTGGAGCTGACAGAAAGGCTGCGGTGACTCAGATAACTGCTCTTTACAACTGCGGTGAACAGAAAAGCATCTCAGAATCCACAATACGTCAAACCTTGAGGTGGACGGGCTACAACAGCACAAGACCACGTCAGGTTCCAGTCCTGTCAGCCAAGAACAGAAATCTGAGGCTGCAGTGGCCACAGACTGCACCAAAACTGGACAGTTGAAGACTAGAAAATGTAGCCTGGTCTGATGAATCTGGATTTCTGCTGAGGCAGCTGATGGTAGGGTCAGAATCTGGTGTCGACAGCATGAATTCATGGACCCGACCTGCCTTGTGTCCTCAGTCCAGGCTGGTGGTGGTGTAGTAACAATGTGGGGTTGTTTTCTTGACACACTTTGGCCCCTTAATACCAATCAATCATCGTTTGAATGCCACAGACCATCTGAGTATTGTTGCTGACCATGTGCTTCCCTTTATGGCCACAGTTTACCATCTTCTAATGGCTACTTCCAGCAGGATAATGCTCCAGGTCACAAAGCTAAAGTCGTCTGAAGCTGGTTTCATGAACATGACGATGAGTTCAGTGAATTTCAGTGGCCTCCCCAGTCACCAGATCTGAATCCAGTAGAAAAACCTTTGGGATCCAGTAGAACAGGAGATTGGCAGCATGAATGTGCAGCTGACAAATCTTCAGAAATGATGTGATGCAGTCGTGTAAACATGGACCAGAATCTCAAAGGAAAGCTTCCAACATCCTGTGGAATCCAGGCCACGAAGACCTGAGGCTGTTTTGAGACCAGAGGGAGGAGCTACCCAGTATTAGTGTGGTGTTCCCAATAAAGTGCTCAGAGGTTGTATATTTCCTGTAGCCTGAGTAAATGTCATCATGTATGCAGTTTGTAAACATAGTCTGGAAAAAAAAAAATTGTCAGCTAAAAAATAGTTCAAAATATTCCAAAAACTGCAGTGTAAACTGAATATTGTGTATCTTTTAATGTGATCGGATCTCTTGAGTGCGTGAAGTGCTGTGACACAAGAACAGACAGCGGTAACCTGATATAATCATCATCATCCATAATGAAGACGAAGGCATCGGGGGCATCCTGAGCTTGGGCTGGAAATCTCCCAGTGGATCCGTTTTACTGCCTCACTCACTCAGCTTCAGTGAGCGAGGCAGTGCGGTCATACACTGAACTTTTTATCTGGTGATGATATCATTTTTATGTGAGAAGCAAGTGTACAAAGTGAGTCTTAGCTTAACAAGTCGTGGCAGCCTGCTGGCTCCCAGGAGACGTGTGCGAAAACCTCCTGTCGCTCACAGATGACCTATCGTCCACGGAGTACGCGTTAACGAGGCACTTAAATCTGACAACTTCGCGCCCTACGCGCTGACAACTCACACGCTGCTCCGTGCTCCACAGAAATGTGATCAAACCAACGTCCCAACTGTCGCACAGCCCGTGCACCCGCATGCACGGGCTGTGCGGGGCTTCTTTAAGCCTACTCTTTGAACTCCCAGGAACCAAGGCATGAGGTATTTTCGGTGACATAAGGTCCAATGATTAACTGATTATGAGAGAGCTAAATTTCATTTGAAGCCGTGCAGGCCTCGGCTCTGCTTCCTGGCTCCGAGGCTCTGGCAGATCTGGCTGCAGGCGAGGATCCGAAGGGCCACCCGAGGCTCTGTTAGGTCTGGAGCCTCTGGAGAGATACTGTGTACTATCAATACAAATACGAGGTGAGAGAGAGGATTAACTTTTCCTCGAGGAGAGGAAGGCTGAAGGTATGGCACTGCTTGGACATTACCGATAAGATATCAACGAGTCGTTTGTCCATGACCGTTAGAACGACGCATCGAAGCATTTGGCCGTGTCTGATCCGACTCCCCGGGACAACATCATTCATCTGTGCCTGTCCGACGTCAGATGAGCGGGGTCCGTAGCTTCCTGAACCCAGCGATCCGATACGGCACGAGACCGGCCAGCTGTGCAGGCCCGAGATAGGAACTGAGGTTTTAACTATTTTTCTTTTCCCCATTTGACACACAACTATTTGAGGCACCTTCCATGTGGACAACTGAGTGCTACACCGAATGTCTTCCAGGAGGGACTTGATTAAAATATACGTCATTATCCCGGTTTTTAAAAAGGGATAATGGATTTTCTCGATTTCTGGATTTCGAGAAAACTGACAGAAGAAAATGCAAATTAATGCTAGTTTCCATCCACTACCTTTAAGCGAGTATTAGCATATATCTGATTCCATTATAGGTTATTTACTGGATTGATGTGAATAAGTATTCACATATTTAAATGTTTATTTCATTTGATTCTAGTTTATTTTGAAGAACCTTGACCTTGGAAACGGCGGTCTCACCACGAGGTCCGTTTAGTAGCTGTTAAGTAGCTGGAGCTTATAAACAATATAAAGTCCTTTGACGCGCTCAGAAAGAAATGGAAATTTGAACATCGACAGTTCCACGACAAATGGAGAAAATCCCTCTGCCGATGCAGATCATGTGATTTGACCGAAAGCTCCAGACCAGCTACAAAAAACGGACCTCGAGGAGAGTTGTTCTTCCACCAGAAAACTGTATGAATGAACCACACTCCATACATACTGGCACATAAAGCAACTCGCCAACCAAAAATGAATTTAACTATAAATCTAAGTATTTAACATTTATAAGCAGTCGATAAACATTTCATAAATGTTTTATTCCACAATGTAATGTAGTTGTAAGCAGATATAAGGACATTTTAAATGTTTATTAACATACGGTATTTTTAATTATTACATCTGTATTTTATTATATTATCACTCGTTATCTGTTTGGACCAACCTCCACTTAACAAATAACAAATACATTAAACACTTCTGTCCACTTACAACTACACTGACTAAGCGTTTTTATACCGCTTATAAATACTGAACAGGGGGCTCTAGGTAAAGTGTTACCATTTTTATTTTAGTAGAATGAGACACACTAAATTCAAAAACTGACGACACAAACACAAACGACCGGGTGAAAAACCAGGTTTTGTGGCACAAACATCATATCCATACATTTTTTTACTACTTGGAGGAACTCGGGCAAATAACCATCAACTCATCTGCTGTTCTGTCTCCAGTTTCTAAATTTAGAGGCATTTTCTGAGCTGCGACTGCTGCTCAGTGACCTCGTTGACCCTATGTTCACTGAGTTTACCATAAACTATTCAATCAATAGTGTTTTCGCAGCAACAAACACCACAGCTTTTGACTGTGTGGGCATATACATGTAAAAACCAGGTAAAAAAACAAAAACAAAAACTGAGCTTAAAGGTTCACTCACACTTGACCTTGGAAATCATCTGTTGAGGAAACCATGGGATATGGTCGAAAGCCAGAGGTGGAATGTAAGTAAGACCATTGACTCAGGCGCTGTACTTAAGTACATTCCTGAGGTATTTCCATTTTATTCTACTCTATATTTCTGCTCCACTACATTTCAGAGGGGAATAAAAACCATTTTACTGCTTGTCGACTTAAGTTGCTTGCGACTCTGCTGTTTAAAAATTCACACCAAAAGATACTGTCAGCTTTGAAATTACAACAAATCGCTTAAGATTAAACCAGTGGTTTCCGAACAAGTAGCAGCTTTTATTTCTATTTTTCATATGTAAGTACTGCACTTTCACTTCACAGTGGAGTATTTTTACTTAGGCAAAGGATCTGGGATCATGCTGTTAAAACCTTGAGATTTTTTTTTTCTTCTCAAGCAGGGGAAAATTAATTTAAACTCACCTGTTCTCATTTTAAAATTCACTGTATTTTCTTTGGGGAAAATAATGCCGAAAATCAAAAATAATGAGGAGCGAACAACCACAACCATGATTACCTTAGAGAACGAGAAGGGAGGGAAAGAGGTAGAGCGGGAGAGGGGGAGAGAGCGAGAGAGCCGAAAATCGTTGCCTCGTCCCGTTCACTACGCAAACATGTATTGATTTCCAATTCCAATATTCCCACACCGCCCAGCACACGGAAACACACAGGGAGGCAACGAGGTCAGAGTTTCCGATAGAGGCTGTTTGCTTGTTTCTCTTTATTCACGTAACCCTCCCACCAAATGACTTTTTTATTAAGTTGGTCAGCGAGGAGGGCGGTCAGACGAGCTTAGAGAAAGCAGGTCAGCGGGTATTTACGTCGACAGAGGGAGGGGGGGCAGGGGGGGCGGCCATGGACTCATGCGTATGTCTCTCTGGCTGCGTTAGTGATGCTGTGAAGCGGCCCCGGACTTTTGGGAACGCCGATGTTGTCGTGGCTGTCGTTACTATTCCAGTGCGTGCATGTTGCGTGTTTCCACGGTCACTTTGTCATCTTGGTGCATGACACGCGATGCCATCCAGGAAACCGTGGCCACGTTCTCGTAAAGCCTTTAATGCAGCGCTCTGTTTGGCCTAAGAGGGCATCTATCAGTTATAATCCACAGCCTGCATTAAGCTCCATCTCCCTCTCTCTGGTTTGTTTTACTTCTACGCTCTCTTTAGCTCAGATCTGATCATTCTCTCCATCACTGAGTCGCTGCCAGGGGAAAAAAGACTCTCAGCACAGATGGAGGGACGGTAAAGAGAAATGGGACCGAGAGCTGGAGGGGAAAGAGACGAGGCGCAAGAAAGGTCAGACAAGCAAATTAAGAGAATGGGTAAAAAAATGAAAGGATGTCTTTAAGTGGGGATGGAAAAAAACAAACAAACAGACAGACAAATATCTAGGAAACTGCACGCACGAATAAAAAAATACAGTGCAAAGGAGCGAACCGAGAGATGGGAGAGGAAAAGAGGATAGAGATGCAACAAGTGGAGACGCAGGGAGCCGGAGAAAGGAGCGACAGTAGAACAATAAGTCATTGTACTGAACCGGGCATGGACAGCGCATGGAGTGTTCACTGCAGCTGGCTCACTGAGCATAAACTATTCAGAGCCAAACTCCAGCAGAAATGACCTGTTACGTGTGCGACCCCAGAGGAAGGCAGGGTTTTATTTTTTAACCCTTGAATGCACATCCCAGGTCTTCAGCAACCGTGGACCTGAACACACCCTGTCTAATTCATTCATTCATTTCAGATGAGCCCTCAGCTCCCTGGAATTCACCAAACTGTTGGTCCTCAAAAAGAAATGATAAAAAGCATTGCTTTTCTCCCATGTTTTGTTCAGTCAATAAGGTCGCGACAGACCCCAGGTGTGTGGGAGTGTTTTATTCTCCGCATGCTGGACGCAAATGATAGTGGGTAATGCTGTTTTTTCAGGTTTGACCTCACGATGGCGCTGCTGCCTCACTGCTACTATGAATGTAGTACGATACAGACAGAATGATGAGTCTTGCTGTTTATATTGTCGCAGTAACATGGCGGTGCAACACTTTGGCGTCAGGTTTGGTGCGGAGAAGCGTTTTCTTCGACACTGGAGGGTTTTGACGACGGCAGCTCTGCAAAGGACGGTGCACCTGAGGCCCCCGATGACGAGAACTAGGCTTTATTTCATTCACGAATCGGATCATGGGGCATGAGAATAACAAGGCTAGCTCAGGCCAAACGAGCTCTGTACAATCAGCAGTCCCAAGAGAAGTTGGGAAGGATGAGGGAATCTCACGTAGTCACCGCCGCTGCCTCGACCTTGCTGCTATGAACGAGAAAGTAGTTTTCCTGGCCAAAATTTCCAACTTGGGAAGCCAGAAGATCACATCCGTGGACACAGCTCGAGAGAAAAGAAAAAGAAGCCGATGGACACTCGAAAAGTTTTTACTGCTTCAACTGTAAAGCTCCCGCAGAAAACACTGGAGGAAACACATCTGTCCGTCCACAATCGACCATTAAAACAGAGGAGTGGTAAGCACAACCATGTTGCAGGGACCGTGATCAAGGGACTGTGATCCGTGAGTACGGTGCTGACTGTTGTGGGTTTGGTAGGTGTCAGTCTATGAGAAGTTAAAGCAGACTGTGGGTAAGATAAGACAGTATAAACATCGAACTGTATGAAGTTTGACATTTTTATGACTGTGAACGTAAAAAAAGTCATAAATGAAAAATATATATTTTTGTGTGTCTGTTGTTAATAATTTGTTCTGAAAAGTTCACAAGCATGATTTTAATCTTAATCTGCTAAGGCACTAACAACCCGAGCAATGTGTTTGAAAGAAACCCCCATGCATTTAAGGTTCAGATATGGTAGAAGCAGACCCACGTGGGCAGTAAGGCACCATGGCAGAGTCTTCTACCGGGAATCCGTGAAGAAATGATGAAAACAAAGAACAGACCCTGATCAAAACGTTGGTGGAAAAGGTTTTTGCGGGCCAGACATCGGTCGATGTTGATCATCACGGCGACACAAAAGCCCGGACACGGCAGCAGCAACAGGCGCTGACGAAGCCAACTAAAGAAGAGGGTCTGGTCCGGAGTCTGGCTGGCACAGCGCAACTCCAGACTCAGCTTTCTCGCCATCAGGCTCGACGGACCGCAGCTGCTCGAGCTGGGCACTGAAGCCCAGGTGTGCGAGGCCTGGACGTTGACTTTGGGACAGACTCAAGAGAGAAGGTTGTGGAAAACAATTCGGCACCTGAGTAGAGGAAGAAAGACATGGCCAGGAATAATACGATACGGTTGCGGGCTCGTATCCTGGGAGATTTCACTGTAACTCTATTTTCCCTCCATCGTCTCTGGCCTTACATACATTTCTTGAGAGTGAACCGACTTTGATTAAGGCTTGATTAAGCATCTCAGGACTGATATGAAAGTGGCTCCAAGATCTACACTCATCAGGTACTCATCTACATCAGACCGCACATCTCAGACTCTAGTTTAGTGTTGTTTTACTGCCACACCGGCCTTGAAAATGCATTCTGTCGACCAACCACGGGCATCAATCTGCCGCTACAACAGCCTGCACTCTCACACAGCATTAGCGACGTCCAACAGTGATGGTGGCGACGTTTCAGCTCATCCCGAAGGAGCTGGATGGAGCTGAGGTCGGGACTCCGTGCGACCCAGCCAAGTTCCTCCACACCAAACTGGGAAAACCATTTCTTTAGGGATCTGGCATTGTCAGGTTGAGACCAGAAAGGGCAGGGGTGTCCATATACCTTTGGCTATATAGCAGATATTGCATATGAATAACAGTAACCGTATTACTCCCCGGAAACTGATGCAGGTTTGGGCCAACCATTTCAACACTTTTAAAATAAAAAAATCTTATATCCATAAATGAAAAGAGTCTGAAAGAAAACTCTGACTGAGATCCATTAAATTCTTCCCTAAAACATTCATGTGCCCCTTTTCCTTACGTTTTCTTGTTTGAATAACCGAATGAAACTAAAGGAGATGGGGGTAAAACCCACAACACTCCACGTATTTTCAATACTAAAACAGAGCAACTAGTCTCATTCAAGCCTGCAGATCCCCACTTTCCCGCGGGAATGCGGCCTGCAAAAGCTACAGACCCGCACAACAGACGGGAGCCTTTATTCTGCCACGCTGTCCGGCACAGTGACCTTCAGCTGTAACCCACCGGACACTGGCTCAAGTTAAATCAACCGAGAGACTCGATGGAACATTCACGTAAAAATCCATTTACGGCTGCGACAACACTCCAACACACACCCGCTCGTTCATCAGTGCCACACTGGGCCCGCACCCCGCCTCAGCGTTTCCATCCATTGACCAACTTGTTAACACAGCTTGTTAACTTTGTGCGTGCGTGTGTGTGTGTGTGTGTGCACACAGACTGCCGAAACACGCCAGACCAGCACCTGGCAGTTGCATAAATCTGGTCCCAATCCGATGCCATGATCTGACTAATGATCCCTCAGCACATTGGCGGTAGATTACCACGATAGATTACCGCGCCCCCGTAGGCATTCACAGTCTTACAGCCACTAATCCACAGCAAAGGACGGGCCGCTGTGTATCGCAGTCAGCACAACGGCCCAGAACTGTGCAGAGGACACACAGCCAGTACACACTCACTCACACACACACACAGATGTTACACTCTAGGCAGTTATATTGCCGACGTGTGACCTTTTATTACTTTTTGTCAGTTCTGTATAATTTTGTTTACAGTTTTTGCGGTAATAAAAAAAAAAAAAAAATCTTGGAGTTTAGCAACAGATTTGACCACCACTTTTCAGAAAGTTCATTTCCTTTGTGTGAAATCCTTCAGCCACAAAAACTTTTGAAATCATCTACAATGGAAACAAAGTTCTGCTGCGAAACATTTTGCTGTTGGTAGACGAGGTACATCAGAGAAATCATATAATAAGGAGAATTTAGTTCAACTTCCACTCCATTATTATTATTATTATTATTATTATTATTACTATCAGACAGAAACTGTCAGTGTGTCAGGCTCTGTTTCTGTACTGCCGTCATCCAGGATCTACTCTTAACCAACTCTCTGACATTTGAGAACATTTTTGAGTCCGAAAAAGTTAAATGATCAGTTTTTATTCTTTAGACTTTGTGAGTAGGACTGAAAGTGAAGGATTTCTACTTTTATCTTTCACTTAAATCTAAATGTTTACTTTCAGCTGCTTGATAATCACGGGCCCCGGCTCTTCTGCACAAGCCACGAAAAAAAACATAGGAAGGGTGAATCTGGAAACGCAGGTCTCCCCCTCCTGCAGTGTCGATGGGGAAAGCGAGCCAAGCTTTGCTTCCAACTCTCCGCGATCACTCTTTTTGCACGTCGATAAAGTCGATCTGTTTCTACTGTTTAAGCTTTAAGACGAAACAAGACGCCCAACAACAGTGAGTCCAGTGTCACCGAGGAGCCAAATAACTATCAAAAGCTGAAAATAGCCCACGAAAACAGTTAGAAGACGCTGCAGCCCTTTTCCCCGTGTGTGTGTGTGTGCGTGTGTCTCTTTCAGCCTGATTTATCTTCTCTTATGCTAAATTGCACACAGACACTGTGCACTGATGGAGCCCGCTGAGTCAGGGTGAGGGAGCAGAAAGGATTAAAAAAAAAAAAAACTAATAAAAAACTCTTGGAGTTTAGCAACAGATTTGACCACCACTTTTCAGAAAGTTCATTTCCTTTGTGTGAAATCCTTCAGCCACAAAAACTTTTGAAATCATCTACAATGGAAACAAAGTTCTGCTCTTGAAACATTTTGCTGTTGGTAGACGAGGTACATCAGAGAAATCATATAATAAGGAGAATTTAGTTCAAATTCCACTCCATTATTATTATTATTATTATTATTATTACTATCAGACAGAAACTGTCAGTGTGTCAGGCTCTGTTTCTGTACTGCCGTCATCCAGGATCTACTCTTAACCAACTCTCTGACATTTGAGAAGATTTTTAAGTCCGAAAAAGTTAAATGATCAGTTTT
This sequence comes from Xiphias gladius, assembly GCF_016859285.1. NCBI lineage: Eukaryota > Metazoa > Chordata > Actinopteri > Istiophoriformes > Xiphiidae > Xiphias > Xiphias gladius. The sequence goes on along the minus strand of NC_053415.1, from coordinate 25,660,339 downwards.
TATTCTTTAGACTTTGTGAGTAGGACTGAAAGTGAAGGATTTCTACTTTTATCTTTCACTTAAATCTAAATGTTTACTTTCAGCTGCTTGATAATCACGGGCCCCGGCTCTTCTGCACAAGCCACGAAAAAAAACATAGGAAGGGTGAATCTGGAAACGCAGGTCTCCCCCTCCTGCAGTGTCGATGGGGAAAGCGAGCCAAGCTTTGCTTCCAACTCACCGCGATCACTCTTTTTGCACGTCGATAAAGTCGATCTGTTTCTACTGTTTAAGCTTTAAGACGAAACAAGACGCCCAACAACAGTGAGTCCAGTGTCACCGAGGAGCCAAATAACTATCAAAAGCTGAAAATAGCCCACGAAAACAGTTAGAAGACGCTGCAGCCCTTTTCCCCGTGTGTGTGTGTGTGTGTGTGTCTCTTTCAGCCTGATTTATCTTCTCTTATGCTAAATTGCACACAGACACTGTGCACTGATGGAGCCCGCTGAGTCAGGGTGAGGGAGCAGAAAGGATTAAAAAAAAAAAAAAAAAACGAATAAAAAACTCTTTGAGGGAGTCCAGCGAAACCAGAATGATTCATTGATATCTGCGACCGGAGGTGTCTGTGTACGGGTCTGTCGGTGGGGAAGGTGTGTGTGCAGACATTTCAGCGCAGGCCCACTGACTCTATCTGGGTGAGTCATCCAATAAAAGGTGCAATAAGTCCGATTCCTGCGGTACCTGCGTGGGGCACTGTTTGTTGCTTCCTGCGCAGTAGGGATTCTGCACCGACGCGGTCGGCTCACTTCTAATCATCAGAAACGATCGACAATTAGAGGCACAGGTCCGGTAGGCCGCAACATTCAGGCCCGCAAAGCCTCCACGACCTGAACCTCGCACGGTTTGTGAATAACGTGTTGGGAAAACGATGCCTGGGCGTGTATTCAGGACATGTGTTATCATTATGCTTCAGCTGGTGTGTGTGTGTGTGTGTGTGTGTTTGTGTGTGTGTGTGTGTGTGTGTGTGTGTGTGTGTGAGCGTGAGTGTTTGTGTGTGTGTCATCCAGTCAGTAATTTATTCCTTTCAGTCTGGAAAACTGAAGACAGAAAAACAAATCTCTTACTTCGTAGGTATAAAATGGAAAGTGATGTTGAGGTGGATCATCTTATGAACAACAAAACCAAAACTAGATATTAACCTTTTTTCTGTTTTCAGTTTTTTGTTTTTTTGTTTTTTTCCCCCACAGTGTCTTTGGGATTTAGATTCTAGACTGTGCAGGCACAAAAAACCCCTGGTCACAGATAAAAAACTGCCCCCCACCTCTCCTATATAGGAACAAGACCCCCCCCAGAAGAGACACAAGACGACTACACACATTTGCAGCCATCTTGAGTCTCTTTGTTGTCCCTTTGAGTCTCATTATGGTCGTTTTGCGTCTTTTCGTTGCCGCTTTGAGTGACACAGTGCGGGTGAGGCCCAGTTTTCCCACTTTGCCCATTCAGTGATCCATGCATGAGCCCAAGACCTCAGCCGTTATCTTGGCCAGACTGCGAGACGAAATAACGTCAACACCAGCTTTTCGGACGTTTCAACCGTATCTCACAGTTTTTCTCCCCTGAGGTTCAGACCACGTCTACATTGGAACGTTTTAGTAAAGGCCTCGGCCCACAGTGAAACACCTGAGCAACACGAAAACTGCTGAGTCTCTTCTCCTTCGTCACAGCCACCGTCCGCCGAGCAGCGGGACAAAGGACTCACGACGTCATCTGACAAAACCAGCACAAATCCACGTTAGTGCCAACGGCTGCGCTGAGCGATCGGCCACACCAGTGTCTGAGATGCGTGATTACAGACAACGTCGGAGACGACAGAACGAGCGCCAGCCTGGTCCACCTCCGCCGTGCTTTAATGCAGCCACACAGACTCGTGGCATATTTGTTCCCGCTGACGTCTATTCCTGTTTCTGTTGTCAGACGACGACTATAAAATATGGATTTGATTGCAGCCCAAAAAGACACCATGTAAACCGCCAGTCACTCCCCAAGCCGCTTTGCTGCAGTGATAAAAGACGATGGCTAAATGTTGCCTTTACTTCACTGGCACACAGCCCTCGACCCCCACTGGGTTGCGGTTTACACGGCCCCGTGTGCACTGAAACGCCAGGCCGGCGTTTTCAGATTTACACGCTCTGGAGGCTGTTTTGGAAAAAAAAAAAAGATGCGTTTACAAATGTAACCTGCAAAAGGTAGATGGAGTAAACTCATTGCATACTGTGATGTACACGTTCAGTACGTAGAGAGTGGATTTACGTCCTGAGTAGGGATTATTTTGTCACGCGTGCTGATCCAAAGGTCAAGAATGAATTTCCTTGCTCAAGATCCAAGTTGTAATAAACACAAGTGAATAATAGCCATAATAATAGGGCTGCAAGTGATGGCTGTTTTCTATTTATCTGCCCATTATCTTTTTCAATGAATGAAATTTTCAAAAAATAGCGGAAGAACGTCTTAGATCATCGATTTTTTTCAAGCAGCCCAAGGCGACGTCTTCCAAAAATGTCTTGTTTTGTTCAACCAGCAGACCAAAACTCAAAGATGTTCAGTTCACATCAAAATGAAACAGAAAGAAAAGCAGGGAATGACCAAACTGGAGTCAGAGAATCGTTGCTATTTTCTGCTCGAAAAAATGACCGCGGCGAATCATCGATTATTGAAATTGTTGCCGAATATTTACAATAATAACATCGACTAATCAGTTAATCACCTATCTGACTAATCATCTCAGCTCATAAGGGCGGTTGTTCACTCTCCCTCTGCCCAAACACTTAACCAGCAAAGTCACATAAACACATGAGGCTGATTTTGTGGGGGAAAAAATTTCACGAATTAACAGTTAATTTTTGACACATGAAACCGTATTTTTTATTCTGATGATTAACAGAAAACACAAAATGGTGAAACTACTGATATTCTGATCCATAACAGCTTCCTTCCATCTGTGTACATGTGTAAACATGTAATTAAATGACTGGGCAAGGGCGGAACTCTGATCACAGCAGCCGCAACGTAACTGCAGGTCTTAAAGTAACCGGATGCGATGCGCCCACACGCCGTCTCTCAGCTCCCGCAGTAACCTGGATTCTTCTGAGTCTCGGGTGTTGGCGAAGCTTTGGCCTTGTGCTGCCTAGACGACTGTGAAGGACAGCAGAGTTGACGGGGACCTTTCAATCAGAGCGCGCACACACACACACACACACACACACACACACACACCATGAACAGACTCCGGCTACGCTTTGGCTCTCTGCCCGTCTGCCCTCATACAATGAAGAGAATCTTTGATGGATTTCAACAAGGCTTTCTGCCTCACCTTGGCTGATTCCCTGCACACATACAGCCAAGCTCTCGCACACACACACACACACACACACACACACACACACAACTTAAAAACAATGCCACTGGTTAAAATAAGATGTGAGGTGCTCGAACGCCTGAAATTAGCATGTGAGCGTGAAAACATGAGCCTTCCTCAGCCGTGGAATCCGTAACATTACTGGATTCATCTGTTAAAGTGTTGGAGTTTTGTCATTCAGACTAACGGGACTTTATGTCAATGTTCCTGAAAGCCCAGATTAAGCCCACGTTTTAGCCCTGAATTGGTCCCCGGGCCGAATTTCTGCCACATGGGTTCGGGTTCGGGTTTGGGTTCGGGTTGGGTCAGCCGTCTGCAGTCTGAGCCGCTCCACGGTCTGCTTTCGTACATGGCTGCCGTCCAGCTGAACATGGCTGCTGAAAGCTGAACTTCGCCAGGGAAATTACCGCATCACTCACTTTCCGTTCCCTCTCTCTCTCTCGCTTCAACACCGCTGAGGACGCAGTGGTTCTGTTTGAATAAGCTTTTTTTTCCGTTCCGTGCGAGCAGAGAAGTCGCAGGCTCTGTCCGTGCAGAAAGGCAGCTACGAAAACACGTAGTGTGAGTTAACGTCACGTACGAGATCGATAAAAACGCAGGGTGTCGAAACCGGCGCTACAACTTCAGTGAGACGTGACAGGGTATTTAGAAAAAGAGCCACGAGGCTCGAACGATACGTGCTGAGTTAAAAATCTTATGACGACGAGGATGACGAGTGTTTTCTGTTCTCTCGAGACTTATTTCGCGGTTGAAGCCTTAGTTAATGAGCATCGTTTTTGTGGATCTGCAGTTTTTATAAACTGATCTAAGTGAGAAGAACTGGCTTTTTTTTTCCCACGGAGTTTCCAAGTTTACCGATTTGATTCTCTTTGTGTGTAAGAGATGATGACTGAGATAATACATTCGGTACATTGATCTTAAAAAGGCTGACGGGATGCGCATTGTCGCCCCGCGCATGTTTCCCTTTGTACTGCTTCACGTTGATCTGACAACATTTTTAATTACGACTTTTGCCGTATGGAAAGTGACGCTGAAATGTTACTACTGCCGACCAAGCAGGTGGGTTTCCAACCGCTCGTTTTCGTGTGCATTTTTTAAATTTGCGCATTAAAGAAAAAACAACAAAAAAACGGATATTCAAAGGTTCTCGAAATATCGCAAAAAAGGTTTTTAGGTAGAAAAGTCAAGTGTATCGACAAACACAAAATTTAGCGCCACCAGCAGTTAATCCTGAACCAACTCCTAATATTTGCGTACTGGCAGCGCTGCATTTTTCGTTGCCGGTTCCCTGGTTAAAGTCTGCGCTCCATCTGGACGGAAACCTCGCCGGTGACTCGGGCACTTACTCAGACTTGGCCCCGGCATGTTGAACTTTATCGGAGTCACATAAAAAAGGTGCACGTCTGACAGGGGCCACGTATGCAAACGCATTGTTTTCCCTCCAGTCCAGTAGCCTGTGCCGAAACATCTGGCTGTCTCTACGGCAGCCAATAATACGCACCGCCTTCTGCTACATACTGCGTTTAAATTAAACTACTGTGGCACCAGAGGACAAACCAAACCCCCCGCGTCAGGGGACAGCAACCTCTCTTCCATGTCTAGACAGTTTTCCAGTGTCACCTCTTTAACCTCTGAATATGCCTCTGCCTTTTCTCTCTCTCCGTCTGTGCTGCTCCTTCTCCCTTCTTTCCATTTCCTTTGTTTCTCCTGAATCCCACCGTCATTGTCCCTTCTGACCCTCCAAACGGTTCGCCTCCCCTCCTCTGCTTCTTCTCTGCCTTTTATCTACCTCTCCGTGTTAATCACATCTTCTCTCTTCCTCTCTGTCCTTCTTCCTTGCCCTTTCCCATCTCGCCCATTCCTCTCTGTAGTTCGCCCTTTATCCCCACCTTCCTTTTCCTCCTCCTCTTCCTCCATCTTAGCACTGGTGCTATCAAGGGAGGCCTGGAGGGGTCTTTAGACGGTGGCCACAAGGGACCCCCATCCAAAGCAATGACACACTTCCAAGTCAAGAGGACATTTGTTACGTAACAGCTTAAAGCTTCCCAGCTTCTCGGGTGGGCCTCTGACTCGGCTGATACCCACACACACGCACAGATAAACACAGACAAACACACACACACACACACACACACACACACACACACACACACTCAGGGAGAGACAGAGGGAAGATTAAGCTTGAACTGGGATCAAGAGGAGGGAGAGAAAGTGGGAGAAGTGACAGAGGGAAAAAGAAAACGTGGGGAGAGAAAGAGGACAAAGTGTCAAGAGATTAAGAAAGGAGCAAGCAGAGGGATATGAGGAAAAGACAGGAGGGGATGAAAAACAGAGGAGATGAAGAAAGCTGGTGGAGGAAATTGGCGGAGAAACCCGAGGCGAACCTTAAAGGGGAAAAAATAAATGAACGGAGGTAGAAAAAGCAAGAGCCGGAGCAGAGGAGGAGGTCGCGTAGGTCTCTCAAGACCCAAACAGCTTCCACAAAAAATAAAGGAAGAAGGAAAACAGGCAGACATCTGAGTGCTCTGCTCCTGCTCCTGCTGTGGGAAGGAGGCATGAAAATAAAAACGAGGAGCAGAGGGAGGGAGGGCGGACGAGACAGTTGGATGGCAGCCCTGTACTCTTCCGAAAAGGAGATGCTCAGCAAAAGGGCTTGATGAATCTTTCAAACAAGAGCGTGGGGGAGCGGCTGGAGCAGGAGAAGAAGAGGAAGAAGAGGAAGAAGAGGAAGAAGAAACTCATTCAGAATAATTGACTGTAGAGGCTATTAAGCCAAGGCTGTGCCTCCCAGGTGGTTTACCTTGATGCATAGTACATTTCAACAATACATGTGTGCATGTAGGTCGAGTATGATGAATGGAGAAATGTGCAGTTACAGTGTGTGTACAGTGTATTTGTGTGTGTGTGTGTGTGTGTGTGTGCGTAAATGTGTGTGTGCGTGTGGATACTCTTAGAGCAACAAAACTGTCTCCAGGAGGCTCTGGAGCAGACCGTTACACTTTATTGTGGTGTAGATTTCATTTTGAATGGATAAAACTGCAATTTCTGGCCGTCAGACTACACTCAATAACCCATAATTACATTACGTTACATTTTTATTTACTCATTTTGCAGACGCTTTTATCCAGGGCAACTTACAAGTGAGACAATGTAGGGTTCCGTGTCTTGCCCAAGGACAAATGGCAGCAAACGGGCAGGAGGGGCCGGGGGTTGAGCCGCCAACCCTGGGATCGGCGGACAACCCCCTCTAGCACCTGAGCCACAACCTCCGCCAAAGTGAAAAGGCTCTTTAGAAATTTTCTGCAAATTTACTGTAGATCAAAAACTGAAATCTCTCATTTACACAATTTTCTGACCTTTAATTCAGAACTTTGTAGAAACCCCGTTGGCGGCCATTAAAGGTTCAAGGTTCACATTAAAAGTTCGTGAACAGCTGGAGAGATGAATCTGACTGGGTGCGTGTTGAAGACGGGGGAATTGTTCTGTGCCGGGGGCAACCCAGTTTGGCTGACGAGTAAGCTACGTTAGCTAGCTAGCGTTAGCAGCTGTGTAATTCACTGTAACACTAGACAGTACACTTCACTATGCACTTCACTGTACGCTGTAACGATAATGTTAGCAAGCACCAACCTAGAGAGTTGTGACCTGTTGTCACTGAATCAGTCGCATTGACCCAAAAATACATTTGGAGATTAGCTAAGCTACAAGCAAAGCTAACTGGAGAAGGGGGAGAGCTAGCTTGCTCGCCAAGTTTGACGTCAACTAAACACAACGCATCCGTCATGTCGATGGTGTCGAAAGTCCTCTCCGACAAACAAATCCGAGTAGCCTCGACCACTGGCGGAGCCTGATGCATAAAAAACTTTCTGTAGATTCACAACTGTGTGTGCGCACTTTTCATCAGATTTACGGAGCCGCGTGTTCGCCTGATTCTGCTTCACAAACCTCAGTCATTGTGGAAACAGGTTCCCGTGCACAGGTTTCACTTCCGCTCCCACGATTATCCATGAGTGGATGTAGAAACGCTCTTACCTGCGCCCGATACGCACGGCTGTGGCTGTTTAACGCGCCCGTACCACTAATTCATCACATGCACCTGTAAAACATCGGCAGCGGTGACATCATTTAATGTGAGGAGGATGATCAGTTATTGATCTATGGGGCTTCATATTGAATCAGACTCGTCTACATCCACACTGTTACCTTATGTTTCTATTTTCAATATAATTTCTGCCGCTGCCTAGCAACCCCAGGTGAAGGACACTAGATGGGATAATGAAAATGTAATAGTCTCGTCTTTTTTTATCCAGAACAAAGACAAATAGAGGAGAGGAAAGGGGACAAAAGGAGAAGAATGGAAAGGAAAGGAGAAAGGAAAGGAAAGGAAAGGGGAAAGGAAAGAAAGGAAAGGAGAGGAGAGGAGAGGAGACAAAAGGACAGAAAAGAAAAGGCAAGGTGAGGTAGGTAGAGGAAAGAAAAGGAGAAAGGAAAGGAAAGGAAAGGGGAAAGGATAGGAAGGATAGGAAAGGAGAGGAGACAAAAGGACAGAAAAGAAAAGGCAAGGTGAGGTAGGTAGAGGAAAGAAAAGGAGAAAGGAAAGGAAAGGAAAGGGGAAAGGATAGGAAGGATAGGAAAGGAGAGGAGACAAAAGGACAGAAAAGAAAAGGCAAGGTGAGGAAGGTAGAAGAAAGAAAAAGGAAAAAGGAAAAGAAAGGAAAAGAAAGGAAAGGAAAGGAAAGGAAATGGGAGAGGAAAGAAGGTAAAGGAAAGAAAGGAAAGGAGAGGAGAGGAGAGGAGACAAAAGGACAGAAAAGAAAAGGCAAGGTGAGGTAGGTAGAGGAAAGAAAAGGAGAAAGGAAAGGAAAGGAATGGAAAGGAAAGGAAAGGAAAGGGAACAGAAAAGGAAAGGAAATGAAATGGGAAAGGAAAGGGGAAAGGAAAGGAAGGATAGGAAAGGAGAGGAGAGGAAAGGAGAGGAAAGGAGAGGAAAGAAAAGGAGGAAGGAAAAGAAAGGAAAGGAAAGGAAATGGGAGAGGAAAGAAGGGAAAGGAAAGGAGAGGAAAGGAGAGAAAAAGAGAAATGAGGAATGAAAAGGAGAGGAGAGTAAAGCAAAGAAAACAAGGGAGAAGAAAAGAAAACTCGTGTGTTGCTCTAAATGTGTGTGTGTGTGTGTGTGTGTGTGTGTGTGTGTGTGTGTGTGTGTGTGTGTGTGTGTGTGTGTGTGTGTGTGTGTGTGTCTGTCACACCCATTTCCTGTGTGAGCGCCTGAGCCTGAAAGGATTTCCGCAAACAAACCTGTATTTGAACTCCACTAATTTGTGCAAAAGAGATCAGCAGCAAAACCTCTATAGAGACGCAGCATGTCTCTCGTGTCCCCTCTGAAACCTCCTCATCACGTCCTCTCTCTGTCCTCACGCCAGTTTTTTCACGTGGGTTCCCAGAGTCTGGACCGTCGCAGCTCCAGCTACATGCAGCTGCGTGTGTGCATTTCATTTAAAAACACACAGGATCTGATTAAATATCCCCTCGAGCTTTTAAGCTCAGTCCCTCCTCTCCCTCCGTAGCATAAACCCGCCTTGTTCATGTCTGAGCGTGAGTGTGTATAGTTCGCATTTGGTCCGTACGAAATGTGGCTTTCGACTTAGGCGCATTATACTGAGGCTCAGCTGTGTGTGTGTGTGTGTGTGTGTTCCTCCTATAACGACGGTTATTCTACATGCGTGCGACACGGTACATTTCAGCCTTTCTGGCGACATCATGGGAAACGCCCGAGAAAATAACTTGGAGTGAAAATGTTCACCTGTGGTGCAAATGCCCAGTCACAACAGGAAGCGTCACGGTGACGTTCATATTTTAGGGAAATATGTCTGGTTAGAGCCTCGGTGACACAGCAGTGGCGGGACCAGTCTCTCTCTATTTTCTGTGTCACTCACTCTGCCCCCGGGACGTCCCCCTCTGGATTTCTTGTCCTGTTAGTTTGAGGGGGAATAGAAGAAGCTCTCTGAGCCGAAAGACTCGAAACGACGCCTTCGCACCGTTGCCTACTCTACTGCAAACAAACCGCTCCACGCCGACCAAGGAGGGCTGAACGAAAGTGGATGGTGCGAGGCAGCTAAAAAGCTACGACGGCGTCCTCCGTTTTGGACCCCCCCCCCCCCGGCTCTCCGTCCCCTCCGAGTCTCGCGTGTCCAAAAAACACGACGCCCTCTAGACAGGCTTCACAAACAGTGGTTTCTGGCCATTTTAGATGGTTAGATTCAAATCGAGACACTTTTTCCATCTGAAATATCAATTCAATAGAGTGGAGGTGAATGGAGTTTTGTTTATGGTGCAGCACTTAAAAAACAAACAAAAAAAAAATTCAACAACAGACGCAGAAACTTTCCAGAAACAGAGACGTTATTACTCTGGACGAACCAATCAATTAGTCGATCGACGGAAAAATCGATCTTCGACTCTGCGACGCCGACTGTGAGGATTCGCTGAACGTCTTCGTCTTGCGCGATGGTAAACGGAACGTTTCGGGGCTTTGGACCAGACGATTAAATCGAGAAAACTAAAACGCCTGAAAATCTGAACGCAATCAGCAGAGCAACACCTCATTCACACTGCAGAGCCATACTACTCGTGGCACCAGGTGTGCGGTGTGCAGTTCAACGGAGCGCTGACACAAACAGCTCAGGGACGTACGGTCGCACGAATCCAGTGAAAAGAAAAACCCGCAAGGTCGAGCACCAAGGCGGCTGCCCTCTGTACAGCGTCTGGCGCGGCTGCATCCCACAGTGTCTGCTCTGAACCGACTCTGCCTTCAGAAATGACGTTTCTGTCGGTTATTTACAGCCGGTACAGGCATGGGCGACCGCGGTTTTGTGCGATGTCAGGGTTTAGCTTCAGATGAGACTTCACGCACCCCACGGTCCGAGACCGTCACGGAGATGGCCGCGAAAAACCGCAGTCGCCGTGCAGTTTTTAGTCTTCGTATCAAAGCCCGAGTGAGACAGAGGCCGGTGAGGGTTGAAAAAGAAGCGAGCCAAGTGAGACAGATCGGGACAGAGAGGAATGATGGATGAAGACAGTAAAGCTAACATTAAATGACTGGCTTTCATAACATCTGAGACATTAGGAGCCATCATAAATAAAGGGCAGCTGCACTGTATAAACACCGATGTACAGCCACTTATCAGGCTGACTGTAAGGAGGAGAAGAAAAGACAGAGACAGAGAACAGAATTTTTAAAGTTCTCGTTACTGAAATCCGAAACCAATGTCAGGGAACAAAACTGTGTTTAAACAACAACTTCGCAAGTTTGTTTTTCTTGAAAAGAAAAAGAAGCTAAACACACCATCTAAGCTACGAGCACAAAAGCAAGAGTGAGGGAAAACGTGGGAGGGTGAGGAGTGGAGTAAACGAGAGGGGAGGATGACCCTTACTACCCCAGAGATAGGAGGGAATAAAAGGAAATGGCCTTGAGACAGACCAAGAGGAACAGGGAGCAGCTGGACTGGTAAACAAGAGCAGCAACAGTAAGACTGGGACTGAGGCCTGCGGAGGATCAAAGTAACACCAAGCCTTACATTCGTTTTCATAGGAGGTATGTAAGGGTGAGAGGAGTTTCAGAATCGAGCCGCAGACGAGCTGAGGAAACCCTGCAGCTGCAAACGCCGTCGGCAGGTTAATATGTCTGAAAATCTGAATCGTTTGCATGTCACAGTAACAACGACAGCTTCTATCGTCTGGCGTTAATAACCCTTACCGGTTGTTGGGCCTTAGAAACCTACAGCATCGGCATGAAAGAGTCCTGATGACTTCAAATCTCCATCTGTGATTCATTACAAAGTCAGAACGTTGTGTCGGCTCGTGTTCGGTTCACATCTCTTGCACTTTAAAATCTCATTAGTTATATCAATGAACTTTTCTTTCATTTTGAACTCAGTGTAATTCTGTAAGTTTGTCAGTTTCAAGCTTAAACTGTTTTTCACCTTCATGACTTATCATTATGATTTCAGAAGCTTAATGTGTCTGATGGGTCATTTACTTGACTCAGATAACTAAGTTATTTAGAAACGTTGTTAGCTTAACCACGTATACGTCCCAGCATGCATTGCACTAAGGTTAAAATTCTCCAGAAATGTACAAATAAATAAAGAAATGAAGGAATCCAAGCTCGTCTGTCAACCGAGAGTTCCTAGTGGCCGCCAGGTCCAGACTTGAGTCAACTTCCCTTGGGGTGAATTAAAGGAAAAGTTCCAAGTTGTGATGCTATTAAATAAATAGTCAGTCTCACTTTGAGCAGGTTAAAAGACGGTAACGTACCAGGGCACCAAAGTTCAGAAAATGTTTCATTTCTTAGGTTTCGGCTTCGACTCCATCCCACTTTGAATTTTAACTTCTGAGTTGTCGTTTTTTTTTACAGTGTATGTGGGGCGGCAGTTAAAGCTGAAGCACTGAAAGGACGTGAGATGTGATTTGAAGTGTGAAAGCAGAAAAGCGGTTGGTGTCTCACCCTCTGGAGTCGGTCGACCCGTCGGTGGTTTATTTATGGCGACATAACCTTTAAACTTACCATTCTTTACTATACTATATAACATTCAAATGTCAGGCAGAGTTGAGTTTTCACACTCATTCATGTTGATGCACAACGTTAAAAAATAAAATGAAAGATTTTTTCACAACTCTGAGTTATCAGTGTTTTCTGTGATTGACAGGCATGCATAGACTTTGGAAAAAAAACTTTGAAAAACGCGCTAAATAAATGGATCGACGAAATCCGTTTACATGTACTATGATATTACACGACTATGTTATGGTTTAATTTGTTCCATTTTTACGCTCTATTTGTGTGTATAAAAAGTGAACCTGTATTTCTTTTTCAACCGTGAAACCTCTGATAATATTTAGAGTGATTATCACTAAAGACTCGTAAATTCTTAGAGGCGACTGTGTCGTTTTTCTTGCATTTTGGGGTTTTGGCAGCTTGTTACACTTGACAAGACAAGAAGTCATTTACAGCTGAGGTTTGGATTCAAAAATAAATAAATTTTTAAAAAAAAGGAGAACATGCATGCTAAGAGGGGTTAAGACGGTTTAAAAGCTGCTAAAAAAATACAAAACAACCAGTATAATTCAGTATTAGAGCTGAACTGACACGTGTGAGATGTAAATGGCCAAAGCCTCGGGTAGTTATTTAAGCAGAAGCCAAAATGTCAGTTGACTGCACGGCGTCGTATATTCATAACGATTTATTTTACGGGGTCACGCTGCATCTGCCAGCTGTCAACAACAGCTCAAGCCTCGACTGTGAATCTGACGATCACACGCCCACGATCGCTCGCACTCCTACACTTGACTGGAAAAAAATATTTAGTTGGTACAGTTTCTAAAATAACACTGTGTGTCTTACCAGAACAGGTGACACGTGCTGTCACACAACCACATAAAAGTGAGCACACGGTCGTAACGTGGAAAGTTTATTTGAACCCGTCTTCACATTGTTTTCTGCGCTGTGGTTTGATTTTAATGTGAGAAAAAAACAAAAAAAAACAAAAAAACTGTGAATTCTGTAGGACAAAGAGAAAAATCTAAATAGCTCAATGAATAGAAAAGGAAATACAGTGTCTCGTGTGTTTCGCTTCATTAATTTGTTTGATTCGGGCATTTTAAATGTTCCACATAAAGGGAGTATGGTACTTTAAAAAAGTACAACTTAATGATAAAAAAAAAAAAAATCACTTTTGTGTCATTTTTGGGCGTTTGTTTTTTTTTTAATTATTATTATTATTAACGCTGCACTGGCTTTGACATCTGCTTGGATTTCTCTGAAACTAAGCATGTTCGCAGCAGTCGTTTGGTTTTTGCCATTTCTCTTTTTTCCACTTGATTAAAAAATTGTCGTTGCGGCGCTGAGATCAATACAGGGTGGAACCTAATAACCACACAGAAATGCCTCAAACCGTAGATTTTGTTCTTGTTGCATGGGAACTTTGTTGTGGTTAATAACAAGAGAGGATGTAACCTGAACCCGGCAACACAAGGACACGACCCTGGAGTAAAACACAAGGTTTTATGGGTACAGGAATTCAGATGTTGATATCTTACCTAATGCTTGGAAAACCTAAGAGAACACAATGAACTAAAGACAAATTACAGCCGGGACACTCACTCTGATTTATTCTAAAAGTATGACTGTAAACCTAACCCACATAAACACAACAAGCGGAACTGAGGGAAGCATTCACAAGCTTTGCTTAAGTAAATGTATCCTTGGAAATGAATCAAATAAAGGTGCAATAAAACTGCACAATAAAGTACAAATCAAAGTAAAAGAACTCGGTGTCAGCAAGAACCATTCCTTGCTGAATCAAATGTGTTTCTAAAGGTTTTGAAAGGGGCAGGAGAAATATCTTTTCACAGCGTGTAACACGCATTGCTCAATACCGAGTTCACTTTTTCAAACCTCTTCACACAGTCGGATAAACAGAGGTCGAAGGGGACTCAACGGTGGGTCGCCTGTCACCGCTTTGACGCAAAATGCGTTTCGATGAGCGAACTCAACCACAGCCAAACCTCTGGGTAATTACGCTCCGTTTGGCAAACGTCCACATTCTGTTGAAAAAACCTGTTAAATTTAAAGAAGCACAAAACGTCCACCAACCACAGCTAATGGCGACTTTAGCCGAGCACCTTCCCAGAGGATGATGCTTCCTCTTCTCAGTAAACATGGATCCAGACAAACCCAGAGAGAATCATGGAGGTGTGATGCAGATGAGAACCTGCGGACCAACGTCGAAGACAGGGTCGACCGGTGCTGCTGTATTTCTAGCTGGAGCTGCCCTTTTACGCGCATGTATAGTGAGTGTGTTTAGTTGTTGGTGGGACGACTTTGAAAACTAAAAAACCCGCTGAAGCACCTTGCAGCGCTTCTGATTCATTTCTGTCACGAATGTCCACCCAGTGAAGAAGGGCCCTTCTTTTTGGTGCAGCGGATCTTTGGTCGATGCAAAAATAAAATAACATAAAAGCCGCTCCGGAGACAACAGGGATCCATACTGCAACGCTGCCTGTTGGTCAGCGAGCAATGAGTGTCAGTGTGTTATTGTTGGGAGACCAACGTTGTCAGTGTTGGTCAAGTGTTTCGGTTGCGTTAGTGCGTTTCGGATGTGATGTGTGTAATGTGTGCAAACAATTGTTTTTTTTAAAAAACAAAAAACACTGTAACAAGATTATATAACGTCTCTAAAGGCTGATGTGCGAGCAACATGTTGCCCACTTTCCACGTTTCTGTCTCCGACTTCTGCCAGATAATCTGAATATTTAGTTATGAACGTTCGACTTTCTGCCATTCGCTGCGGGAGAACAGTTCATCAGAGCTGGTTTGGATGTGAGTTCCCTCGGATGTCGGCACTTCTACGCTGCCAAGCCCTTTCGCTAAATGTTTATATCAAATCTTACATCGTATCTTCGAATATAACACAAACAAGTCCGGTGCGGACGCGAGGCGTTCACGGACCAGAAGTTGACTGGGTTTTACAGTTGTTTACCACCCTCATCCGGGAGGTTTTTTGGTTTGCACTGACTTACTGTATAACACCACGTAGGCCTTTCCTCTCAGGACTTACAGCATGACAGTGCGATTCGTGCGCGGCTCGGATTTCATTAAAAGGGAGGCAATGCTAATCAAGCAGATTTGAGTTAATCATCCTTTCAGCTGATCTCCCCAGATAGGAGGCTGCAGGGATCTGCACCCGACAAGTGAAGAGTCACAGTGCTGTACAGAGGGATGGATGGATGGATGAGAATGGGGATGGAGTGGAGTGGGGCGGCGGGGGAGGAGGTGGTGATGGACAAAGTGACGGCGGAGAATATCTGGGTGCTAAAACCGAGACAGGAGAGTGGGAGGGAGCGAAGCAGCCAGCAAGAAACAGATTATGATAAATGTCTGTCTATTATAGCCTGAATAGAATTTGGGACAGATTTGGTGTTTGGGGGGGGGGCAGAGAAAGACTGAGAGGAACAGAGTGGCCGGGGCGAGAGGAGAGGAGGTGGGCTTGAGGGTTAGTAGAGCAGCAGGTTCCTGAAACTGACACAGTGACACACACGCACACAGTCGGGCCAGAGTAGCTGTCGTCCCTGAGTGACGCAGACCGGCTGGTCAGCAGCTAGTCCGTGGTGTCGTACGAAACGGATTCGTTTCTGCTCCACCGCGGGGGGGGGCCCAGCAAAGGATTTAAATCTCAGCAAATCACGGCCACATGCGACATTACATCCACTTTGACACGGAACCGCTGCAAACAGAAGAAACCTTACGCCTCGCACTCAGGAGTTTTTTCCACCGTCATTATGACTAAACAAAAACTGGGATGTGAGATAAAATGTCTCAAACTGGCTGTAGGAAGTTAAATGAACATCTCATATAACTCCAACAGTTGCATTCTCTGACATTTAAGGACATTACACTGTAAGAATCCTAAGAATATGAAGGTCTCGATGTCTGTTTTGTAATAAAGGTAATGATGAATCATTATTTGTAACATTTGAGGACAGAATTTTCCGTTAAATGTGCTGGAGCTTCGCGTTGGCTGTAATTTAGGGCTGCGACCAACGATTATTTTCATTATCAATTAATCCGACGACTGTTTTCTCGATTAGACGATCAATGACTGCGTCAATAAGATGTCGTCATAAGGAGTGAAAAACCAAACCCAAAGGTCTCGCTTTATTTGGTAAAACGCATTTTCACAGACGACATTTTGATATATCACAGCGGAAAAAGCCAACGTCTACTAAAGTTAAAACATTTACTGTGAAAAAGGCCTGTTATTATATTACAGTGTTAAAACGATGAGTCAATCCATCCGGTCGATCATTAGAACCAAGGGTGACTAACGAGTCTGATAACTGATGAATCGTTTTTGTCGAGAAATCTACAAAATGTTGCCCTTTGGAGTAGGTCGACCGAAACGAACAATTTGAATGCATAATGACAATTTGTCATTTTTGGCTTTTTGTTAAGTAAAAAATAAATGAATCAAAAACATAAAACAACTGCAAAATGCACTCAGTAGAGCGCAGACCTCCGCCAAGGCCAAAGTCAAAGGACACACGCCAGACTTAAGAGGAAAAAATTCAAATTCCTGGTAAATGATCTGGATCTCCCCCAAAATTTAACGGGTTCTTCCCACGGCCCAGGCCCACATCCCTCCACCAACCCCATCGGTTCAGGGGTTTCTGCATAATCCTGCTGACAAATAAACCAACACCAACAGAAGCTGCGGCTTTAATATAACCGTTTTCTGAGCGGAGTATTGTCCGGGTATCCGGGTAAATACGTAGGTTTATTTAAAGAAAGTACCTGTAAATACAGGCAGCTGCCTCAGCTGAGGGAACTAATCAGCTTTTGAATGTGCTTGTGCTCACGATGGAACATTGAATTCACGCACGGCCTTATGGTTTATGACGAACCACTGAGCGAAAAATCGGTTAAGAGTCAAAGTGAAACTTGACTCGTTACGTCGTTGAGGGAAAACTGGGGATCTGTAGCTGCACATGTTGGACATTTATTGAATATAGTTAACGCTTAAAAATAGTTTTCAGTGAGCAGAGATGCAAATATGAATGAAAAGAGGAACTAGTATTTATGTTGATTCACACAGGGATTTAAGGCTGCGTGTGTGTGTGTGTGTGTGTGTGTGTGTGTGTGTTTGTGATAAAAATAGACAAAGAAGAGTGAGAAGAGCAGAGAAAGACAGAAGTAGTGTCCAGCTGTGAGTACCTCACCCTGCTCGCAGCATGCGCTAACTGCAGAATGGTTTGTGTTTGTGTGTGTGTGTGTGTGTGTGTGTGTGTGTGTGTGTGTGTGTGTGTGTGTGTGTGTGTGTGTGTGTGTTTAGTTCTAAACCATCATTGTGAGGAAATTTTGCCCTCGCAACTTGAAATGGCTGTTTGAGGGTTCGGACTTGGTATTAAGGTTCAGGCTACGGTTAGGGTAAGGGGCTATTATGCAAGGGGAGAGTCCTCACAGCTACAGAAAGACCAAGGTGTGTGTGTGTGTGTGTGTGTGTGTGTGCGCGCGTGTGTGTGTGCGCGTGCGTTCGCGCGTGTGCAGGTATGTCAGTGTGAGCTTAGATGCAAACTGGGTTACGGAAACAATGGAAAAAACACCCAGGGGTTGTGGGTGGATGCCGGGGGTTTGCCAGCTACAGAGTCAATGCTATACTAACCTACACACACACACACACACACACACACACACACACACACACACAACATGAAACATCATTGTTTGTTTGGTCTCCTTGAAAAAAAATTTTTAAAAAAACGTTGCATAATATAATCATCTTACGTAACAAACTGAAGTCACTACACATATGCACGCACACATGGACCCACAATTGTTAAAACAAATACACATGAGAGACAAATGCAGGATACAAGGTCAGGCCCGTGTAAAGCAGATGTAAACACACAAACACAGAAACATGCACTGACACATAAACACAGGGAGCAAAACGCAGGAGCATTGAAAATAAACTGCCGCTCTGCAAACGCGCTCTCTAAACATTGACTTTACCTTTACTCACTCATTTATTTAATCTGCACAGTACAGTCAGGCCCGTACGCACACACACACACACACACACACACATACTGTACTAATACACGCATGCAATGTTGTGACCCCATCGGTTCGGCATCAGCCAACCGGATGTCTCCGTGTGTGTGTGTGTTTTTGTGTGTTTTGGAGAGCAACATGGGAACACTGTTTGGTTAGTCTAATTCCCACACACACAGACTATGGAAGTTAATTGATGACAAAAGTATTTGGCATTAACTTAAATGAAAATCAGTCTGCCCGTCGACAGCCATACTCGTAACTGCAAAACTATTTTTGAGTGTAAATCTTGATTGTAAATCAGAGGGTATCAGATTTTGAGCAGTAAAGAGCATAAGACATCATGTTACACAAAGAGACAAAAAAAACACCAACAAATAGACATGCAAAGGAACCACAGAGGAAAAAACGACCACAAAGAGATGCAAAAGTGCCACAAAGAGACGAAAAAACGCCACACAATCTGGTCTCCTCATAGATTTTCAGTCTGGAGGTCCCTATATAGGAGGTGTAGGGGCCTATTACCTGTCCGTGCCCCCATGGTTTTTAATTAACTTCCACACAATACCCTACTACACACACTTTAGGCCGAACAATTCAAACACTGAGAGAAAATTACCAAAGCTCCCTGTTCTCACAATCTAGGGTTCTTTTACAGCTGATTAAAGTTCATTAACACAACACAAACATGTAAAACCAAACACACACGCAGACACAAACACACACACACACACACATCGAAAAAAAGCTTAAGTCTAAAGTAACAGATTACTTTCCATGGCGTCCCACATATAAACCACCGGCGCTATTTGTCACTGCAACGACCTGCTGTCAAGCATCAAACTCATTAGCAGCACGTATCGCATATGTTGGCTCACACACACACACACACACACACACACACACACACGCTTCCATCCATATGGGACACACTTTTTTTTCTTCAATGTACTGACATTCCTCTCCGCTCTTTCTCACACACACAACACACACACAGTCACAGACAACGCTATTCATAGACCGCAATGTTCCATCTTCTTTAACGTGGCCTCGTCCGTCTTGCTTGTGTCTCCTCCACACACTCAGAATGTGGCTAATAGATATTTGTCGTATGAGTACACACACACACACACACACACACACACACACACACACACACACACACACACACAAGCATGCATATTTAGACAAACATCCTCCGTAATAAGCTGACTTAATGTCAGGAACGTAGCCCAGCATCACTGCCAGGTGACATTATCTAACAGCAAGCATCTTTCAGTGTGTGTGTGTGTGTGTGTGTGTGTGTGTGTGTGTCAAAGGGTTGGAAGTGTTCACATAACTATCTCCATGGAGACCACAAGTCCCTATTTGACCGTTTTCGTGTCACCATAATGACTCCAGAGTCGACATTTTTAGACTGCATATCTGAATGTCACTGTTTTCATGATTTGTAAAACGAGCCTGAAAGCGCGGAGACTAAACAACTCATTACACTTGCAAATGAAAGTGGGGAGCAAGAACGAAAATGGACGATCGTACATGCACTAATATCTGGTCATAAAGTCCTGAACATATTCTCGATGCCACTTTGAAATGCGTTTGACAAAGAGGGACGGAGGCGACCTGTTTGGGGCTGAATACCGGAGGTCCTGCTACTTCCCGGGAACTGGGATCTGCAGGGTCCCGGGATTTTCCGTGCGCGCGATGCTTGCGCTCGTGTGTCGGCGTGTGCATCTGTGGGTTCCCATACCCGAAAAACACTGTATATACTGGATCCACTCTCTCCAAATCGCTTGGTTCAGCGAGCGGCTTAATCAGACGTGCCGGCCCACGTCAGCATATCTTGGAAATTCAGACTTTCATTTCATCAGCGTGGGAAAAATGTTAAGTTGTGTCTCAAATATTTGAACTGCAGTGACCTATCTGGATCCAAAATGTACAGCCTATAAACGCAACACACACCTCAGCTTGACCTACTGCGCGTCCTATTGAGCTATCAGCAGATGAGCTGATAAATAAAACAATCCGGGTGGAAATCAGTCGGTGGGTGTGTGTTAGGGGGTTAAGACTGGGGGGCCTCCGTTTTCAAAAACTGGGTTTCTGCAGTTGTGGGAAGTGTATTGGCAGAAACCGGTGAGACCTCTTTGCACCGAGGAAAGGGTAGAAAACATCTGATTCGTCACCCCCTTCCTCCGCTGGCTAACTTCTTAATTTGTGATCTGGTGCCTCTGGTACCCCTCCAGGACCTCCAGGGGCACCAGGCGGTCGTGGCGCCACGTGGGTTGCAGCCGAATGAGCTCATTGAGTTGTTAAGTGTTGCTTGGAGTTTCATTCTTGGCTTTTTGAAAAAGTTACGGCACCTACTGGCCCCTATCCCCAAATCAGAGCGGTAGAGCAGTATTTTTTTTTTTTTCCCAACAGGTGGAGCATCAAGTGCAGATGAAGAACAACGATCCCGTTCCTCAAACCACTGAAATAACGCACGGGAATGGCTGCATGCACTGGACATCCCCTCGCTGCCAGCGGCGCATGCAGTGGCGGCCTCCAGTCAGCCCCATGAAGACGGTCACACCTTCCCACATAAGAACTCAGACGCTCAAGTCCAACTCAAATGAAATAGCACTGTTTTTCGTCCGCTCCACATCTGCTCTGCAAATCACTTGATCTCCTTTGAGTAAAAAAAGAGAAACCAGAGGCAGAAGGGATAAATTTATATTTTATATTGTTTGCTTTCATAATGGCGCCCCCTTTCTTTGCATTTATCTGTTTGAATAACGTCAGTTCTCTGTCTATGTAGATGGAAAACTTGGTCTATGTATCATCCATTCATTCAATTATTTAATTCGATCTGGAAAAAAAAAAAAAAAGCTGAAAATGGGTCTGAAGTTTTTTTTTGTACTTTTTAGGCTTTTAAAAAAATAAATAAATAAAGGGAAAGTGATTTAGTGATTTCCTGTTTCATCTTCAAATGGGTAATCTAATAAACAAGACAACAAAAAAACCACAAAACTCAGGAGCTGCTACACAACACAAGAGCCACAGACTCTGTTCGGACGCCAGAGCTCGTGTCTTAACGCTCAGCAGAATGCGCAGCCTGCCAGATGCTGTCAGTCAAACACAGACACCTCCCGCCTCCGAGGCGAAGAGGAGCATTTCGTTTTAATGACAACTGTTAACGACTGTTTTAAACAGGTGAGACGATGCATAATGTTTCCGCATGGTTGGCGCTGTGCTTTTTCCACCTCCAACGTACTGAACTTTTAAGAGGAACTGTTCTACTGAAAAAGAATATGACCGCACGACCTCATGAATAGGAAAGAATAACGTCATAACATGAGAATGTACGTTATCGAATGATTAACTGTCCACAAATTCATTTCGAGCTCACAAGAAGTTGCTTTGCAACACAGCGCATCTCTACCCCTGTCTCACACAAATCTGAATCTAAAAGGCTTCAAAAATATATTACAGTAATGATGTGCTGGTTTCTCTTCACTAAGTACACCATGAAAATCCAACAGAGAGCACAGGAGTCTCAGCCATGAGCGCGTAGGGCAGGCGCTGAAGCTGCTAATTTCAATGCCACTCAAGAGGAAACATTGATTCAACCAGACCAGACCCTCGATAGAGGGAAGGGTTGTGGTGCATTTATGATCTAATAATCTCCTGGGAGCTTGACGTGACTCATGCAATATGCAGCTTTTAGTGGCATTATTCTCACGCTCTTACTTCGGCGCGATGAGGTCCAATAACAGGAAGGATTTGGGTATTTATATAGGAAACGAATGTCAGTCATGCCGCTGTGGTCTCGATCAAACACACTGTCTGACTGAACCAGTAACAAATGGAGGAGAGGAAGGTGAGTGGCAGTTTTTTCATTTTAGATTTTGTTGTAAAAAAAAAAAAAAAACATTTTTTAAAAGTTTAAATGATCTCGTGCAAAAAAACAATCATCACGACGTCCCTGACAATGTCATTTAATAGCTCCGGATTATGCGGCTGTGAAAAAAGTACAGAGAAATCACTCATATTGTGTCAATTTGACAAATTAAAAATGAATAAAGTGCCATTTTGAGAGTTCTGAGCCTTTTCCAATCCCTACTCTCAGTATCATAGCTAAGCTCTCCTCTGTTACATTCTGCCTCTCCTCATCCCCCGGCATCCATCTGCGTCTCTGCTGTAGTTTCATCAGTGTGTCTCCATTGTCACGTCGAGTGTCTCTCCTGGGAGGCCCTACAGCATTGTCTCCGTCTCTCCCGCTTTCCTCATTCTCCTGGGCTCTACTTTTCGCTGCATTTTTTTACCCCCACACACACACGCCGTCGTCTCGCTCTCTGTGTCCCCCCTTTCCCCCTCTCGCAGCTGGATAGGACACACACAGGGCGGTAACGAGAGCACGCAACGATGTCTGCGGGAGGCGCGCTTTCGTAGGCCTTCCTGGATCACTGTAACCATGGAAATAAGTACCGCTGTGGTGACACACACACACACACACACAGACGTGGTGCTCTCGACTCCTCAGACACCAAATGTATTCATTCTGAGTGATCATTACTCTGAACAGCTTGTCACCGCACCAGGCCACAGGAGCAGCCTGGACCCCCGAGAACACGTTAATGTCTTGGGGCACAAAAATGCCAACAACACCCCTCCAGCCAACACAGAGATACAGACATCATCATCTTTCAGTGAGTGACAAGCAAAAAAATCGCAAGAGGGGCTGACAAAAATACACACATCACGTACAAAATGTCAAACACTGAAGTTCTACATGTCAAAATAAACTGTTATATATCATACGAATGAGCAAATGAACAGAAGCCGGGATAATGCACATGGCACGCACGACACAGCTCATGGCTACAGGTCATTCAGGCTAAACACAGGTTGACCTGGGGGCCTAGAGGTCCACACAACAGGGACGATCTGCATCCGGCCAAAGGCCTTCGTGGCATGTCCTTCCCAGCCTCTCTCTCTTCCCCACTTTCTGCCACCCCCTACTGTCAGTGATCCAAAAATGCAAAACAAGAGGCACTCGGATTTGCTTATGTCCCGCCACGATCTCCACAACCAAAGATCACGTGTGCTCACGGTGCCGGGAGTCTGTCATCAAGAATGCCAACAGAAGCTCAAAACAAATCTGTTACTTTATTAATATGCAAGTTTATGCAGCAAAGTACACCAAAAACCTGACCAGATCATCCACTCCATATGGTGTACCTGTGCTATTTAGTGGCCCATCCCGTGTGGGATTATAACACAACTTTACATCAAGTATTTACATTACACCATTTTCCTTCCTACAAGGAACCACCCTCCCTTCCTGTGTGGGGAAAAGAAAAGAGTAGGCCTACACAGGTTTTCAGCGTAAATGCAACCGTTTTATTATCGCTGAGTCACAACACAGTGTAGAAACGGAGCTGCAGAACGGCATGCATGTGTGCAGAAGTTTTCATCAGTCAAAGAAAAAGATCTGCTAAGCCTGTCCTGTTGCACAGGGAGATGTTTCAGCAGGCTGCCGGTGTTTCCGCCCTTCCTGAAACTGACCCTTTGACAGACATTACAACCAGCACTGTCGTCATCCTTCCCCCTGAAATGAAGCCACGTTTCGTCCCCTCTGCCATGACTCCTCCGTGTTGCAGGTTTTGCAGCAGCGTAGTAGCCACGAGTTTAACGCCATTGCTCTGCAATGCGGAACTTTCAGGGAAAACATGGCGGCACTGATAGAAGGAACTGATAAACTCGGAGGCATTTTGGAACCTGTTCTCGACTGGAACCGGTTCTTTATTCCCACCCCTATTTGAGCTCAAGTGAGAGAGAAAAAAAAGAAAAAAAATGGCAGCTGGACCTGTTTTGAGAGTTTATTGAAAGCAGGAGTTTCTATTCAACAGAAGTAAACTGCAGTCGGTGAGGAGAATATGAGGCTGCCGTGCACTGCTGCACAGCTAATGGTTTAGTACGACCATGTTGTGGGTCGTGCTGTTACGGATTTCAGTTACATCGGGTGAGGGCACATTTGAGCACAAACACACAGACGCCTCATGGGGGTTGTAAGGTGTGCAGCAAGAGTATTTGCATGGCACCTCAGTTTCACGCTTCACTGCCACGCTCAAGATCAAAGAAGCTCCACGGAACTCAGACGAGGCCCGACGTCTCTCGGTGAGGAAAGGTGTTACTCAGATCTAATTACAAAAGCCACATGCGCACATACAGCGGGGTCCTATATTCATAAATGAAAACATGAATGCATGAGAAACCCCGAACGAGTTCACACATCTCCCTGCACACGCACACAAACGGCACCAAGGTAACGGGCCCACAGAGGGAACAGTCGCCTCGAGCCACCTCTGTTACACAGTCTCTGCTGGAAGCTCCATGTTATTGACTTTAATAAGACTTCTAGACAAGACGTCCTCAAGCAAGGAAGGGGGGAAACATGGTGACAGAGAGACAGACAGAGAAGAATGAGATGTTAGAGAAACAAGGCGAAGGACAAGGAGAGGTCGTTCTTCTGACCCGCTGTTTTCTCATGACACTCTGCTTGTCACTTCTTCACAGCCACTGAAAAGATTTAAAATTTTAAAGCAGCCAAAGCTTCGTCTGTCGCTAGCATTAGTGACCACCGTAAAAAACAAAAACAAAAGAAAAAAAACACAGGTCCATACTGGGGGAAATCGTGGTGCTTTTTGTGCTTTGCAGGACGGAGAGCCTCTCTGAGCTGGTTAGACGATAAAGAGCGGGCGGCATGCGCTCACTGCAGTTTTGTCGTGCATCTGATTTATGTCACCGCGGTAAACGCCACCTTTTTCACATTTCTGCTGCATGAAAACTCAGTGCAGCCTGTGGTCCGCCATGTAGAGCAGCCGCCGGTCTCACGAGCATGAACTTCCATAACTTAAAGATACCATCAGTTTAGTTACTCAGCTTTGCTTCTCAGGAGTCCTGCTGTTGGTTCAGGTTAGTGCGGCAAACGGCGCCAAACACCACCATCAATAAGCCTCACCTAGTGTTTGGGTTCAAGAGCTTCTTATTAAATCCAAATCCAGTATCAAATCCATTTATCAACTCTCCATCCTTCCGAATCCCCCATCAAATCTCATTAAGTTTATCTTTCATCAATTTGCGCAAAACCAAAGTTATAAATAACTACAAGTCAAAGATTCAGATCTGTGACCACCTATCAACGAATCCACATTGACATTAATGAAGTTAGCCTGATTATTTTTCACAGCCTAGAGCTCCAACCTGAACGGTAGCCGAGCAGCAGATGACAGGAAATATCGATTACTGATTGGTAGTGATTGTTCTGACACACTGAAATAACAGCTGAACATACTGACCTTTACAACTCATTCTTCGAAAAACCACTTGATCCAAATCCTGGAGCTCCTGGACTTGAGCTCCAAACATTGATCTGATCTGCATGAAAAGTTGAATTCGTATTTAACGAGCTGCGATCAGCTGATCGTTTCTCTGGAGAAGCGTCTCCACTCTGTTGAACTACCAAAGTTCACCGGGCGGTTGTAGAGAGATGTCACAGAGGGATGTGTCTCTTCGCTCTTCGTCAGCGCCGGCTAGAAATGAGAAGCTGCTGACGTTACCCGCATGTTTGGTCTTTGCTAAGAAAAAATAATGAGAGGTAAACGGGTTCGATAATGGATTCATTAACTCCAGACCTTAAACAAGCCGGGGATTTTGCCTACCAGGAACTGGATCCATACAGGAACCGGACATCAGAACCCAAACCTGGTGCCCCCAAATCTGATGCAGGGTGGAGCTGATTGTCAGTTGCCGCACTGCAATTTGATTGGCTAATCGTTGAGTACTGTTTTGGTCATTTACCCGTAGTTGGCAGAAATTGGTATTTCTTTTAAAGAAGAGAGAAGCTGTGGTCTCCATCAAAGAGGTGGATTATCCTCTACAGATGTGAAAGTCTTCCTTTTGAAGAAAAACTTGAGATTAAACTCCTCACTGCCCACCAGCCGCTGACATCGCCATAAACCAGACTGCTGGTAAAAAATAATCCCAGATTTTACATGGAGTGGTAGTGGCAGTTAGCAAAAATGGCTAACTGCGAGCACCTTAGAGGATTACCAGACATGAAGGCAGCAACGGGTCCAAGACAATGCAGTAAAACTGGCCTGCCTCTGCAGAGTAAACACATCAACCCAAGCTGTCGGCAAATACAAATGGGGAAAATTGTGTAATGTTCTTACGAAATTTCACCTCTAGAACCCTGGATGCCGGACGTACCTCCCCCCAATTTGCAACTTTGTCGTAAACACTAATGATTAATACATCATTTGCAACGGGCAGAAAGAGAATCCGACATGTGTGAACGTCAGACTGTGAAAGGCAAAGCATTCATCACTCCGAGTGCGAACGGCTGAGAGGAAGGTGTGATGGACAGAGGAGAACAGGAGGGAGAACAGAGAGAGGTGGAATTAAACAAAAGCTCCCGATAAGATAGAGCACCGAGGCTAAGAGAGAGAGGTGGGACACAATGGTCACAGGACAGGAAGAGAGATGGAGTGAAGATGGAAGAGAAGAGACAGTCAAGTGTGTGTTTTTTCGTGCGTTTGTCTGTGTGTGCATTCGTGCCGGTCGGCGCTTCAAGCGAGCAGGAGTGACAGGCAGAGACAGAGATGGAGGGGACAGCTTTGTGCGCAGGCAGACATGGAGCAGCGGTAAATAAATCAGCCGGCGCTGCAACTAAGTGTGACTGAAATGTTTACGACAACGCCGGCATAATGGAGAGACAGAAGGGGAGAGAGAGAGAGAGAGAGAGAGAGAGAGAGAGGGAGAGAAGAAGAAGAGGCTGTAGGTGGATCCGTGGTGAGGCAGACAAAAGAACGGGCCGAGTTAAGTGCTTGCTCGGAGTCTAAAAGGTGCTCTTTTAAAAACCCACGCCCATCTCTTCCACACATACGCCCACACAACAGCGCCGGTAGTGTTGAGAAGCCAACCGTGATATGCAACGGACCTATGACCCCTGGAAAAAGTCAAAATGTACACCGACAGCCGACGCGTGCACAGATCTGCTAACGCTACACCGGTTGTCTGCGTCCGACATCCTGGGCAGCTCCGACATGAGCAGCTGATAAAAGGCCCCCGCGGAGCCTTGCGGCGGTATGTGAATCAGTGTTGCAGGACAAAAACTGACCGACCAAACAATTACCTAGAATTTCAGGCAGTAAAACCGCCCCTGTTACGACTGTGAGCTGCATGTGTGTTGTGCAAAAGCTTGACGGTCGTGGCAACATGAACTGAAGGGGGGTCGGCTTAGCTGACGGTCAGTTTGCCCTCATTTCCCGCCGCTGACACCCATGAAAACGGCGGGCCGCTCTCACTCCCCGGCCTGGCCCATCCCACATCTAGCCCACCTCCTCTGTCTGTATGTTGCATCAGGTGTGTGCACGGTGTGATGCAGCACGAGCGCGCTGCCCTTAAGCTCGAAGGTGTAACAGTCACACACGAGCCGGCTAATTATTACTAATTGGTGACAGTGTGTCCCTAACAGTCTTGTTTAATCTATGAAAGCTGACCTTAACTCTGCATGTCATCAATGTTTAAATTTATCCCAATTAGTGTCTCATGTCCCCAATCAGTCAAAGAATCAGGATCACAACACGGGAAGAGCACAAAGGCAAAAGCTCAGAATTAGCTGGGATTTATGTACATGATCTGCTTGAATCCATGTCTGTGACTTCATCAGGCTTTTACTGCCTTTATAAAGACTCGGCTGTTTTCAACGCGTCTGCGCGTCCAGTTTCGGGAAGAGCCGACTGAGCTTCAAACGTTGTCTCGGGCCGCGCTGGTGACATTAGAAACAGGCTTTTTAATGCCTTTAGTCTCTCAATTGATCTCCGAGTCTATGAAATATCGCAAAGTAGTTAAATATTTCCTTAAGTCTGCAAATACAGTGAATGTCTGTCTAATGTTTATTTTGTCCAAAAATCGAAAAGATGTTCAGTTTTCTATTGTAAAAGACAAAAGAAAACATCAAAAATTCACATCTGAGGAGCTGGAGTCAAGGAAGTTTTCCTTAAAAAATTACCTAAATGGTCGTATATAAAAAAAACGTGACGATTCACAGGAGAGTTCTGGAGGAAGTTCTGGAGAAATTTTCTTTCCGTGATTTATGGGCATTTTATTCTCGACAGATAGAGATAATGTAATCTAAAAAATATGCAGCATGTCCGTGTGTTCAGATTTGACCAGGTTAAGACTCGGACAAAGTGTTGGCGCAGCCTCCTGCAACGCCTCACAGTTTGAAAACTTCTGCTATCGGTGTACGTTCGTTTTTTGTTCATGTGGCGGGCTCACTAAATCCTTTCTAAGTGTGTGTTTATTCTGAACATAAAAACAGAACAATTAAAGTTTAAACCTAAGGTTCAGAAGTTAACTACCCTGAGGTACGGCGGCGACTAACAGCTGCCTGTTTTGCGTTCTCTTTTACCGGAGGCCTTTTCTGAGCTGTGCTTGCGGCAACATGACCTCTTTAATGTGTGGCAACATAAAGCCCAGGTGACGATCTGTCCAAACCTGCTGTTTGAAAAATCTGGATGTTTTTTTGGCGAAAGTCTGTAAAATCCAACGACGAAAACCAGGCTCTATCGTGATAGACCGGAGACCTTTCACCCCATGTATGCATTCCCCGAATAGACACGAGTCCCTGAACAGGAATAAGCTGGTATACGAACTGAACAGATGGACAGTTTAACCCTCGTCTCTTAGTAATCCTGTCAGAGTTAGCTGCAGCAGATTATCTCAACGATACCATTATGAATCATTGATAAAGTGCTTACTACTCCTCAGGTCAAAGTGTCTGAGGGGAAATGGGACTAACAGGATTGAAAAGTCATGGATTGCATCCTTGTTTAGCCGACTGTCACTCCAACGTAGCACGAAGGCTCACGAATTTAGAAGCTCTAACGAAAGAGCCCGTTACAGTAATGTGCCCATCCTGTCACATACAATGAATTGCAAAATGACCCTGAACGCACTCTGCGAAGTCACGTGCGATCTGAAACCTCTCCCTTATCAAATAGCCGTGTTTTTGCAGATTAACTGGGGGTGTAATAATTAGTCCATTAGTCTGAAGGGTCACCCTAGCGGTGTGGTTCTGGTCGGTCCACCCCTTTGATCCAGACTAAAAATCTCATCCACTATTGGATGGATTTCTATGAGACATTCGTGGTCCCCAGACGATGAATCCTGATGACTTTGGAGGCCCCTGACTTTTCGTCGAGTGTCACCACCAGGTTAACATTTGTGGCTTTGAGTGAAATGTCTCAGAAACTAGTTGACGGATTGCCTCGAGATTTGATACGGACATTGGCTACGTTCCCGTCCAAACGCGGCACAAAATTTAACCAAAGTTTGAGAAAAATCTGCAAAAGAACATGCCAGTAAATGCAGGTTTGTATCCGCTACTGTCATGGGAATATTAGGAGTTGGATCATCAAGATAAACAGCTGGTAGCGCTAATTCTCCAGTGGCGTGCCATTAAAACGCTGCAGAAGAACAGGGTGAAATAAGATGATGTAAATAAAAAACGCGCCAGTCAAACCTCAAACGGTGAAAAACAATGAAGAAAAACACTACGGAAATCTGACATCTCTGTTTATGTATTGATGTGAGGAAGGTTACGCTCTCCTCTTCGCTCCCCACATACTTGATGTGTCTCGTCTCCCCGTTGTACGGCGAAGCTTCATGGTCACGTCACGATTAACTCACTAAGTCTGTGTCCATTGCACCTTGTTGCATTCAGTTTTTAATCGATACATCACTATTTCCACCTCAGCCACGTGTAAAAACTTTCTTTCTTTCTTTATTTTTTTTGCAGTATTCACAGGTTTTTTTCTGGCACCATCGTCACGTCAACATTTCTCCCCGTCCAGAACTTTGGTTGACGACCAAACACCTGCAAACCTGATGACATTCCCATCAGCCTCAGCTGCTATTTGTGTTTATTGCTAAAAAGCGAACATTTCCACAAAGCTCTGTATTAGTTTTGGTTGTTTGGGGGGGGGGGGGTTCGATTAATTGATTGGTCTGTTAAAATGCTCTGAAAATTGTGAAAACGAAGTCTATCACAGCTTCCCGGAGCTGTAAGGAGACATCATTTTGTCCGAACCGCAAAGATACTCAGTTTACAATTATCACTGTGTCATTTATTATAAAAAGAGAAAAGACTCAACATTTGAAAAGTAGGAGCCTGAAGACCTTTGGTATATTTGCTTGATAAATAACTCTATTGGAGTCCTAGAATTTTCATTTAATACACGATCTCGCTCTTTTTCATTCATTAAACATGCAAACAAAGATATCTCTTTCATAACCAGAGGATTATTTTAAGATGATAAACGATAATTGTGAGTTTAAAGTTCATCCAGCCTTAGCTGAAAACCAGGCACACATTAATTCATGTAGACAAGATTTGTACGTATTATCTGTGAGATGCTCAAGGATAACTGGAGTTTAACATCCATTCACATCAACATTCAAAACATTTCCCTGACAAAAAAAAAAAAATCCGCAATGTCTGAACTGTGGAAATTTACAGAGAATTCAAATTATTCCGGTTGTCAGTGCGGTTACATAACAAGCTATTGACTTAAATGAAGCTTTTTCTCAAAAAAAAAAAAAAAAAAAAAGCCCAGCTTTGACACCTTGAAGAAATAATGACAGACCGTCACAAAAGAGACAGAAGTGACCACCAAGGTGACGTATGTTAGCAATTACGACTTAATGGGAGAAATGAGAAGCTGGCAGATGAAGGAGAGAGAAAGAAAGGACGAGCGAATAGACTCCTAATGATGCCTCCATTCCTGCAGCAGTAACAAAAAAAAGCAGAGGGGGAAACGGGGAAGAGAACATCTTTTCATGTTCCAAAAGTGGTAATTATTTTAATTAGCCCTTGTTTAAATGTGAATAGAGGCTCAAAGCTGGAGTTTGCAGCACAGACCTCATATCTGTGTGTGTTTGTGTGTGTGTGTGTGTGCGTGTGTGTGTGTGTGTGTGTGTGTGTGTGTGTGTGTGTGTGTGTGTGTGCGTGTGTGTGTTTGTGTGCGTGTGTGTGTGGGCGTGTGTGTGCGCGTGTATCCTCAAGTGGAATCACTGCTTTGAAAAAATCCGTTTATGCCTGGCTGTCTCTGCACCGGCCGGGTTTCCCTGCATCCCTGCCTGCTCATTTACAAACGTGCCGGCGTAACAGTGGCTCCGTCCATCACTGCAAAAATATCAGGAG
This sequence comes from Xiphias gladius, assembly GCF_016859285.1. Classification (NCBI taxonomy): domain Eukaryota; kingdom Metazoa; phylum Chordata; class Actinopteri; order Istiophoriformes; family Xiphiidae; genus Xiphias; species Xiphias gladius. The sequence continues at coordinate 25,629,085 of NC_053415.1, read as the reverse complement.
TGAATCCCAGTGATAAAGAAAGGTAAGAAAATGATGTCTGGATGACAGCAGGAGCCCGGAGCCACTCTTAGCGGTTACGCATCGGCAGTTTTAGCTCGTTCTGCGACACGAGTCAAGCTTCCATCAAAATGTCGACTTCATTTCTGGTAGAATATCAAACAAACCTTTGTAATATTCAGGAGTTTCGGAGGCTATGATACATTTTAAATCAGTTTCAACAATGTTCCAACTCTCATGGACTTAAAAAAAACAAAAAAAAACCCTCATTCTCAGGCTGTGGAAACAAGCTGGAGGCGACTACAGTGAAGCTGTGGCTTGCAGACATGACCAGTACACTACACCTGGAAAAAAAAAAAAAACTGAGATATGCTTTGAAAGATAAACAGGAGGGCTTTGCTGAAGCTATGTATCCCTTCCTCACTGACTTGGAAAGGGATCTCACACACACTGGTAACAGTTTTTGTTAGAAGGTGCCTAATAAGTGCCTAACTTTTAGGGTTTTCCTTTCATTTTTATTGTCTCTTTTGTTTCGCTCGTTTTTATATATTTTTCCGTTTTTTTTTTTTTTTGGATTTGTTGCGGCTTGCTGTGTACGATACGTTGCGGCCATGCCTTTGCAAACTCCATGTCTCCTATGTGTCGTATCATAACGACAATAATACCTAGAATTACCGCCTTGCGGTTGTACGCCTCTGCCAACCAGTCAAGTCCCAGTTTATATCCATGTCTTCCCAGACTCATATATGTAGTGAGGACATTGAAGGAATTTAATAAAAAGGTATTACGTGTATTTTTGGTGAAGTATGATTCCAGTGAATCATTTTCAGTGAGAAACATGCTGTCTTCACTTAGAGACTATTTTTGTTTATTTTTTTACGGAGGACTGATGCAGAGCTTCGTCACACGGTGCCACGACAATCACCTGAGGCTAAACATCAGCAAAACCCATGATCTTGTGGTGGACTACCGGAGGAACAGGAGGCCCCCTGGCCACCAAATTAAAATCAGTTCATCCTTGAGTCCAACTGAACGTTTGTGCCGGATGCAATGAAATTCCCTCCAGGCGTTCCCGATGCATCGTGCTCACGTGAATGGGACAGACGCGAGGTCACGGCTATCTTGACCTTTGACCTTTTGACCACCAAAATCTAATCAGTTCATCCTGGAGTCCAAGTGAACGTTTGTGACAAATTTGAAGAAATTCCCTCCAGTCGTTCCTGAGATGTCGGGTTCGCATTCACAAGAATAAAAGATGTAATATTGAGAGGAAATGCAGCGCCGTCATGTGAATATTATAAGTTTGGTGCATCAGGATAAACAGCTGATGGTGCTAATGCTAAAGTCAGGTAGTCATGAATGATCTGGTGGTTGTCGTTGAGTTTTGCAGTAATCTTATTGTGTCATTGTAAAATGTGTCTTTTGCTGTTTAGTACGTATTTTATTGTTGAGTTCTGTGTGTTTTTTAAATCTAGGGACAGACACTGCAAATTAGCTCAGGCAATAAATGCCGTGGTATGAGGTATTGGTTCAAGCTATATACTTGTCCCTATACAAATAAACATACACTTACTATTATTGATTAGTCTGCCATTTGTTTTCTCGATTAATCAATTGATCATTTAGTCTATAAAACATCAGAAAATATTGGAAAATAAAGAGTTCAAGTCGATGTCTTCAAATGTCATGTTTTGTCTGAGCAACAATCATAAACCCAAAGATATTCAGGTTAGAATGATATAAAACAGAAAAAAAATCAGAGAATTTCCTTTGAAAAAAAACAAAAATACAAAAAACAATTATCGAAATAGATGCCGATTAATTTTGTCAATCGACTAATTGATTATTCAACTAATCGTTGGAGCTCTACATTAAATAAATACAGTTCAGCTGAACCAGATAATGTAACTAAAAGAGCTCCAGTCAACCTCAAACAATGGAAAACAACATAGAACATGATGGAAATATGACATTTCTGTTAGTTTTTATTTATTCGAGGAACGTGACCACCTTCTCATCGCGCCACACAGATCTGATGTTTTCGCCTCTTGAGTGAACGTCTATCACTTCCACTTAACAATAAACTAACATTTATTTCAAAGTTTGTTTCCATTACTTTTGCTTTAAATCGATAGACCATTTTTTTCCACCTCAGCCAAGCGTAAACATTTTCAGCGTTTCCACTCTGTTTTTTTTATGCACAAAGAGAAAATCTGCATGAAACGTGGCGGTCTCCAATGCCATCCTCAGCCCCCTACATCCAACGCCTTAGACCCAGAGAGCTGCATACTCAGCTGAGACCCTCCAAAAATCTGCCAAGAGTTTAAAAATGGGTGTGTGTATGAAAAAAAAGAGAGCCAGATGGAGAAGTCAGAGGAGCCAGGATTTTTTTTTTTTTTTTTTTTTTTTCCCTTCTCGGTAGCCAAGGAAACCAACCAAAGATGTTCTCACTCAAGGTCACAGGTCACGGGTGACGTTCAAGAAATGGCTGCTAGAGGAGAGAGAAGCTGATGGAGAGAGAGAGAGGTTTGACTTTACCGTTTCAGCTCAAGTGATAAAACAGAGTGTGACAGAGATAAAGAGGAGTGTCTGAATGGTCTTAATGAGGAGGTTTTTATGGCTTATTTGATATGTGTCCACTCCGCCCAGCATGACTGGGAGCAAAATGACCTCACCATCTAAATTCACAGAACGATATGTGCAGCAGTGAAGACAGTGGCCTGTATACTGCAGCCGGACTGGACTAGTCATACTGTCCAGGCAAAGTGCCCTAATGTGTCTCTTTAAACCAATTTTTGGATCCAGATCGGACTCGACTCAGCTGTAAAGGTCAATTTACCCAGATCACACACAGATTAAACAAGACTAGGTCAAAACCTAGTACATGGCTGGACCAGCCCTTTATCTGTTGCTTCTCTCCTACTCCCCGTGCTCACATATAAAGTAATTTAATACAGCCGAATTCCCAATAAAGCTGTTCTGATTTACATGTTTTTTCTGTCTCTGTTGCCAGACAACGGAACAAGTATGAAATAGTGACTGAAATGCGGCCCGTCACTTCCAAGTCATTTCCAAGCTGTTGCTCTGCTCTGCTAAAGTCCTGATTTTATAACCACGACGTCGTCTGACAAAATCACCACACACATAAGTTAAAGACGACGGCTGCGCTGTGATTTCGGTCATATTTACCTGTAAAATGATCATTCAGAGAGAAAGTTAGAAGCTCATTCACGTCTGTGTCAGCTGCCATGTGGTCAGTTGAATGAGAAGCATATAGAGGTGTACCTGCGGAGGGAAAGCCAGACCTCGCGCTCAGGGGGCAATACTGGCGACTTTCTTCTACGGAAAGTAGCTAAGGTTTGTCCAGAAATTCATTAGACTTTTTGCAAGGTTCTAGTTTGAAAAAGAGTCACTTAAGGGTCTTAAAAGTCAATAAATCTAGCGACAAAGGCGAGCATCAGCCAATGGGGAAACTCCAACACTCGGCTGGCCGACCAATGGTGTAACTTCATCACTCACTTACTCACTCACCCATATTCACGTTTATTGGGCTGGCCCGCTAGTCAGATGAATAGTTTCCATTTTATGTGCTGAGGTTTTGTCGCTGAAACGTCTGCTATCAGTTCAATGAAGGTCTGAAGTTAAAACCAAAATTTATCAAGCATTTACTCATGGATGGATTACTGAACAGGCCTACGGAAATGGTTCTTGATAGAGCTTAGTTAGCCTTTTACATGCCTGTGCTTGGAGGCCCATTTTCTCATAATCTGTTCTTTATCTGAATTTAATTGTTCCAGCTTCTACAATGTGAGGATTTCCTGCTTTTCTCTCTTTATATCTTTATAAATTGAATTTCTTTGGACTGTTGGTTGAGCAAAATGAGGCACTTAAAAGATGTCAACTTGGACCCTGGGAAAAAGTGATCACCTTTTTTTTCACTATTTTTTTTTTTTCTATTTCATGAACTAAACAATTAATCAAGAAAATATAATCAACTAATCAATAATGAAAGTAATCATTTGTTGCAGCTTTACAAAGATAATTGGAAATGTGTGGTTTTTGGTACTCGAAGTATCAAAAATAACATCTGAAAAACTAAACACCAGGGTCCACCTTCACAAGCAGTATCCCATGGTTACCTCCCATGGTTACCTCAGTGTGCACCATCCTCCTAATTAAAACTCTTCACAGCGAGATCTGTGGATTGTCCTGGACAACTGAGGCATTCTTTTTAAAAACAGATGTTGCTGTTGAATTTTTCAAAGGATCTAAGGTGGTAGCTGATTTCACAAATAATTCAAAACAAAAATATCTCCATGACGTGGTGTGGCCAACTTCTGAATAGCTTTAAATTAATTTCTGCTTTTTGTTTTCAGTTAATATTCAAGTTTAAAGCTGCTATAATAAATATATTCTTATCATAACAATGTATCAAAAATGACTTTCTGAAAGGTGTCACTGGTGGTGATGAACCTACACAGAATTATCAGCTTAATCTGCGCCTCCCTTCGGCTTTACAGAGCTTTATAGTGAGTTTCAGCTCATTGTTTTATCTGTTCGGACCACAACTTTACTGCACTGGTTCACTCTCACCGCTCTCAGTGAGAGACCAGCTGGTGCACATAGTGGAGTATGCGGCGGGTAAAGAGCCCCATATTTCCCTCAGGGGACGGTAGAGACCAAAAACAGAGCTAAAAGAGGGGGAGTACTGGATTTAGGTTCATCAGGTTGACAGAAAAAAAAAACTAATGAACGATGAAGTTGCTGCTGGATGTGGAAATAAGCAACTTGTATCAACTTAAAAAGGTGACAATAGGTCAATGAGTTGTCCTCAACCTGTTTCTGCTCCCCCCAAGTGGCCAAAAAAAATCAGTTATTGAAGGTTTAAATGCATGTAAAGCACTATGAAACTGCCTTGTGTATGAATTGTTACGGTAAAAAAAAAAAAGTTTGCCTTGCCTCTTATGATTTGTGTAAACTGACCTCTGACCCCACTCTCACTACTGGCAACTATCCAACATGAAGCTTCATTGCGTTGAATGTTTGGCACGTGACAGAAGACAGCACTTGTTATTGTTGAAGAAAAGAAGCAGGTGGTAACACTTGTGTTTCCTCTTCTATTTTTAACATGTTCATTCATCTCGTCCTCCAGCGGGATGGATATTTACTCTCTTTCTCTCTTATTGCCTGAGTCCATCTAGACTCAGGCAATAAGAAAAAAGGAAACAGTCCATTACCTTGCTTCCTTTCCAACTTTAATCTCCCCCACTCTAAATGCATGGTTGCTGTGAATCGGCTACTAAACGAATGAGGGCTCCAAATAGTGTCTGACCAGCTACTCTTATGGATCTTGTTTAAACTTTCACAGAGGAAAAATCTCAGGAATTTCATTAGAAAAAGAGGAGGCCACAGTGACAAGTATTACAACTGTTCACATGACCCCCAACACAGAGGCATTTTGGGTAAAACCTGCATGTGAAACGAGCATTTGAGTTGTTTGCGATACAGCATCAACCCTCCTCGCGCTCATAATCGTTACCTCTCTGTTGCAGCTCACTCCATACTGCACACACAAAAAAAAAAAAAACAAAAAAAAAAAAAAAAAAGGAAGAAAGGCAGATCTTGGCTGCGTGTGAATTTTCCACATACTGTACATGATGTCACTCAGCTGCATACCACGTGGAAAGGTTTTTTAAGGAATTCAGTGGAGGTTTTTGGTTGGAGGTCTTATATAGAAGTTATAAATCATGCAACATAAGCTCGGGCGGAAATGGCAAATTCTTGTACAGGATGTCATAAGAGGTGAATTGAGGAAGACAGAGAACAGCAGAACATCCCACAGCCTTATCGGGCTGTGGGCTTTCCTCCAGCTCATTACTCCTACAACATCTTATCTAGCAAGCAAACCGACTATAGCCATCTAAAATCTGTTCACACAGTCGCAAATATGAGGACTCACCTCCCAACTGGGGACAAAAAGCTGGTCCCCACAAGGTTAAGCTTTAAAAGATGAGGCTGGTTTGGTTCTGGATTTTTCATATTGTCAACAAGTCCCATGGAAAGATCAAACCAGACAGTGCATTAGTCTGTCTCTTAATAATTTCTAACTTCCCTACCTCGTCTGTGGCACTCAACCCCAAGTCTATACCTTCCTACTAAAGACGTAAATCATTTAGAACTGGTCACAAATATATGATTTTTTTTTTTTAAAGTCTTTTCCTAAATCAACTGGGCACTGTAGTTTTTAGCAAACATTAATCAAACGGGAGTAAATAAAGCATCTGTTGGGGACTGTTTTCAGCAGCGGATTAATCCACATTTGGTGAGTTTGACTGAGTAAACTGCTGTAAACTGAGTATTTACAGCAGCAGGAAGTCGTATGTGGGATTGGGTCATAAGCTACAGTGGCCAGCTGTTGGAAAACAACTGAAGTCTATGGCACAAAAAAAATAAATAAATAAAAAAATAAAAAAAAAAATCGCTAAATCAGGCCTTGGCTACACAGGAAAAACCTGCTGGACGATTGATTCATTGTTGGTTTTATATCACCGATTAGGGCTGCAACTAACAATTATTTTCATTTTCAATTCATCCGCCAATTATTTCCTAGATTAACCGTTCTGTTTAAAAAAATTAAAAAATCAGAAAACGTTAAAAGTGCTAACATCCTCACACTGCCCTCTAAGTGAGGGAGGAAACAAGATAATGTTTGGCACTTTTGCTTGAAAACTGACCTTAGCCGTAAATCAATTATCAAAATAGCTGATTCATTTCATGTTTATCAATTAACCAACTAGTTTTTTCAAGTCCATTGCCAGGCTTATCCTTACAAGCCTCGTTTGTAGTGTCGGGGGTTAATCAGGCGAAGGTTAACATGAAGGTAAAGTTGAGTTGAGGCACGTAGCCTTCAGGGAAGTCAATACAATGTCTTTACAAGAGATAAAAACTAGTGTGGGCGGGAATGTTGACTAACTCTATCTTTGTGAGGAGCAGTTGGAGTTCCAGGGTGCTTTCGCACCTCACCTGTTTGGATTCGGTTAAAAATGTAGCCTAGGCTGGTGTATTTGCCCAGTTAGCGATGTGTCTTTGGGCTGGTGCGAGAGACGACAGCTGACCACCGCCGTGGCCCGGACGACTGCACGAAGGCCATGCTTATCAAACTCGGCCTCCGATCAGCTATCAACGCTAAGAGCAAGGTTTACAGGGCGAGGCTGGCAACAGACCCGCTGCTCTCGGGCTCCAAAACCCCTCTTTTCTTCACTTTCGTCTCCTGCATAATAAACACTCAATAAATTAAGATTTCAGACAAGTATGAATCATCATTATTTTCACACTAATCGCGTATCTTTTCACATCTGTCAAAGGCAAAGCATTAATTGGATTTTTCTTGAAAAACACAGAGTACATGCTGCTACTACTTTCTATTGTGGTCAGTTCTGAGTGCGATATATAGTGCAGAAGTTGGAAATTCAAATGAAACTTCAAAAAGTAAATACAGCGCACCAGATAAACAAACAGGGAATGATTTCGAGCACATCTCGAAGCTAGAATAACACAGAGGGGAGAGGAGTTTATAAGATGTATGATGGATTGAGGAGAGAGAGAAACGAGGGGGATCAACTCTGGGAAGCGGCAACACTGGAAAAAAGAGAGAAGGCAAAGAGAAACTGTTATTATTTGGGGTAAAAACCGCCCTTAACAAGGAGCAGAATGTAATTTTGGACTGGAATACAGCAATATGGTTTCAATATATTGCTGTGGGAGGATGCACAAGTGCTGTGTTGCTCCTTTTTTGTTCGTCTATTTCCAGGCCAGCTTTCGCTCCATTTCTTCTGCTCTTGCCTTTTTACATTCTGCTACCTCCTCATGGTGATTCACAGCGATTTGTGCCTTCAAAAGCACCTGACTTTCCTTTTCTCCACTTGTTTCACGCGCACGCTCTGAATCCACCAACCGCCATGTCATTATCATTTTTCCTCTCTTCCTCTCGCTCTCCAACAATTCGTTCTGCACGACTGAATAAAGCTGGTGACGGAGAGACCGACCATAAGGATGAAATAAGAGGTGGGGAGAGAGAGCGAGAGAGAGGGAGCTGGTGGTATGAATGTAATAATGTCTGAAACGGTTTCTTCAAAACCTCTATCCAAATGTATCACGAATTGAAAACTAAGACCACAACAAAGAAAAGATGTTTCTGGGAAATAGCAGAAAATATGCTTTAAATGTTAATTCAGGTTTACTATGACTTGTCACATATCTACTGCATATCTGTGTGTATTTTGTCTTATACTGTCTTCCTCATGCATTAGCGGTTCAAAGTTGTATGTAATGTCAGTAGCGTGTCCACATACTCTGCACACATGAGGATACCGGGGCTTGTTTCTCCTCCAGAAGGAGACGTTTACTGTCACTCCTCATTATACAGCTTCCACACAACGAAATGAATCCGTCTTTTTTTGGTAAACGTTCCTCTCCTGCTGTTGTTCCACCGCCTGGAGCTGAACCTTTTTCGTATCGGTTCTGTTTACTGCCAGTCACGCGACCCCCCCGCGGGAAGAGAAGGAAACCCCCACAAGGGCCTTACCTGTCAAAGTATATTGACTTTTGTATTTAGGAAGGCTCTCTGGTTTTGAGAGCATCTTTATCCCACAGGTACGGCAATTAATTTGAGTAACTGCCGTCGGATCTCTTGAACTAAACAATGTATTTTAATAGCCTGTAAGTAATCAGAGGGAGGACACCAAAAGAAAAAGCCCTGCTGTGTGTCCTCTTTAAGACATTGTGACATTTTTGGATGAATTATTAAATGTAATCTTAAAATAACTTCCCTCAGCACATTTACTGTATATTTGATTCCTTAAAAATACTTGACAGCAAAAAAATAAAAGGAACTGTGTAAGATAATTTACGGCTCGATGTAAAATTTACGTTTATGTTTGCTGGGCACCAGAACACACGTCTTCTGAGACAAAGGCAACTTCTGACCCTTTTCATAATGAGCAAAAAAGGGCTTTTGGTCTTTTTAGATCACAGCTGTCTGGAGCAGCAAAGACTACAGTTTCTGTTTTCAAAGTAAACACACAGCTCATTCTCTCATTTGACCAATTATTCCTCATCCACAGTCCTGTGCAAAAAGCAAACAGAAAAAACCTAAATCAGATCAGTATTTGCTGTGACCCCCCCTTTGCCTTTAAAGAAAAAAACACAGCACCAGTTCTCCTCGGTGCACTTGAACACAAGTAACCTGCAGTAAATTCCTTTGTGTTTTATCTCTCAGTTGCACGATTCAATCGCGGTCACGGTTTTAAACTGAACATGACGAGATTTTGCTCAGTTTAGGGAGGCGAGTTTCTTTAAGCAGAAGAGCCCAAGTTCCTCTTGTCGCTGCTTCTCAAGAGCTGAATTCTGGAAGGCCTTCTTTTAGCTTAGACCGCCGGTCAAACAAAACAAGCAGTTTTAATATGTCAGCTCGGGCTTTGGAAAGTTAGGCTGGATTTTTCACTATTTTCTAACATTTCATGGAGGAAACCTGATCGATTAATCAACAAAATAACCAGGAGATGAACTGGTAATGAAAATAATCACTAGATGCAGTCCTACACTTAATATTCAAACCTTCAAATCTGACTTTATGGAGACCCCCACTGTTTGGAAAACAAATGAAATGAAGAATTTGGGGATTAAATCATTTCCCCTTTTGCGTCTGGACCGAATACAAGATTATGTGATGTTAGCATGACTTCAGCAGCTATTGCAACCACTAAAAGCCCTACAACTACCACTTTTAAGGGAACAGGTCAACATTTTTCACCTTCTTGCTGAGGGTTTAATGCGAGGACTCAGCACCTCAAAGTGCACCAAGTGTAAAAACAAGAAGCTGTGGTTTTACGGGGGGTTACTTGCTGTTCTGCCGCAGGCTGTAGCTTCATATTTAGCACGAGAGTGATATCAGGCCTCACTAAAAAGCCCCAGCAACGGAGCGAATATTTCCAAAAACCTCGGACCATTTCTTTAATTTTCTACGACCCGTGCTCTGACTTTGGGAGCTGGCGAGGAGGCAATCTCCCACACAGTCTACTGTATAATGATGCATGATCGCTCGGTAGCCATGGAAACAAATGTGAGCGTCAGCACATGAGTGAGAGAATTTTCCCGGATGATCAGAAAATGGAAAAGGGCTTAAAGCAGAGCTGTTCTGTGCCTGTGTCTGTCTCGTGTGTTGTATTTCGGCAGTTCTCCATTACTCGCCCCTTTTTTGAGGACGAACTACAAGACAACTCAGGTGCGTGCACGGCCTACACTGTCCCGGGGGGGGGGCAGTGCTCATTCTGCCATTTAACGTAACACTTCTAACGACATGCAAAAGTCGATTCCTGGCATTCGCGAATCGATCCAGAATCACAGAGGCTCAGAGTCGAGACTCTTATGTGAGCCGATTTTCTTTCCCCCCGTTACGTTCGGTGTAAGCGGACGTTAAGAATAAGTCATCAAGGGCTTTAATTAGTAACTACCACTAAAGCACATCCTGCCTGAGTAAATTCTGAACAGTGGAGTTTTAATTCATAATTTTTCACTGCTGTCATTTGAGATTAGCTTGGATTGTGAAAAAAAACAGCACGCGTCTATAATAATGCATAAGAAAATGATACCAGTTAAAGCTAAAGAATAGACATCAAATAGAACGCTACTGAAGTGGAAGCTCTATTTCTCCTCACAACCCAGACCAGCGTTCTGACCCGTAACGAAGGTCCGATATCGCCCGTTTGCATTCATCTTGTCATTTACTGCCCTCTTGTGGCCGCAGTGGGCTGCCGTCTCTGGAAGCTGGGTTGACCGCCGGACGTTGCATCTCTCCTCTTCGTCACTTCCGTGGCCGTGTCCCGCTGGAAAAGGCTGGGGCTCGTGAAGCGGAGGTGGGCAGCAGCACTTTTTTGGACATCTGCTCGTTGTGGATAAGCCCGGGACCTTTTGGCGGCTGACTAGCTGCGGCTGGCTACAGGCACGTGTGCTTGTCAAGCTGCCCATTGACTCCGCCCCCACCGTCCTGAGATCAGTTATGATATTGCACGCATCATTACACACACGCGCAGGTGTCTGCCGGAACCGCACTCGCGCATTAGAACATTTCTTCAACGGTCTTTTCATCCTATTCCTTAAAACGTAGCAGTAGCGAGTAAACAAGCAAATCACACTGTGATTTATCATCTCAAATCGGTCTAAGTTGTCTTATTCATCACTCTCCTTCTGCAAGGAAAGAAATATTTATTCAGTTTACATATTTACCCCTAACCATGTAACAGAATACCCAAGGCTTTTAACTCCGTTCTGCTTTTCAGTCATCATATTGATATCTTTTCCTCTCTGTTAATCAAGGCTTAGGGTTCAAGATCTGCAGCAAGTTTGAAAAGTCTGAGACAGTTTGAGCGCATTGAGGCCGGAAAATACAGGATTCTGCTTTGTCATTGTCAGTCAGCTTGATAAATATTTTGAGGATTACCGCAGGATTTATTTTTTAGATAGTTTTCCTCTGTGCTGCACATTTGATACGTTCACCGTCAGTTCAGAGGAGTAATCCTGACGCCTCTCCGTCCAGGGCAGAGGGCAGCAAGTTGCGGGACGGAGACTTTTCTGCACAGGCAGCACAGGCGCATGGGACAGGACGGTTTCCGGAGCTTAAGACAGATTCACCACTGCGACTGTCATGGAAAGGTTTTTTTAGTCTGGTCCATTTTTCTCGTTGGTGTAGCGAACGGCTGAATCGCTCACTGGGGTGCTCGTACTTTGCCCGAGTATTTCCATTTCATACCACTCACATACTTCTACTCCGCTAGATTTCAAAGGCGAATATTGTGCTTTTTCACCGCGCCGAATTTATTTGGCAGCTGTAGCTACCAGTTACTTCGCAGCACACCATTTTCATTTCATACAAAACGTACGACCTGCTTGTACTTACGGTACATTGTTCAGAGCACAAAACCCCCCTTCTTATCAAGTCACTTTAGTCTGTAATTGACGCAGTAAGAATATGCCAACCCATTTTCAGTACAGATTCAAGTATAGTCCCAATAGACATGCAGGGATGGGATTTTTTTTTTTTTTTTTTTGTGGGGTTGGGGTGGGGGTGGGGGGGTCATGGTGGGCCCTGCATGTGGTTGCCATGGCAACAGGTGCGTGCGGTGCCAGGGATCTCCGCTGGTCCCAGTGAAGTCGCAGCAGCGGACTCTGGCAGCTGCACAGCATTCCTGCTGTCTAAAAGAGCTGAAACATGCCCTTCACACGCACACACACACACACACACACACACACACACACACACAGTCACCGTCCAACGAGCACGCGCTCGCGCACACGTTTAGTGACTCACTGACAAGAAAGAACCGCGCTCGCACACAGACAGACACACACAAGCTCCCAACAACCTAGACTTTACCAACAAACTGGCTCAACTTTCTGGTAAATCAGGACACACCCAGTGGCTTCATAGACCAACATGTCAGCTGGAGTGGACACACTCAGAACTGTGTAATACTGTAGCACTGCCCCAGGAAAGCACAAGTACAGGAGCAAGGAGAAGCTTTCCGGTTGTTTTTAAAACTGGCAGTTTAGTCTGATTCCAGCAGCGGTTCACCTAAAAAAACATGGTAATTTAAACCGAGTTCACCTGAAAGAGCTGGTCTGAGATCAGCTCCAGTTGAACTTTAGTCCACAAGAAGGAAATTCATTACTGCACATCAGGATAACATCATTAGTGATATTCCTGCACTGCCGGCAAAATATAACAGGGCAGATAAAAAGCCCCAGTGCCCAGCGTGATAACACAACATTTCTCTCCCTACTGGGATCGTAGTAGAAACTCTCTTTTAAACTCCTTCTTCAACTGGCACACCCGCATTTAAAACAGCTAAATTTCACAACAAAAGCAGTTCATTTTACTGCAATCTAGAGCTGCAATTATTAGGCAATGGACAGAAAGTGAATCTGCAACTGTTTTGGTCTTACATTGTGGTAGATTGGACATATTTGGGTTTTGGTCCGTTGGTCAGACAAAACAAGACATTTAAAGACGTCGACCGGGGCTCCAGGAAAATGCGACAGGTATTTTTCATTGTTTTATATAAGAAACAATTAATCAATTAATCAGTAAAATAATCGGCAAATGAAACGACGGTGAACGTAATCGCTGGAACTCAGAACGGTTGATCTTTCGTGTGGAGTTCACATCGTTGACCAATCGCGAACCATCTTGACAGAGCTGACGTTTGAGGGAATGGAGAGCTGGAGCGTCCAACGTGTAGGAAGCTATTGGTCCTTAGTAGCCGTGTTGCACCATCCAGTTTTATTTAACTTCCTCTGTCTGAGAATAAACTGCTCCACAAAAGAGAGAGGAGGTTTGCAGACCAGTTCTGAGTCAAGACTCGACGGTACAAATGCATTTTTGAATAAACTGACTGCTAACTGACCGTTAGAAAGCTGTAGCTAGCTCCTTTTCCTCTTCCAGTAACTTTTTAATCACACCATAGCCACTGAAAAGTCTTGATTCCGATTGGTTGGAAGGTGTGGTTTAGCTTTTGGTAACCACACACCTATGACTTGTTTGCCACTGTAATTGAATGCGACGGTATTAACTTGCAGGGGAAGACGGCAACAGCTGAGCCTCAGTTTAAAAGCTTGGAGGTAGTGTTATTTTACACGACCACGACCAACAACCAAAAAAAAAAAAAATGAAAAACTGAGAGCTACTGTGACTGCCTAGCACTGGCATGTCCTGCGCTTGCTATTGGTTAGCGGCTAGTTTGCCGGCTACAGTAGGTCACCAACCAGTCCCTCAGTTGCCAGGCCTCTAGCACCACCTGTTTCGCAAGGACATGCAGATAAACGTCACTGTGCAGATTTCCAGAGTAACCAGGCCTTACAGCCACTAACATGGTTTCTTTGCACCATCAGCACACACCTGCATTTTGAGGACAAAAAGCCATGACAACGTTTATGCTGCATTCATGTCCTATCAGAGTTTCAGTAATTGCCAGTTTCCCCACTTGTAAAAAGTGTTCGCGATAGCATCCGAGTCATAATTGCGACTGTGAGAGTCGAATTTTTCTGAAAACTCCGATATATCGGACTCAGCATTAAAAAGTGCAGAACGTCCACAGTCCAAGGTAATCAAACGCTGAAATGTGATAGCTGTAGTGCTAAATGGTACATCCAGCTCACTAAAACCTCAGCAAAACAGCCGTCACTCAACGTCATTGCACTTTGTTCAAATTACATTCCTGTACAGTGGGGACAATCTGCTCGCTAGGTAGCATGACGCTCTTTGATGAAATACAGCCAATGGTTGTTTCTCTCTATTTTGTTTTGTCAGTGTTTGTTGGTTAAGGCAGCTGGAATCTCCAGCAAGGAGAGAGAAGCGGCGGCGGACCGAAAGCCGCCATCTTGAGTTGTCCAACGACCTGAACGCACACAGGTCGAACATATGGGAAACTTAATTTCCTTCCCTCCCACACAGAGAACATCTGGGGCATTGGCCCGAGAACATCTGGGGCTCATGGGAAAATGGCGTTCATTAAAGGCTACAAAACATTATAAAGAATATTAGCTGTTTTTCAAAAAACTACCGTCCGTATCTAAATATAAGAAGCGCGCCACACGACATACTGTTGAGAAAGGCTCTGTTCCAAGGCCGGATCTTTGGTTATTGGTGTAGTTGGAAATGTCGGTGGGATTTTGATAAGGTTTTCTTGCTCCTGGAGCAGAACCCGAAAGTTCTGGTTTCACTTCAGACCTCCATACAAAAACATACCACAGAAGTGCGAAAGCAGTCCAGTAGGGTTATGAGGAGGGGGATTCAAACGAGCAAAACCTGTGTGAAAACAGCCTCTGTTGAATCATTCAGGATCTGTGTGTGTGTGTGTGTGTGTGTGTTGCCCTCTAGGCTGAAGCCCAGAACAGCAAAACAACCCGACATGCAGTCTCTAGAGTTTTCCCCGATCTCTCCGCCCTGAGGTTAACACCACACACTGCTGAGTTCACACACACGCAAACACTGCACAACTACATCTGCCTGCAGGACTCTCACTCTTTTCTTATCTCCCTCCCGCTTTTTCAGTATTTCCCCTCACGTTTCGTCGTCTGCGCGTCACTTTGTACAACCTGTCGAAAGACATTCAGCTCTTCTCTGTGTCTGTCCCTGACCCCCTCCGCTCTGGAGACGCTCCCTCCGCTCTTGCAGAAATGTCACCTCCTTCCTTGTTTCTCGCTCTCTCAGAGAGGAAACTCAAGGCGACTGACAGTGATAGAAAGGAAAGACAGCTGTGCAGCTTAGAGATGTGTTTATTTGTGTGTATGCAGGGTGAGAGGGAGGCAGAGGGGTTTAAACAGGAAGTGCTTTGTAGATATAAACGGCTTGCACTCCTCTCTCGTTCTACCCTCCATCCTTGCCACAGTCGCCCTGGAAGCCACTCAACTTTAAACTAGTTTATGTTTACAGTTGTTCAAACCTAAAATCCTCTTTATGCTCTTGTGTTTTAATTCCAGCACTGGAGACCTTGTCGGCTCTGGAATGAAGGTCACAGTGTAAATCCCACATCATTCGCATTAACTCTAATAATGGACACGAACGCTCTCTCTCACATGCATTAAGTGAGTGTCTCTCTCTCTCTCTCTCTTTCTAGCTCTTCTACTCATTTTGTACCTAATAGAACGGCCTGCTTCTTCTCTGGTGAAAACGTGAAAGCACACAGAATTGCTGGGTAAATTAGCATATTGGCCCCAATGTAGGTCAGCCCCCACTACAATGCTACGGACTCCTTGACACTCGTCCTGTTGGGAAGGTTCCTCTGAAAAACCATTAATCCAGGGAGGAGCAGGTCCTCACCACTGAAGCCTTTTGCCTCGTATAAGTGAAATATTTAAATACGTGAAACCCGCACTTGCGTATCCGTCGGTCGCAGACTCTCACTCGTCAGGATCATCGTCCCTGACAGCGTTTTTCAGACCTTCAGCTCATCATCTGTGACGGCTGTAACTCTTGGCCGTTTGACGGATTTTCTCCCTGCTTCATTTCTGCGGTAAAGACGTCGGGAGACGATGTGAGCTGGCTTCCACCCCCTCGTGAATTCATTTAAAAACACGTTGCGCCAGCCTTCAGAAACTCCTGCGGGTTAAACTGGACCGACCGAACGCTTTCGGGGCTCTCTCTGACTAACTCGGAAAGACTCACCATAAACAGACTGAAAACCCTCGCCAGCCCGGCAACATTAAGGCTACAAACGACCCATAATGCAACACGCTCTGTAGAAGACCACAGTTACGCTGATACCTTTGCCATTAAAAAGAATATTTAATGTTGTCATTACGTAATTCCCTAGTCCTTGAATATAAGATGACCCTCACTTTCTCAAACCTAATAATTTTCATCTTTTTGTACTCGGGTTAATGTAAATTGGCTCTTGTGAAAAAAAAAAAAAACCTGTGCCCAAAAGTGTGAATTTACCTGTCTGTGCATTTTAACAGTCCTAATGCCAACGTTTGGCTAATGAAGAAACCCGCTGAATATCGTCAAATCCTTTTCATCATAAACTTTGCATAAAGCAGCAACATCACTGTTCTGTCACTGACTGACAGTCGCACTGACTAACAGAAAGACAGCAGCAAAAAAAAAAAAACCCCAGATACTTTAAACAACATCCTTGTCTTCGTCTTATCTAGAAGCATCCAGAAACACCTCTTGTGTCGCTCCTCAAGTCTCTAAACAAACATCCACTGCAGAAAACTGCCCTTGTAATGTCAGTTTGTGTGTATGTGTTACTGGCAGTGCACTATGAAATATACTCATGACCTGCAAATTTGCAACTCTTAACGAGCGCCCTAAGGTAGTTCATTTCTCGCAGCTTCAAAGTGGAGCTGCACAGTTTTAAAACCCCGTTGTGAACTAATACAATAACGGATAAAAAGGCCACATTTTCTATGAGAATATTGTTTGATTTATCGCGTTTATTTTGCACGAGGTGGACCGTGCATCAGTGAGCCCTTTCTGTGCGCTTTCCGATACCCTGGATCAGTGAAGTGTGTCTATGTGATAAGAAACACGTGTCAACTTTTGGAAACGCTGAAGAAATTGCACTAGATCCAATCTAGGGAGAATGCACTCGCAACCTTTATGGAAAAGTGACTCAATCGTGAAAACAAAGTGCAAAACTTCCAGCACATTTACGTAACGCGGCACAGGTCCTGAGGGGGCTTACTTAGTGTGCTGCTGACACTGACGCAATGCACTACATACCCCCCCCACATGAATGCTGCCCTTGTAAAGCCTCCTGTGTTGTAGTGTTGTCCAAAAAGTGTTGATACGTCGATGCTTTAGTCATTTTTTGAGGCTGTAGGAATGTATTATATTATAAAGCGTTTCTGTAATATCGCTTGCGTCTGTTTTGGGAAGCTCCTCCAGGGCCGAGAGACTAACATGTTGAAAAAAATTTTTTTTTTTTTTTTTTTTAAATAACGAATGTAAATTCGCGTCGTCTCTCTTGCGGTCGCACGAATAAACTCCTGACCGACAGCTGTGATGAGGTGGTGTGCGTTCCCGGAGAGCTGCGGCACCAGTAGCGGAATGACACTGGGAGACAGAGGGCCCTCAGTGGCCCTAATTGCTTTGCATGCACACACACACACACACAACCGCAAACAACCTCACAGAAATCACAGGGGATACATTGTCATTAGTCTTGACCGGTTTCCAGGAGCACGGTGTAAACAAATCATTGTCCACTTCTCGGCACAGCGGGGGGGGGGGGGGGGGGGGGGCAGAGAATTAGAGCGAGTGGAGCATAGAACAATAATGCAGAGGAACACGACGGAAAAAACATCAAAGTGGTGCCGAATGGAAGAAAAGAAGAAAAACAAGGATTGGATAAGAGGAAAGACAAAAGAAAACACAGCACAGGGTTTCAGACGAAGAGTGAGATAGGAGAGGAGGAGGAGGCAGAGCGGGATAAGAAACCCACATGGCACTCTGTCTGAGAGGGACAAAAATAAACTCAGTCACTCGTATCAAACATAAGCAGGGCTCCCACTGTGGCCTTGTTATGAAATTCCATGACTTTTCCATGACTTTCTATAATGGAATGGAAGCACATCTGTGCACTTTTAATTTTTACACTTTTATGGTTTGCTAAGCTGCTTCTCAGCTCATGATGAATTAGAGGGGGGGTAAGTGGCCTGTTTTACAACTCAGCCGAAAACCACCAGCAGCTGTGAGATACTTGTCAGCCAAGCTACCAGCACAGCCGGTCAGTGGGTTGGTCCACCGCTCTGGTCCGGAGCGAAACATCTCAACGGATACCGGGCGGACGGCCGTTCGTGGTCCACAGAGGATGTATCCTGGGGATTTCGGCAATCCCCGGATGCTTCGTTTGGCACCTTCATCACATGAGAGTTTTCACTCATCCTCTGACATATCTCAGCTTCTGCTGTATGAACTAATGAACTAACCCTAGTTACAGACATTTTTGATTCCAAGACAACAAATCCTAAAGACTTTGGTGATCCCCTGGCTTTTTTTTAATGACTTTTTTTTAACACTTTTTTACACGTTTAGAGAAATAACATGGTGTAAGTAGAGGAGTATAAAACAAAGAACTGCTTCCGGTGTCGGTGTGGAGCTCTTGGTGTTGATGATCAGGTCGTACTGTAATAACTGTATATTTGATGTGTCTTTGTTTGGGGACACACTCACTGTTAGGTCCCCAGTGTTATTTTGAGTTGTACTGGAATCCCCGTAAATGTGATATACTTAACATGAAATGAAAAACTATATATCTTGTATCTTAGTATGATGATGAATAATAAGCATCCAAAATCTTAATTTACTGCTCACCACAGAGAAAACTACCAAGTGTCCATTATATAGAAAGTAGTGACTGAGTGAGAGAGGGAGGGATTTCGGACACAGCCCTACTTCACGTCTACACAGGATGCGTTTCAGGCCGACTTCAGCCCTGCTCATTATTTTGAATGGAGCCCGTCCGCCGGCGCACCAGGGGCGCCCACGCAGGGTTGCCCCGGCAGAAAAGTCGAACCAGACTAAACTTCTACCGCAACGCAGCGTCATCCAGCACAGCGCTGCACTGGCCAGATAAGTGCGAGCCCACATTACGGGTGGACACAGTAACACCGACGCTGTACTTCTACGATCACTCGCGGTGAAAGATAAAACAGTTGCTGCCGGGATGAATCCTGTCTGTGAGTATTACCAACCTGCTTTGGTGTCTGATTGGCCTTTAAACTCATTAATCTGTTGCTCCATCTGGACTTTCTGGTTCGTATTTAATTGTCTCACCGGCACTCTTCGACAACACGCCCACACCACCGCAGCCCCGTGCATTGTTTTAACAAAGGGCTGCTTTTGGTCTGGACGCCTGCTTAGTCTTGTTACTCGTGGAAAGGACTTAGACGACCCCAGTGAACGCATTGACGCCCATTTCACTCCACAAAAATCTATAGCATTCCACCACCTGAGTGTCCAGTGGAAACCCTGCAGTAATACTAAACACATCCGCGGGTCAAACTCTGAGACATCAAGGCTCTGTGCTCCAAACACAACAGCAAGAGAGACGGAGAGAGAGACCGTGTCCTTCAGCGCTCGGACAGCGGGCAGTCGGGCAACGCGCAGGCCTGTCAGACAGACGTCCAACCATGGCTTCTCCTGAAGGAAAACCTTTCCTGACGGCGTGTCTGGCCGTGTGTGTGTGTGTGTGTGTGTGTGTGTGTGTGTGCGTGCGCGCGCGTGCGTTTTCACTCACTCGTGTGCAGCCTCGACCGTTAATCCCGCTCCACTCTCCCAGGCCTGACTGGCGTGTCTACCACAAAGCGCCGTGTTTGCCTCCCGGCCTGTTAAGCAGTAATGCTGTAAGCTAATTGCTGAGGGTTTGCTGGGGGAAATTAATATAGCAGCCTGAGCCTAATGTGTTTAACTTGATTGAGATTAACGTCCCTTTAACTAACTCTTTAATACGTAATGAAGCAGCGCTCCGGCAGCCGCTCCAGCTCATACAAACCGAAGTGGCTATGGCCTGAATAACAATGCATGTGTGAGTGAAACAATCCTGAATGATGGGGGAGAAACTGTCCAACGGATCCAACGGATTTTTAGTTTCGTTTTGGCGCATTTCTGGGTGTTATTGCATTAAAATGGAAGACGGTCTTTCTGCATACACAATACTCTATTGGAGAGATATTCTAGGTTTTACCCAATTTCCCAACTTAATTTGTATTAGCTACAGAGAAAAAGAAAGTTTGATAAGCCTGTCTTTGCTTTGCTTTACTCTGCTACAGCTCAAGTTTTTCTCTGCGGTCCGGCATCCTTAAGGACTACCAGGAGGCCTCTCTCTAAAGCCAAAGCACATATAATTGTTTTCTTATTAAACTAGAGAAGAAGGAAGAGTTATTTCTGGCACAAAGGGTCAAGAGGTGACTGGCTGCCGGAGTCTTTTCAAGGCTTAGATGGACATGAAACTCTCCCAGATGTATCATCCGCACAAGAGATGCACTGACAGGTTTTGGTTGTTAGATAAAAAAAAAGTTTCAGACACGAGTTTGTGTAATAAGGTAACTAGGACTGTGACAAAGCACCTCAGTGGTAAAAACATCCAAGTGACAGGCACGAAAGCCTCAGCGTTAAAGCACCCAGTGGTTTAAATCCAGTCAGATCCTGGGTCAGTTTTTATGTTCCACGTTGCAACAACTAAGCGCTTTCAGTTTACCACAGCTCTCTGTCAGTCTGCCTCTACCATAACAGTGTCACCGTGACCCACGGTTGTAGGATTTACCACCATTCACCCGAGGCTGGAATACCAACCGGGCAATGTGGGCGGCTGCCCTGGGGGGGGTTTCTAACAGTTGGGGCAAATACAATGTACCAGCATCCATGGTACGAGTAGAATGGGAACATGCCGTGCCGTCTCTCTCCCCCCAATTCCCTGTCTGCCTCCGTGCTATCAATTAAAAAGAAAAATATCTTTTAATAATGGCTCATTTGGCTTCAGAAGCCTGGAGACTTTTCTCAGCCCAATCGCCAACCAGGGTTTAACTAACAATATTTATTATCAATGAATATTCCAATTATTTTTTCAGTGAATTGATCGATCATTTAGTCTATGAAATGTTAAAAAAAAAATTGTGGAAAAAAAAATTGTAGTAACAATTTCTCTGAGGCCAAGGTAACGTCTATCTGACAGACTTAAGATATTCAATTTACTGTAATCTATGAAAAAAAACAGCGAATTGTCACATTTGAGAACCAAAGAAAATTTGGAATTTTTGCTTCAAAAATTACTGAAACAACTGATCAATTATCAAAATGTTTGATGGTTAAGTTTCTGTCAATGGACTAATCATTGCAGCTCTGTCACCAACTCGGGAGATAGTTCCCGTATTGTTGACGGACACTTTCAAATGGAAGTTTGCATTAGGAAAAATAAACCTATGAACTGTAGGATCTGAGTTGAACCAATTTCCACCTTCACGGTCTTCTCCTTGAAACACGGCAGAAACGCATTTACACTGGCTCATCTTTGTGCGCACGTACAGTACTTTATGCGCGTGCCGACATTTCGTTCTCGGGTGATTTTACATTTCTCAGTTCGTCCACGTCGGTGCTAAGTGTTGAAACTGTTCCACGGTCCATTCAGCATGGTAAATAAAATGTCATCTGCTCCTCCTGGTGTTTCAACACTCATCTAGAGCGCATAGACGGACTATGAGACAATGGGCCCTTGGGCACAGACGTGTAAATAAAAAGGCCCCCCACCCCTCGTACGAAAGAGCAAGACCCAAAGACTGAAAGAGCAACAACAACTAGCGTGTTTTGCTTCTCTATGTGGTGGTTTTGCATCTTTCAACAGTTGTTTTGAAAGATGCCCCGGGGGACCAAGGGGTTAGGGAGCCCGCGGGCCCAGTTGGCTTGTTCAGCAATCCATCCATCATGCTGTGCGGCTACATATTGCTCGAGACCCTGCAACTTTGTTCCTGCTCCTGGTGCGGGATCCCAAAATTTCTACAGATAATAAAACACGTCAGGTTGAATTTGGTGGACTGCGCATAAATTGATCAACAAGGCAACTAGAAGCTTCAATGAAGAGCTGGAACGTGATGATACAGAGCAGGTACGATACTCTGAGACAGTGTGGAAAAATACCATTTCACAACTTTAAAGCTACTTATGGGGAAAGAAAAGGGGGGGGAATGATGAAGATGATGAAGATGATGATGATGATGATGACCAGTACCTACTGTACATACAGGCTGTTGCTAAATATGCAATTATTGCCTCCATGCAGCAGGTTCAGAGCTGGTAGACTGAACAAGGACGCCTTAATTGCCCGTGTGTGTGTGTGTGTGTGTGTGTGTGTGTGTGTGTGTGTGTGTGTGTGTGTGTGTGTGTGTGTGTTTCGTTGGGGTGATCTGAAAAAAATAGGGGTGTGTGTGTGTGTGCGTGCCTGCATGTGCGCAGAAGGTAATGTGTGGGCACGTGTGAGCATGTGTCGTCGTAGTAATGTGAGCTGTTCAGAGGAAAACCTCGCCCTTTCTCTTCATTTCAACTGGTAACCTCAAATAAATTCCCCTAAAATGAGTAGGTGTGTTGGTTTCATCTTACTTACGGTGTGTGTGTGTGTGTGTGTGTGTGTGTGTGTGTGTGTGTGTGTGTGTGTGTCTCACATCTCACCATCTCACCCTCCATTCGGCTTTGACACTGTCAATTTTGTATTTATGAAGTGAAAGAGAAATTATAATGAATCTTTTCTAAGAAACCACTGAAAACTGTGTACGTCTGGTGTTTTTGTGTCAAAATTCTAAAAGACAAGAAATTAAAGTTTTATTCATTTTCTTGCTTGTGATCGACTGTTTTTACTTTGACTGGTGAAATATTTGTGTGCGTACGCACAAAAAAAAAAAAGACAGACTGTTGTATCACCGCCATTTCAGTGGACACACAAGGCAGTTCACCAGCTCGGGGAGGGCCAGAGTGAAACCGGAACTTCCAGGTTCAGTTCAGAGCAAGAAAAACCTTATCAAAATCCCACTGGCATTCTCAACAACTCCAACAACCTAAAATCCAGGCCTGGAACAGAGGCTTTCTCAACAGCGTGTCGTGTGGCTCGCTTCATTTGTTTAGATAAAGATGGTCGTTTTTTGGAAAAACCATCTGGTATCGTTGTTTATATTTCTGTTTTATTAGCAGCATCTGACAAACGCCGTTTCCCATAAGCCCTAGGCATTCGTGGGCGACACATCAGCTAGCTCAGGCATGTCTCTAATGACAGCAGGAGGGAGAGAAACGGACGCTGCGGAGGTAGACAGCAGAGATTACAACTAGAAAGGTGAAGAAAAACGACTTTAGATGAGAGCATTGGTGTTTCATGGATACGTACAAATACCTGCTATTGTAGTTTTTTTTTTCCTGGGAGCTGTAGTTTTCATCTCTGCTCACAAAGCAATCGTTGTTTAACGTTGTTAACATCGAAGCGGAGGTTTACATTATGGAAAGTAAACTCCTGGTAGACACTTGACTTTTTCCGAGAGGCTGCTGACAGAAACGCTGAATGAGAGATTGCGTTGAGTTACAGAGGCTGGTGGAGACGCTGGGTAGCCCCGTAGTGACGTCAGGACTTCGGCTCTCTGTGTCACAGCAGTTGACCGTTAAGCTCGTAGGCAGCCAGCAGAGCAATATCATGGCAGGGGGTGTGTGTGTGTGTGTGTTTGGATTCCAGCTGGCAAAAACTCTGCTTACATTTTCAAAGCACGTGGTTGAGGACTAATTTATTTATTCAACTCTTATCCCTTTTCTCCTGATCTAACAAGAAGGAGCTGACGCTCCTCATCTCATATATATATACACACACACATATACACATATATAATATATACATTATATATTTATTTTATATATAAGTATAATTATATATATATATATATATATTATTATATTTATATAATTATATAAATATATATATATATTATATATTTATATAATTATATATTTATATAATTATATAATTATATATATATATATATATATATATATATATACACACACACACACGCACAAACACACAACATTGGAATGAGGTCGTACAACACGTTAGAAAATCAGAAGTGTTTATAGTTGTTTGAAGGTGGAGTGAAAAGCCACCCGTCATAAAGAGCGCAGGTGGGGGGGGCATGATGTTATTTAATATGGGGATAACGACGCATCTTTTGAGACGCTCTCCTGTCCTGGATGACATTCACAGCATTCGCACTCGGTTGAACAGTGACAGCAATGGTGGTTGAACAAATGAAAAAAGACCAGTGCACCTTCTCACCTCCACGGCATGAAGTGCCTGCGTGACAACTACAGATGTGGTCGGACGCAGGAGAGTGGAAAATGTCCATTATAAAATCACAGAGCTCAAAACGTTGTCTTCAAGCTGTTTGTTTCATCTGACCAACGGCCAAAAACCCAAAGATTTACTCAGTTTGCAATTCTCAAAACCAACAACAAGCAGTGTATGCTCACGTTTTCTAGGCTGGAACCAAAGAAAGTTTGGAACTGGAAAATAGTAGCAGAATAAACTGATTCCGACTAAGAATCTGACCAAAAGTTTCAGCCCCTGACAGGTATTGATATTCTGGCACATTTAGGCCGATCCTGAAAGGTGTGGAGGTCGGATACCGAGCCCTGGCTGCCACAGCTGGCCGCGCCTGTCACCGACATCACTCCTCTCATCTGTCCATCCTGTCAGCCGCTTCCTCCCCGGCGGCAGTCAAAGGACCCTCTGTGCAGCTGGGTCTTCCAGATGGGGCCGCAGCGCAGGGCGAGGACGAGACCCTGGCAAAAATCATCACCCCCCCCGTGACCCAACCGCTGACGTGATATATGGAGCTTGGTATCAGCATCGGATGTGGAAAGGGCTGAGAAGGTCATAAAACCTCGGAGGCAACTGAAGCATCGGCCTCTCTCCTTCGGCCGTCTTTAACGTCACAGAAATCGAAGGACTCAGATCATTTACTTAAGTAGAAGTACTAAAACCACAGTGTAAAAATACTCCATTACAAAATTAAAAGTGAAAGTTCTTCTCAAATGGAAGAACAGAAGGTTTTTCAGCAAAATTTACTTAAGGTGTTATAAGCAGAAGTATTTGTTTTGCATTAATTCAGCCCCTGAAACTGATAAACTGATATATTATAATAAACTACATCATTAATACTGACGCAACAACGTATGAGAAGCATTTTACTGCTGTAGCTGCTATGGATGCAGCTACTTTTAACTACTCAACATACAGTCTAGTGCGCTAATGATTAATCAGTTAATCAACTAGACACCAGATAATTAAACTGCAACTATTTTTATAGATCAATATAATCATTTTAGTCATTTCTTTTAAGCCAAACATTTGATGGTTACGGCTTCTCAGATTTGAGAAATGAATGCTTCTCTGTGTCACAGGTGACAGTCGAACCAGTACTTTTGGGTTTCGGACTGTCAATCTGACGCTTTATAGACGAAACAACTAATCGAGAAAACAACCGGCGGATAGATCGATGTTGTTGGTTGCAGCCCTAGTACGGTTGGGTTATTTAGTCCAGCGGTTCCCAACCTCGGGGTCGAGCCCCGCTGAGGGGTCTCAGGATAAATGTGAGGGGTCGTAAGATGGTTAATGAGATAAAAACAACATTCTGACACACACATCTGTTTTCAGTTTTTAGACTTTTCTCTAATCCTCAGTTGGGTTTTTTTTGTTTGTTTTTTTGGAGAGAAATACTGCACAATTTGAACAGTTACTGACATGAAACCGTGAGAAGTTTAGAGGGGAAATGGCTCTCGACTCACAGACACAACTACACACTGATGGAGCAGAAATAAGGCGTCCCGAGCCAAAACGGTTTCTTTAATCCTGAACAATGTGTTGCAGCTCATACGCTCACCGCATGTTATTTAAGCTGTGAAATACAGTAGAGCGAAAATGGCAAATATTTGGCTCTGAACTGTGGTGGAGTGGAGGCATCGAGTAGCATAGCATGAAAATACTCGAGTAAAGTACGAGCACTTTGATATTGTACTTGAGTAAAATGTGCCTGGCTGCACTCCACCGCCGCTGGTAAAGGTGACCCATCACCTGAGGTGGTCAGGCTCCTACTGGGCGGATATTTTAGACGTGAAAGGTAATGATCCCCAAGCAGGATCCCCCCCCCCCACCCCTGCATCCCCACCCTGCTCCCTGATGGGGTCCAGTGACCTGCAACCTGAGCAGGGGGGTGAGGCTGGAAAAGCATGATGTCACCATGACGCCGGTCGGTGGGTGAGGGGTCTTTCCTGCATAAACCCGGACTAGTCGCACTGCACAGGTTCGAGTACAGCCTGAGGAAATTCACTCGCAGTGAGAGGTTGCGTGGTGTGTACACGCCCGCGGGACAACCGCTACAACATCCCGGTAGAATCCCTGTTATGGGAGACTTTATTTCCGGGGTGTTAAGTCCTCAAAGCTCATTCTTTCAGGGGGAAACGGATCCTTCAGGTGCGTGTCGCGTCTGCACGGGTCCCCACGCGGCGACGTTCACTGTCACACAGAAGCACCGAGCTCGGGCGTCAGAAGTTTCCCCCTCTCCTAGCGCAGCTATCCTGCCATCTGAGAATGTGGTCTGGCTACTTTGAAACCAAGTCAAAGGGGACGAAGACGGAGAGATTGTGGCATTTAAGGAGAAAGAAAAAAATGTGATGTCCCTGAAAAGGGGCACGCGAAATGAGCCGAAGCGCCGCGAGATGCGCTGCTTTCATACATGTGCGCAAAAACCCATGTGGCCTCGGAGGACGCAGGGGAGGTGGACCGGTCTGTGAACCAGGCAGAGCCTAAATTAAAGCAGACTTCAATCATCCCTGAATCTCTGTCTAATTTTTCACTCCAGCTGATTTCACCGCTGATCTCCCGTAAGAGACATTTCACCTGTTGAACCATCCGCCAACTACATGACCATGACTATTTTTGGCAGCGTGTCTCCGAAGGTGCTGTTTTTCACCATCATTTGGCCATCTTGAACAAAATGGTTCCAGTGGGGCTTTTCGTTTTCTCTCCACGGGCTTAAATTCCCACGAGAGGAGGAGGGTTCGCGGGGCAAAGCGAGGCTAAAACAGCACTGCGTGTACGCCAGGTCGTGATTTCTTTACCTTTATGATGCTGCTCCGGCGAGGTGCCGCCTTCACCGACTCCAGGAGGACGGCGTCGGCGTCCTGGCCGCCACCGGGGAGGATGACACCGCTCCGCCGGCCGCGGGACGCTCTCGGCGGGATGCAGTCCGGCACTCCGTCGCTGCACAGCCCGTCTCCATATCCATCACGCTCAGACATTGTCGGTGAGGGAGAGGGGGCTCGATTTGGGGAAGAAAAAAAAGAAGAAAAAAAAGAAAAGAACAAAAAGAAAAAGAAAATTAATCGACCCGTCGGATCTGACCCGAATAAAGTTTAACTTGGCGGTGCGTGGCTGCCATTGAAAGGAGGAGCGGGTTCTGAAGCATCAGCAGCGACGGCGGCAGCAGCTCGGTCGCACTGAAGGAAACTAATCACCCCAGTCTCGTTAATTGCGATCAGATCCTCATTGTCACCGGGCACCGAGCCGCGCTGACTTCAGGCTGTTGGTTCGAGCCGCTCTCCACAGTCCATTCCCGCTCCACCGAGACGCGTCTCCGCCGAAATCACAGCATCGCACGCAGGTACGGTACCGACTTGGATGAAGACCGGACCGGTGCGCTCCCCGCGGACGCGCAACAAGTCTTCACCGTTCCGCGTCTCGCCTCTCGCCGTCGGGGCGGTCAAGACCAGCGAGTGCGTGGCGAGAAAGGATGAGAAGCGAGGTGGTGTTGGTGGAAAAGGGGGGGGGTGTTTGAAAACAATCCAGCGTTGGCTACGAGGCTACCCCGAAACCCCTTCTCCTTCCCCTCTCCCCAAGACACATCGATGTCAAAGTGCAGAAAGGAGCCAAGTTGCGCTGCGGCGGGCGTCAGGAAAAACGGCGGATCCGCTCTGCTGTCCCCGCGGAGCGCAACTGCCCGGACCGCACACGGCTGCCACGCTCGTCTCCGTTGTACTCCGGGCAACAACGGCCGAGTTTTGACGAGGTCAGGGAACACAATTGACAGTCGTACCGCCTCCAACCCGCCACCCCTCCCTTCGTCCCTTCCGCCCGACTCCGCCTACGCGCCGCCCGAAGTCGTGATTGACGCGCGGAGCGGCCAATGCGCTCGGCCGCTGGGAGATTTGGAAGCGGCCGGAGCCTCTGATAGGTGGAGGTGTCGAGTCCCAGGTACCGAGAGAGACCCGCCCTACTACTTTATAAAGACCACCGATGAGGCAGTGGGAGCTGGGGGGGTGATGAATGGACGTTGTTTGATTGTGTTTATTACCGAAGTGAGTCCAAAGCCACCTGTGCTGCTTTTATACTCAGTTGCTCGATTAATCAATAAGTCAAGGGACAGAAAATGAATGGACAACTACACCGATGATCAGTTAATCGTTTAGGCCGGTTTTCAAGCAAAAAGCGCCTCAAAAGCGAACTGAACTTTCTGCATTCCCTTGTCTTACATCACGGTAAACCGAACATTATTATGGGCATTTCTGACTAATTTCTGACGTTAAACAGATCCAACTGTTATAATCTGTCATTAGGTTAATTAAAAAAAATGATAAAAACAAAAATAAAAGCCAAACATAAAGTGAATGGAAGTGAAAAAACTCCCACATTCCAAAATGTACACAAAAATTGGGTCTAATAAAATCTAATCAATAGAACATGACACTGACAGAAGATTGGGGAATAAGGGCAGAAGCCCATTCGAGTGAGCAGAGGTCTGGGGTCGAAGCCATACCTGCAGATAAACAAACGAAACATCAATAAGCTGTTCCCTCTCCAGATGCAAGCAATCATTCCAAAGGCGCAGGTTTTGAGAGTCAAACAAAGCATCGAGCTTTTCAAGGTCTGCTTTGACCCATTTGGCTACGAAAAAAAAAAAAAATACCACAAAGCCAAATTGTCTTCTTTGTTGTGAGACTGTCTTTATATCCAGTAGTTTTGTGCTTCCTCATCTCTCTCTCCTCTCTCCTCCTGCAAGCGACAGGAGGAGAGAGGTGTTTCCTGCAGGTGTTTCTGCCCCCTGGTGCTGCAGAGTCTGGATCTGTGCCCGTAAACCACCTGCTGCCCCCGTGATCCTGCTCAACACCCACTGCTTCAAATATCATGATTATCATCTATTATTATATTTAGTTTTACAACTATTATCAGTTATATTATCGTTCTCATTATTGTTCTGCATTTTTATGTGGAACCTGTACTGTGCTGTGTTCTCTTTCCTCCCTCCTGACCCCCCCCCCCCCTTTTCTCTCTTAACCCAGCCGGTCAGGGCAGATGCCCCCCAACCATGAGCCGGGTTCTGTTCAAGGTTCCCACCTGTTAAAAGAGAGTTTTTCCGCGCCGCAGTCGACAGATGCTTGCTCACGGGGGAATGTTGGGTCTCTGTAAATATAACTATGACCAGTAAGGTCTATATGAAAACTGCCCCAAGATAACCTCTGTTATGATTTGGCGTTATATGAATAAAATTGAATTGAATTGAATTGAATCGAATCCCCAGGATGCACGCGAATTTAGATGTCTGAGATGCACAGCTGACCTCTGACCTTTTATTATTGTCCATTCGCAGTGGGTTCAGAGTGACAGGTCGACCGGTAAAGATTGGTAGGCAGTGTGGAGTTATAATAAAAGTGTGATAAATTATTAATCGCTGTGGCTGAATTGCGTTTTCTCTCTTGGGCCCCTTCCAGAGGGATCAGAGATCAGGGTCAGGGAGACAGCAACATCCCCGGAGCTGGCTGAGATTTAGTGTCTTGCTCAAGGACACATCTGCAGGGGTGGGCCGCCGCACATACAGACACTTGGACCCTGGTCGTCTTGATAATGTACAAGACAGGCCTACTTATAAAAATGTGCAATCAGGTCGTACGCCTACCTCTAGATATGCTAGGGGGTATGAAGGAAAGATTGTGGAGAAGCTTTGTCGTTGAAAGAATAGAAATTATGATTTGGTTAAAAAAAAAGGGTACATCAATTAAGTATATATATATGTGTATATATACTTAATTAATATATATATTTATGTACATATATATCGATCTTCTAATGGCTTCTTCCAGTATGCTAATGCTCCAGGTCACAAAGCAAAAGTTTCTCAAACTGGTTCCATGAAAACTCTTAATAATGAGTTAAGTGTCCTTCAGTGGCTTCCCCAGTCACCGGATCTGGATCCAGTAGAACAGGAGATTGTCAGAATGAATGTGCAGCTGACAAAATCTTCAGAAATGATGCGATGCAGTCGTGTCAACCTGGACCAGAATCTCAGAGGAAAGTTTCCAATGTCTTGTGGAATCCAGGCCACGAAGACCTGATGCTGTTCTGAGAGCAAAGGGGGGAACTACCCAGCATTATAGTGGTGTTCCTAATAAAGTGCTCGGTGAGTGTATCTACGTATATTCGTTTAAAGGGAAAATAAACACACAAATTACGACTGGCTTTCATTATTTGAATCATTTCATTCAGTTCATTGCAAAGATTTGCAGCCGATGACCATGTGGTTTGTTAGCTTTTTTTTCCTAAGCTAAGTGGTCGCATCACCATTCAAAAGCACTTCAGTATATAAGTCAGTAAGCGAACGCAACGCAGTTAATACAGGTCGACGTTCAGCGCCGACGGTCTTCGGTTTGGTAGAACGTTCAGTCAGCTGACGTCCAGTTCAGTACAAAACTACCCCGACGCTCTACATTCACCGCATGTAAGGTTAATAGCTCAGCAGTCTCTGTTATTTACAACCAAGTCATCAGGCTTTCGCAGTCTTTTAATACACTTTGAACGGCGGGGAGTAACCTAACGTGAATCATGGAAGTTTGTACCTAATCGTGTGTATTCAACACACATCCTCCGACAGAAGCTCTGGCAGCTAACGCGATGCAAACTCCAGTCCGAAACAGCAGCTGGAGCAGTGATAACGCTAAACGAGGCTGCACACAATGTTAGCTCCGCAGGTGGAGAGAAATGACCTTTGTGTGTCCAAAAACATCAGCTGACAACACAGATTAAGCTGAACCGTTGTGTTGTTGTCATGCGCTCTTTCTGTTCATAACATCAGCATGTATGAAAATCCTGCTCTTTCCTCAGAATATACCAGACACTGGACATCTGCCAGATGTGCCGCATTAATGCATAAACTCATATTGGAGATGACCGCAGCGTAAACAGGCAGAGCTTCACTCCTGACAAACTGTGTCAATACAGGGTTTAATCAGCATTATCGATCGGCTACACAGGATCGTGAAAATAGACTCTGAGCGCCCGCTTAATTTTTGTTTCTCTGGAAAATCATAAGTGCAACAACGTGACGCATTTTCCATCCAAAGCCTTCAGTCTGCCCCTCTGTCAGCTGACACCGGTTCCCAAACTGAAACTCTAAACGTATGTCAAACGCAGAGCCTTGGCGAACATTCATTAATCAGCGTTAGAAAAACACAGTAACAGTGTGAGCTGTCTGACCTTACAACTGGAGTTTATTCCTGCAGTTTCGGTGTAAAACCTTCCACAGCCTTCATAAAATCCAGAGCTCTGACCAGATCACTGGAGCTAACAGCTGATTGTGCTCTCCGAGCCAACGGGCAGTTTTCCGTCTTCAGATACTGAACATTTTCCATTCATTAAGTTTGCAATTTGTTTAGTTTTGGGCAGAGAAACAACTTTTCATGTTGATCTAATCATGTGCCCTCAGTCTCTTCGGGTCGTTTTCTCCCCGTGCCCCATCTGATTATAAACAAAGTAAGTATTAAACAAACTGAAATACTGGCCCTAAGTGAAAAGTTGGGGGATCACCAAAGTTATTACAATTCATCCTCGGGGCGGCATGAATAAGCTACCTGCACCAAATTTCATGGAAGTCCATCCAATAGTTGCAGAGACATTTCACTTAAAAAACACAAAGGTCAGCCAAAGTCATCGGGATTCATCCTCTCAGGACCATGAATGTCTGTATAAAATTTAATGGCAATTTCATCCAATAGTTGTTGAAATATTTCAATCTGGACTGGGGTTATCCCTCAAAGCCAGGATGAAGGTTGGCACATGTGCAAAAAAGCACAAGTCCTAAATCCCACATGAACTTTGAGCTGCTTCTTCATATAGTGGAAACACTTTGAAGGTAGTTGAGTCTTGGCTTAAACTCACTGACTCCCCTGAATCCCCTGAATTATTTTTTGAAGGTGTTCCCGACAGAGTAGATATGAGGGCAGTATGAATGTGTGTGTGTGTGTGTGTGTGTGTGTGTTAGTGTGTGTGTGTTAGGACCTTGAGCCGCACAGCTGTGGAATGTGGTCAGGTGGTGAGGCCTATTAACGCATGGAGCTCGCCAGCAACACCTCACTGTTAGTATTTGTGACACCGGTGTTCATTCGCGGAAAGGGACCATTTGCAACGTTTGTCATTTCTCATTAAGATCAAGCCGAGAATAGGATGTGAAGACTCTCAGTTTTAACCACTTGTAGCATTACACACGTGCTACACACTAAATGCTTTCTCTATATGTGTGTGTGAATTATGGATATTACTGTGAGACTCAGTGGTATGCTACAGTTGTCTTCCCCTTTCATAGAGATTTTTGGGGAATAAATGATGCGGGAGCGCAGCCTGTCATACCTTAAAGGAAAAGTTTGGGGAAATGCGCTAACTGGCTTTTATTGCCGGGAGTGAGATGAGTATACGGCAAATATGAAGCCGCCACCAGCGGCCAGTTAGCTTAAGTTAGCACAGAATGGAAAAAGGTGGAATCGGCTAGCCTGGCTCTCTCTAAGGGTAACAAAATCCACCTTTCAACACCCCTAAAGCTCACTAATGAACACACTTTACCCCTCTTTTTTTAATCCAAGTAACCGCGATTTGTTGTTTTTACTCTTGTACTTTTGTACGGATTAAACAAACGAGATCTTACGTGGTTATGAGTGATCTTTAGAGGTGCTAAGAGGTGCTAAGAGGTGGACTACCTTTGGACAGGCTTTTCTTTCCAGTCTTTGTGCTAAGCTAAGTTATCCGGCAGCTGGCGAGGGCTCCATATTCAGATCGCAATTCGTAAGCACGGGAATCTTTCCATCATCACCTTCCCCACCACGACGTGAACCCAGCATTAGCACACGGACTACAAACAGGAGGAAACAGCCAGCAGATAGCTTCCGCCGCCTTCAGTAAAATTTGCTTCACTCTGTTCCTGCTCAAGTACTGATAAACCCCAGAGCTTTTAACACTGTTCATTGCTTTACCATTGCTAGTAAGAGCATCAGTAAAGTAGCTGCGTATGCTGCTTTACGTTTTCCAAGGCCAATTCTTAAAATACGCTTTATTGCTGGGAAATTTAGATCAGAAGATCGACACCACTTTCATATCTGTACACTAGATATGAAGCCGTCACCAGCAGACGGCTAACTTAGCTTAGCATAAGGACTGAAAACAGAGAGAAACAGCTAGCCTGACACTGTCCAAACAGAGGAATCTCACAGACGCCAGTTCAGTCAAAGGAATGACCAGAAACTGCACATGTAATTCATGCAGGGTATCAATAAGGAGGATAGATATTCTTGCTTTTAAACCTTCGACTATTGAATTAAATGCCTGGCTGCAAACCAACCAAATGTCCCTCAGGATGATGACAAGGTCGAAGTTGCTTCTATTCAAAATGAAACCACATTGAGCTTTCTGTTTATTTCTTACAGAATGTGAGTTTTATTCCGCGCTTATCATTGACACTTAAATGCCAGTTCACTTGGCCTTGCTGCAAAGTAATAAAAGATTTTGAGATGAGGTGACAGTGGAATAACAGGCCGCTGAAAAACACGGGACAAAAAAGAAAATGGTATTTTGATCCCAGGATGGAAAAGGAATGTGGCTCCATTTCCAAGGGTCCCTCTGCCGAAACTCGTGCGTCCTTGCTACGCTGCCACCACGGTGTTAGAAAGCCAGAGCAAAGGCCTTTTGGAGTGTGTGTGTGTGTGTGTGTGTGTGTGCATGTCTGTGTGGTTGTGCACGTGTTTGTGCACATGTGTAAAGAATTTTTCGTGGTCAGTAGGCAGGTGCATGTTGGGTTTGGGTTTGTCTGCCAGTCTCCTCAGGACCTTGAAAAAAGAAAAAAAAACGTAATGCAGAGGAACAGGCCATCCTATCCTACAAACTCCTTCTCTTTATCATGTTAACATGGTCTTTAGACGTGCCCCCCCCCCCCCCGGGGCCTCAGTTTACTTTTGCCATATTTTTGGACCTTAATAAACATATTAGGGGTGGCTACTTGGCCGTTGTTTACTCCACCATTACTCATATAGACAGCTACAAAAACATTTAGCTGCAAAACAAGCTACAGTAATCCACTGCCTGGGTGGCTAATCGCATCGTAGCCCTGTTTCCCATACATTTACAGCAGCCGAGGGAACGTCAAGCCAAGCAGTCATTACATGGTTAGGGTTAGAAAACAGCACGCAAGCGATTATTCACAATCTCCACGCTTTTTGTTTCGTCAGAGCAAATTCTTGCTTCGGTTTCCTCTTGCCTTTTTAGTAAACGTCTCTCCAAATGGGGATATTTTTCTCAGTGTTTGCAGTTGTCTCCATGCAGATCCTCCACACACCAGCCAACACACACACACACTCACAGTGTTCTTGTGTGTGTGTATGTGTGTGTGTGTTTATACACGCAAATATGCACCAGGTGTGTGTGTGTGTGTGTGTGTGTGTAGTGGCGTTATCTGTGTGTCATGAAGTGTTCGGGATGCCCCATGGGCATATTTGCATGTAAAGAAGAACAGGTGCTGTGCACTTATCTTACACATATCCCATGTTTTGAGAATCTCTTTCTCTGTTTCCTGGATCATAGTGACAGCAACATCTCACACCTGCTCTCTAAAGCGCTCCTCGTTCACTAAACTGGTTTTCCAACAGCACATAGGATGAACAAAATCCTTCACTCTTTTGTCCAAGGGCGTATTATAGACGATATTTCCCACTGATGTTAATTCATTGTTAAGCATGATACATGACAAATCCGGTGAGGACATGAGATAAGACATCGGCGTCAAAAAGCATTCTCGTATTTTCAGTAGAAAATGCTCCTTCCTCAACTATGACGTTGGTCAACACTAGATGGCGCCATCGCCGCACAAATCAACACAGACAACCCAGGCAAGCCCACTGAGTGGATCATCCCTGTTCATGTTTGATGCTGTATGTATCTGTAATGTATTTAATGATCTAAACGCCTGAGTGGAGAGACTAAATCAGCACATTTGATGGGAAACCTTTAAAGCAAACCATCTTGTGGGCCCATTAACAAGTACGATCTTCTTCTTTTGACTTCTGCACATACAGTACACATTCACTGAGCGCTTTATTAGGAACACCTGTACACCGTCTAATTCATGCGATTATCCTGTCAGCCAATCACATGGCAGCAGTGCAGTGCATAAAATCCTGCAGATGCAGGTCAGAAGCTCCAGTTAATGTTCACGTCAAACATCAGAACGAGGAAAAAATGTGATCTCAGCGACTTTGACCGTGGCAGGATTGTTGGTGCCAGAAGGGCGGGTTTGAGTGTTTCTGAAACTGCTGATCTCCTGGGATTTTCACGCACAGCAGTCTCTGGAGTTTAGTCGGAATGGTGAAAAAAAGCAAAAAACATCCAGTGAGCAGAAGTTCTGTGGACGGAAACGCCTTGTTGATGAGAGAGATCAGAGGAGACTGGCCAGACTGGTTGGAGCTGACAGAAAGGCTGCGGTGACTCAGATAACTGCTCTTTACAACTGCGGTGAACAGAAAAACATCTCAGAATCTAACCTTGAGTCGGACGGGTTACAACAGCAGAAGAACACGTCAGGTTCCAGTCCTGTCAGCCAAGAACAGAAATCTGAGGCTGCAGTGGCCACAGACTGCACCAAAACTGGACAGTTGAAGACTAGAAAATGTAGCCTGGTCTGATGAATCTGGATTTCTGCTGAGGCAGCAGATGGTAGGGTCAGAATCTGGTGTTGACAGCATGAATCCATGGACCCGACCTGCCTTGTGTCCTCAGTCCAGGCTGGTGGTGGTGGTGGTGTAATGGTGTGGAGTTGTTTTCTTGAAGCACTTTTGGCCCCTTAATACCAATCAACCATCGTTTGAATGCCACAGACCATCTGAGTATTGTTGCTGAGCATGTGCTTCCCTTTATGGCCACAGTTTACCATCTTCTAGTGGTTACTTCCAGCAGGATAATGCTCCAGGTCACAAAGCAAAAGTCGTCTGAAGCTGGTTTCATGAACATGACGATGAGTTCAGTGAACTTCGGTGGCCTCCCAGTCACCAGATTCTGAATCCAGTAGAAAAACCTTCGTGATGTGGTAGAACGGGAGATTGGCAGCATGAATGTGCAGCTAAAAAATCTTCAGAAATGAGGTGACGCAATCGTGTAAACATGGACCAGAATCTCAAAGGAAAGTTTCCAACATCCTGTGGAATCCAGGCCACGAAGACCTGAGGACATACACACATTCTGCCTATGGCCCAAGTATTGTAATGCATTTAATGTGTATGTCTTTTTATTGTCATTTCCTTCATTTCTAATCCGTTTCCCACCTCTGGAGACTGTTTCTTCTACTGCTGTTACAGGAAGGTCCCCCTCTGAGGATCAGTCTTATCTTACAAATGTATGCAATAATCATAACACCACAAGATAAAGCTGCGAGTAAAACTTTTACGCAGACTTTGGAAACAGCAGCTTGACAAAAAAAAAAAAAAAAAACTTAATTCAAACTCCACTTACTATTTTTTTTTCCAGAGCTTTCAACCACACTGTATGGTACTCATCATCACATGGAGTTTGCTCAGCTCGATAAGATGAAAAAAGGTGGTGGTTTAAGTCGTCTTTACAAGGTACAATGAATAAAGGCAGGAAGCGGACCTTGAGTTAAGTCTTGTTTTTGTTATGTTTTGGTTTGATTCTTTGCTTGTTTGTTTGGGCGAGGGGGGTCGAACTATGAAAAAACTATGTCTGTGCTTGTCTGACGCTGAATGTGCTTCCACAGGGTCCTCTGTACGTTAGCGTGCTTTCATCTGCTGTTTGGATTTCTCCTTCTGTTTTTTTTTTAACCCCGGCCGACTTTGCTTCTCTCTGTATCTGCTGTCCTCAGGTCGCCCTTGCAAAACACATGAATCCGACCCCGGTTAAACAAAGGTTATATGGAAGTGTGGATGGTGTGGCTGCGACGTCACCTGTCATCTCTCCCCGGGGCCGTTTAAAGCCCGGGAATCCTCGTTGCTGTGCGTGACAGGTTGTATATTTGGCCAGACACCTACTCACTGCAGGGCTTTTTTCAGCTTGCGGTGACCCATAGCCTGCAGTTGGCCTGCTGTACAGTACAAAATGAACATCCATATTATGAATAATGATGTGAGTACAATAAAAGTCACCTGAGAATCTTCTCCGATGTAATCGTGAGGTTATAAATTAAAACTGAGAGGAAGACGTAGTTAGGTCAGAAGTCATCCTAAGTGTTTAATGTACCTCTGCATAAACTGTCCAGTTCCTTCCAGTCTGTGTTTAGTGAAGGAGGGCCCCGGGTTTCCTTCCCTGCGCGTCTTGGCCGGGTGGAGCTCCGGAACGATCGCGGTTTCCTGCTGGAGGCCCAGTCAAGTCTAAACCGTTCGGAGTTATTTCT
This sequence comes from Xiphias gladius, assembly GCF_016859285.1. Lineage (NCBI taxonomy): Eukaryota > Metazoa > Chordata > Actinopteri > Istiophoriformes > Xiphiidae > Xiphias > Xiphias gladius. The sequence goes on along the minus strand of NC_053415.1, from coordinate 25,591,300 downwards.
GAAGCTTGTCTCCCGTCCCAGTGCACCGTGTGCGTGGCCAGCATGTGTGTGCAGCATGTGTGTGTGCCAGTGCTTTGGCTTTGCTGGGTATAGTTCATGCTCCAAGGGGGGGTGCGTCTGTGTGTGTGCCAATATACAGCTTCTCCACCTCTCACTGTTTGTTATTGTACACATAGGTGGCGCTATTAGCCGTCTGTAAGTTTTGATTTTCGATAGAATAAGTCAGAATCGGGTAAAACTTTGCCTTAGTCCCCTGTTTAGCATTTGTTAGCATTATACAAATGTTTAATAAATTGGTTATAACACTATAATGTAGCTGTAAACGGCTACAATGACATTTTAAGTGAGTTACGAATCCTCCCTTTTTACTTTTTATAGGATGAGTGAGAGATGATCTCAGCCCTTAAAACAGTCTTCTCCGTTTCCCAGGGACGTGATGAAGACGTAGTCGGGGTCAATCTATCTCCACGAAGGACGTCCACTCTCTTTTGATGTAACTATCGAGGTGGCTGTGTCGTCGAGCACGGGTGGCTTCCGTGGGAGGGAACCCGCGGGGCTCGAACGAGACCGGTGCGTTTCGCCAGTTAACGGGGGGTTCGGTTCGGGATTTTGGCGGGGGAGCGGTGAACTTGAGTGATGACTCAGGCTCCGAGCGTCGCCGAGAACCATAATCCTTCACGTACTGTTTCAACCTCTCCACCAGTAACTATGCCAGGGAGGTCATGGGGAGTGTCGGTGCTAGGGCCGTATATATATATATTGTTACTGCTAATGTGCTTTCGCTGTTTGAGATATTAATGATAATTGATCCCTCTGGATCAAAAATTGTGCTATGGTGGGTGAAGTGTATTTCGTTTCTTGTCTCCCCTTTGTCTTTAATTACAGTTAGCAAAGAACGCATGTGGAGAAAATGGGGAGACTTTGACCGTGTCCTTCCAGCGTCAGACGCATGCGTTTTTTTGTTTTCTTTTTGCAGTAAACACACACTCAGCTGGCGGTTTATTAGGTACACCCAGCTAAAACGAATGCAGTCTAATACTGCAGTTAAACCCTCCCTTCGTGTTGGACCGGCTGCTAGAGAGAGATGCTGATTCAACTTCACGACCGTTTCGGAGGCGGCATTTTGTTCTGTCGTTGGGCTGCATCGGACAGGGGTTTCCGCTATTTGGTCCCCCCCGTCTGTATCAGGGAGCTTCTTCTCATGTCAGTCGCTTTCTTATGGGGAACAAAGCTCCATGTCTGTCCATGACCTCGCCCGTCCGCTGCACAGCTTCTCCTGTGAAGGTATTTTGGTGTGTAACAGCTGTATTTCACTGCACCGTCCATGAGCCGGCCCCCGAGTCGCAGTTGCGAACGCATACGCTAATAAACCCGAAACATCTCTCAACAAACACGTAACAGTGTGTTATACAACGGTGCCTTAAGTTTTTATATGCAGCTTCTAAAATACTAAACGCTTGGGAGTAAAATGTTGCCCAGAATCGGACACCGCAGGTGTTTGTGCTGATCAACCGGCCAGGTGGACACACTGTATATAGCCAATTGATATAAATAAATAAATATATATATATATATATACAGTTCATACACAGTAAATATTTGTTAAGGATTTCCACCTTTTCCTCCTTTCCTCTAATAACACCTCTCATGCACCCAGCTGCTTCCTCCCTTCCTCTCCTTCCTTTCATTCATTCCGACGAAGGATTGTCCAAACGTGGCTGAAAACATCACACAGGGAAAACCCGCACAGCTCCGTTTATTTACGACGCGCGTGAACAGTGGGGTGTGTTGTGGGCCAAAGCCTTCCGATGTCATATTTCACCACTGTCCGTAGCCGGATTACTTGACGTCCTGGACACGGGACGGCATCATGTGGTGCGTCGGGCGCGCTGAGACGGTGGAGGCATCCGTTCAGGACCAGTCATCCTCCTGAAGGCCTCGATAACGAGGCCAGAGGGGCGTTTACTGGGGAACTGAAACGGATCCAAGTGTGTGTTTGACAGGCAGCACCTGGCAGTGGTTTTTTTGCAATGAGGCTATGCAGCTGGCGCCGCTGTCTTCGCGAGGGCCGGTTTCAGTTTTAGACCGGCGGCAGCGAGGACGACATCTCACTTTGGAGGTTGAGGGGCCAGGGGTCGGGGGCCGGGGGCCGGGGAATGTATTATGTCCTCGCAAGAAAAAGAGGGGACAAACATTTACGTGCGGGCATGAGAGACAGAGGGCGGGAAACGAGGGGGACTCTTCTTTAGCCACATTAAAGAGTTTTCCCTCTGCAGTAGGGAGGATGATGGTGACGTCTAAGTGTCATTAAATTGGTTTACATGCCATTTAATTTATTATCACTTGGGTCATACAGAATATTACTCGGACTCTGAAACAGATTTGTGATTTTGGGCAACATGAATAAACTGGAATCAACTTTTTTCTTTTCCATGTTCAACGATTGTGATTTTTTTTACCTCACGGAATATCTCTCCCATCCTAAAGCAACACGTCAATAATTTAGCCCTTTGAGTTCGCGCCAGCCGAGACGAGGGCTCCACCGCAAGTTCGCGTGTCGCACGAAAACAACGGGAAGTTGGCGGGAAACCGCGAGAAAACAAACAAACAAAAACCGAGCAACGCTTCAAAACCCTTCTACGTCCGTCACTCCGTCACCGATGGGGGCCTCCCGATGGAAACCACTGCGAGACAGGGGTCAAAGGTCAGAGGTCAGCCACACTGAGGTGCGTGTGGCGGTGTGCGTGTGCGCGCACGCGGGGGGTCACGGGCCCGACCTCACCGCTTGACGCCACGTGTTCGTTCCGGTGCGCCCCCCCCCCCAGATTCATTAGTTAACATAGGAACATTGAGGGGGCGCCGGTCAGGGTTCGAGTTACAAAGACCCCAAGTCAAGAAAGTTAGTCCTGACGGTCTGGCAAGACCACATGGATGAAAGGTCTCTGACTGGATGACTCAGCCGAGGAAAAGAGGGGCCGCATGAGGATTGAGGGATTTTCCACCAAGGCTGGATCAAAGCTACGCACCGAAACCTTTAGCCGAGAGCCAGCGTGTCAAAGGGGACGAGATAAAGACATGAGCAGGGGCCACGGCCACTGTCGCACAGAACGCTTAGGCCATACGCAGAACCCTCACGGAGTAATGGAGGACTTAGACCGACGTTCAGGTACAGTCCTCGGACAGACTTCAGCCAAATCAAGCGCTCCACCAAGTAACACGTCCACACCAAGACTCATCCTCTGGGCACCACGAACGTCTGCGGAAAGTTTTCACGGTTCCCGCCCCGGAGCCGAGGCTGGCGGAGGGGAGAGGAGGGGCGGTCGCATCATCAGCGGACGAGGGGAGTCGCGGTGGCGGCAGCGGCATGCCTCCCAGTTCCCCGCGGTGATCCCCCTCCCGCCTCCGGCGCCGTCTCGGACCGAGTCGTGAGACGTGCGGGCTTCGTTTCCACCGCCGATCGGGTCTGCTCACCGTGTGGATCGATATTCGACGGGGGGGGGTCGCTAGAGGGACACAGTCTCATCACGGGGAACTTTTACTCCACCGAAAACTTCACGACCATCAAGTTAACGGCCGTTACTCGCTACGGCACCGGACGTTAAATAAGCCTGCCTTCAAAATAAGAGTAAAAAAAAAAAAATTCTATATCATGATATCAAGTACAGCAGATTAGTCTATTGATCAGTTCCTCAATGGATGGCAGTCTTCTCAATTGATTGGATTCAGCCTCTTCATTGTCAGGATTTAGTTTTTGTTTTTGTCTGTGTCATGTAAACTGGGCTAAATATCATTAACACAATCCCCAAAAAACCTTGTGTGGCTCAAAAAACCAATGTGAAGACGTCATCTCAACTCAGTTTGGTAACTTAAGACGGGCTTTTATTTCACACGAAGTTTTTAGATTTAATGTTCAATTGATCCCTTTTTTTTTTTTTTAAGGGAATTTCCTGTAATGCAACCGTAAGGTAAAGTAACGATGAAAACCCCATGATACCAGCAGTCAATAGTGATAAGATACAAGAAAGAAAAGCAGATCATTAGTAAGAATGGAGAAATGTAATTACTCTATGTGAATGTACAGGTCATTCAGAAAGTGTGAATTACGATATTAACACGTACAGACAACAGCAAATATAGAGATGAATGCAATAAATTTTATTGCTTGTTTTGTCTGATCAATGATCCAAAACCCAAAGAGACTCAGTGTAATGGCATAAAAGAAGAGGAAGAAGACTAGAAGAGAAGCAGCAAATATTCATATTTGTGAATCTGGAACCACTGGATATTTGGGATTTTTATTAAGAATAAAAAGTCTTCAACAGTTGATCGATTCTCAGAATTGTCGACGATTAATTTTCTGTCAGTTTACTAACCGATTAACTGACTGATCGTTTCAGCTCTAAAGAGAAACTACTCTTCACGGTAGTTCACATGAAAAGTCTGTGACTGGGCCCAAGTGGTCAGGGAGTACCTGGTCTTGACCTGCAAAATATCACAAAAAGAGAGGCAAAAGGACCACAAAGAGTCGTTACAACTACAAAGACACGCCAAACGATGCAAAACAACACCAGAGAGACACAAAACGATCCCAAGGAGATGCAAAACAGCCGCAAAGAGACGCAAACTGAGCTAACATGACCAAAAAGAGACATAAAATGGCCACAGTGGCGTAAAACATTTACAAAGAGATGTTAAATGACCACAGAGACGCAAAACTACCACAGAGAGTCATTAGAACTACAAAGAGACGCAAAAAGATGAAAAAAACCCCCCAAAGAGACACAAAACAAAAACCCAAAGATGGACAATGAGGCAAAATGACCACAAAGGGACAAAAACATCTGCAAAATGTGGTTGTTTTGTGTCTCTTTCAGTGTGGAGGTCTTGCTCCTACAGGGTTGGTGGGCATTTTACATGTTTTTGCCCTGTCTACGCCCATAACGAGTCTGTACAAATGACAAAAAAAACAAAACAAAACAAAACACAAACCCAGTTGACTCCTTGACATCCAACATGGCGTGCGTCCTCTGTTTTGTAAAATTGAGTCCATTTCAGCGTTTTATTTTGAAATGTCCAACGGAAGTCGTATCATCCCCGTGGCCCCGGTGGCGGGGGAAACTTTTTTTCTCCAGGGAGCGCGCTCCTCCTCTCCACGCTCCAGACCTGCAGCCGCTCCAGCGGGACGCTTTCTCGAGGCGCAGCCGCCCGGTTTTATCAGAATCCTCCGCGCTGCTCCTCCCTCTCACAAACCGGCCGGTTTCCGTCGCGCCACCTTCGCGCCGATTACCCGCGGCTCTCGGAGGCACTAACGGCGCGGACGGAGGAGGGATGGAGCGGTCCCGATAAAGTTGAGCGCACGAGAGAGAGAGAGAGAGGGGCTGAGTGTGCCAGTCGGTCTGTCGGCGGCGGCGGCGGCAGGCGGGCAGAGCGGATCCTCCGGTGCTCCCACCGCGCTGAGCGAGCGGCTGTACCCGCCTCGGAGGCCATGGGCTGCGGCTTGAGGAAGCTGGAAGACCCGGAGGACAGCAGCCCCGGGAAGATTTACTCCACCTTGAAGAGACCACAAGTGGAGACCAAGACGGATACTGTGTTCGAGTATGTGCTGCTCGACTTCAGCTTGGAAGGTATGGCTGCTAAAACCACCGACTCAGCATCCCTCGCTTCTCGTTACGCGGGGCTGCAACTAACGATTATTTTTTATTACAGATTATTTTCTCGACTAATCGGTTAGTTGAACAATATCAGAAAAACGGTGAAAAGTGCCGGTTTTCCACAGCCCGAGGTGATGTCTTCAAATTGCTTGATTTTTTTTTTTTTTTTACTTGACCCAACAATCCACGACGCCCAGATGTCAAGTTTATCCGCATATATGCGGAAGAAAAAGCGTCAAATTCTCGCGTTTGGCATTTTTGTTTGAAAAATTAGTTAATGTTCGATTATCAAAATAGTTGCCGATTAATTTTTCCGTTTATCAATCGATCATTAATCGATTTAATCGTTGCACCTCCGAACCAAACTCGGTTATCGTCACGTTAACCAAGACGAATCTCAAACCAACCCCAGGACTTGACCGGAGGCCGGTAGCAAGATGAGTCCCGAAACAATGGCTGATTGACTGATTGGTCAATGGACAGAAAATTAATCCGCGGCAGATCTGCAACAACTAGTGGATAAATCAGTCAGTTGATAATCGGCATAATAAATTCATTGTTTTGGGTTTTTTAAAGGAAAAATGCAAAACATCTGATGGTTCCAGCTTCTCAGAAGTGAGGATTTGATGCTTTTCTTTGTCCCACCTGATGAACTGGTCCTGGTAAACTGAACTTTTTATTTTTATTTTTTTGCTACGGACTTTTTGCATTTTTTTCCCCCCACTTTTTTCTTATATTTTATAGGCAAAACAATGAACCAGTTAATCGTTAAAATAATCGACAGGTTGACCGACAATAAAAAAGCCCCAATCGGCAACTATTTTGGTTAATCAGTCATCATCAATTTTTTTTTTGTCCCATATTATAGTAAATGGAAAAACTTTGGGCAAAATGACGCCTGAAGGCATCACCTCGAGTCGTCATCGGCACTTTTTCGCGTAGTCCGACATTTCTTAGACGGATAAATGATCGTCGATTAAATCGAAAAGATAATCAGCAGATTAATCGACAGATTGTTTTTCTGCAAATGGAATAATCGGTGAATCGACTAATCAGCTCCGGTATCACTTACCTTTCTGTCTGTTATGAAGGAAACTATTCTCACTGATGTAACCTTGCTGCAGTTGACCACACTAGAATTAGGAACGTACGCCCTTCAGTCGGCTCCTCTCTGCAAATAGTATAAATAGTATTTCCCATTTACCACTTTAAAAAGGCCTAAAAGTGGCTCAACTTGTTTCTTCTTTGGACTAAAACATCAAAATCTTTGTGTATCTGGCTTGGTGATGGTCCTAAATAGTCGACAGATGCCGTATTTATGGTCTTTTTAAACATGGAATCGCCTTTATTTTCCCCACGGGGGCTAAAATGGATTGTATGGCCGGACAGGGTGCAGTTAGTACCTACATCGGTGCTTTAAATATGGGAGTGGACCCGTTGCTGCTTTCAAATTTCACTCGGTTTTGTTTTAAAGCCCTTTAAAGTCGTTCGCTCTCCGCGTGTGCGCGACATCACAGCATCTAACTCTGGACTTTTCCTAGCAACAGGCCTCCTTCGTTCAGCCTATCTAGAAATAGGTCACACGAGGTTTTTTTTTTTTTCCTTTTTTTTTTCCTGCCTCCGCTAGTAGCCCTTCGTCTTTGTGCGCACACACACCCACACGGACACACACTCCTGCTCATGTGGTATGCATGCAGCAAAATATAATACCCTACCAGAGAGAGAGGGGGGGGAGAAACACCTGCTGTGATATGGAATCTAATTTGAACATGTGTGATCATCTCAGATGGCCGATGATCCCTTCATCTGACGCTCCAACTGGCTGTTTTTGACTGTGACCTATTTGGAAGGAAACGGTGATTAAGTTCTGAATGGGAGCCGAGCGTGTAAACAGCAGGCCGACACACAATAATGAATCATGGAGGAAAGTTGGGGGGGGGGGGGGGTCGGGGGTCAGGGAAGTTAAGTATGTTTTCCGCCTTCTAATGACTTTCATTACATTCAGTCCGGCTCCTGTCCTGTCCACATGAGGGCCCACCGAAGACTCGCCTCAAAGTGGGGCTGCGACCAACGATTATTTTCGTTGTCAGCTAATCCACCGATTAAACGTTTCGCCTATTAAAACAGCAAAAAGAAAAAATAACCACAAAAAAACCCCTCTAATTAATTCTCCAGAGGCCACAGTGACGTCTTTGGATGTCTTGTCCCACCTGGGGATGTGGACTGGAGCCTGGGACAAACACTAGCGAACACTAGCCGAGACCTGTGGTTTGTGTGTGGACAAACCTCACAAAACCATAGGGTTCTTCTGTAAATCTCTCTTAAGAACCACCGACAGTCAGGGAGCAGCGTAAACCTTGCGGCTGAGTAAATACACTGAACAACACAGTAACCGCTGCAGTTCCGCAGGTGGCGACGAGAAGACGGAAGACTCAAGATCAGGGTCTTTACATAGATCGGGGTCTTTACATATCGCACACTATGGGATTTTTGTCAGCCGACCGTCAACACCAACTGACCAGACGGTCAAGTTACAGAGGTGACCGGCGGCTTCTCTGAAAGATAATTAACCCGGTGATGTTTGGAAAACCCGGAAGGCCGTTTAAAAACACTTGGAGTGGGTAAATTGTTTTCCTCGTTCAGTGGATGGAAAACTTTTTATTTTTTATTTTATTTTTTTATTACCAAACTGGATTAAAGAGTCTTTGCGGATCCTGGAAATACCTTCAGAACATTGGTGAGCGTCCTTCTCGACAAGTTGGACCAAATTGGACTGGGTCCGGTCCGGGTCCGTTGCTGCCCCAGTTTGTGCCCCTCATGTATCGTTGCGCATTCAGATCACAGAGGTAAAATATAATCAACCAACGCTGTTTGAAAAAAAGCCTAGAAGGACACTTACAGTTGTTCTGAAGGTATTTCCAGGATCCACAAAGACTCTTTTAACCATCTAACTAAAGAGAAAAGCCGTTTTTCAATGATCCTCTGGGTTTTGGTTACTTCCGTGAATGTATGCTAATGCATGCGAGGCGCAACCTGTAGCTACATCAGACCCAGACTGGAGCAGCTGCAGCATTTAAGAAGCTGGAAGCAATGAATTTTTCCCATTTTTATAAAATAACAAAACAAAAACGACTCAAACAAATAATCAATTATCACAATTACTGTAAATTAGTGTCCTGTCAACTGACTAAACATTAATCAACAAATCATTCCAGCTCATTTTTAAAGCCAAACACTGTAGCTGGTAAGTGGTTGGTTTCCTGTGTTTGAGACAGAGCTTATGCTGTGTGTGTGTGTGTGTGTGTGTGTGTGTGTGTGTGTGTGTGTGTGTGTGTGTGTGTGTGTGTCCAACATCTGTCCAAGGAATCATAGTTACAAGCAGCTGGATATCCGATATGAATTCCTTAATGCAGCCTTCCAGTCACGGACCAGTCCTAGAAAAATCACAAATTAAACTAGATCCAACTCCTAAATAATGCGGTTTCATAAAGAGCACGTGTGTCAAGAAACTGTACCTGCTGAGGATCGGTCACGTCTGGCAGATACGGACTTCATTAAGTGGATCAGGTACCGGCCAGACGTGACCGATCCACTTAGTAAAGTCCGTATCGACCCCCGTACTCAGTGAGAGGATCACATCGGTACATATGTAGTCCACAATGTCTGGTCCAGCAGGGATCCACATGTTTTGTTTTGTTTTTTTTGTCAAAAACCACCGGAAGGTCCTAGAGACCCAAATCTTTTTTCGCAACACATTCTGCAACACGTCGGGAAACTTGCTTTCCTGCAGCCAGTGGTTATCACGAAGTCTGCTACTCTATGTTTTTCAACAATTGCGTGAGACTCCCAGAGACTTTGTCCGGATGCTTCCAAAATTGATTCTCCGGCAGATTGTTCAGATTCTGGAGATGAGATGTTTAACAAACGTGCTGGTAACTTTCCATCAGACGTGATTTTTATTTATTTTTTAATTTTTTTCCCTGGCAGGGTTTTACCCGTAAATTTGGTGAATATTTACACTCTCCGCTGCATCGATTGTCATAGACCTCGTTGTACTCACGATTCATCCTGTCAAAACAAAAGCCACCGAGTTCCAGAGGTGCCCCCTGGTGGTCCAGGGCTTAGAAGCGCCATCTTTGAACCGCAGGGTCCAGAAAGAAACGTGTATCGGTCGCTGAAAATGATCTGTGCGCGTCGGTGTGCAACGCTGAGCGTGACACACACGAATCCGGCACATTCGGCATCAACACTTTCTTGTTGAAACACTTTTTTATTTTATTTTTTTTTTTCGGTTACCCTCCAGGTTCACGACGCGTGATGACACTGAACGCTCCTCTGCAACACGCTGCCTTTTTTTTTGGGGTGGGAGTTATTTTTTTTCCGGAAAGTTTTTCTGAAGTTCTCCCATTCCTTTTTTAGCCTCTCATCAACAGGGAGTCATGAGTTCTGCTCTCAGACAGGCTTACAAATACAGTACTTCAGACAGGGTGTGTGTGTGTGTGTGTGTGTGTGTGAGTCATAGATTGTATCTAGATCCACTGTAAACAAACTGTGGTTCACAGCAGTAATCACAACACGTCTCAAAGGCTTCTATGTGCAGTTGCAGTGTAAGTTGCTTCCACAGTGTTTCTGCTGCTTTACGGGAAAAACCGACCTTTGTGCTCAGTTACGCAGCTAACGTCGGGAAGACGGCAGCGGCTGCTGGGTAAACCCATCTCAGGTATAAGCTTCGAAATCTTGTCTTGAGCATCCAGCTGTGTTTGGCAGATGTGTCGTGTGCCAAACATGCACCGCGGCTCTGAGACTTTTTCGACTGCGAATGATCTCAGCGTCGCTCACTGGCCTAAATTTGGTCGCTTGCCTCCCTGACCACCTCAAAAATGTGTCTGGAGCCATGGAGCTCTGATACATCCTCGGTATACAGCTGTATGTTTGTAACTGGATCACCCAAAACACATTTCACGAGGGGGGGGGGTCCAACTGACTAATGCATATTTAACGTGTGAGTAAGTGGTAAATGTGAGTTTAATGTGCAGGTTTTCTGTCTCCTTTGGATTTGTGGGATTTCACTGAACTGAAATGTGCGAATACGCATCTTTCTCTAAGTGTGAAGGCTCCATAATTGGCCGAGCTGAAGATAAACCACAGTGATTCCAGTCTCTAGTAGTCATGTGCAGTCTGGTGTCGGCCGGGCATCCTCGGAGGAATGTCTTTCTTTCTTTTACGAGACTATAAATTGTTTACTTCGGGAAGATCTGTGTTAATCACCTCATTTTATGAGTTGGTTAAAACAAATAGTTGTAATCTATGTATTTGGTTTAGTCAGTCAGGTTTCCCCGTGCCAAGTGAAAGATGAGAAGATCCGCAAAAAGCCAATCTGGGCCTCTCAATGTGCGTTTTCCTGGCCGTAAACCAGATTTCAACCAGACCGCATTCTAGCTTCAGATGGGTCCCTCTGCAGGGTTTGCTCTCCCGTTTGAAACCAACTCCCTGAGAGAGAAGACGTTTGACGCGCTCCCTCTTTGATGGACTGATTGTTTGTGTCTGTGAAACTTCAGAAATCAGTGAGAGATGTCCATCGCGGTTGCCTAGAACCCAAACTGACACCTTTACGATGCTCGCAAAACTTTAGAGTTATCAAAAATATCTTACGAATAGGAAATAAATGAAAAAAAAGCAAATCCTCACATTTGCGAAGCTGTAAACAATGAATTCTTTACTTTGCGTTAAAAGAAAGTTCAGTTCAGAATTGCACAAAGTAACGCTCCTCATCAGTCATGTTGTCTGAGCAAACCTAATTCGAGTTGTCAGGACGTGAGGTTTCCTGCATGCGAACATGAAAGTTTCCGGCTCCGGCCGTGCGGAGAGGCCGATCAAAGACGTGTAGTGGGAGTCAACACAGCGTGAAAGATCCGTGAAAAGTCTGCCCGGCTTTAGTTGTCCCATCGGGTTTGTTGAGGGAGGAGCTGAGAGGAAGAGTTGGTGGTTGTCAGCTCTCAGGCTCGTACGTTCGGGCGCCTTAGTGGCACATCTGTCGGTACATTCCTGACGAGCACCTGGCCTGCAGGTGCCTTGCGGTTAGCAGAGGTCTACACGTCTCCTGGTTGCAAATCTCGTCGAGCTGCTTTTCTGTAATGGTTTTTGTTCGGGCAAGTTCCTCCGCCTCCAGCCCTGTTTGCTCTTCAGGTTCACTGGAGGCTCCTCTTAGCGTCACCATTAAAGTTGCCCCGTGGAGTTCTGAACCCCTGGCAGTGCTACAGCTGTTTTTACAAGTGGGTCCCGGTTTCGTCTGTGCCCCGTGAAGCTCCCTGTCTCCATAGAAGTTACGTTTTCTACACAACTGAACCACTAAACCTGCGTTTTCTGTGAACTATAAACGGTGCATTTGTTTCCCCCCGTGTTTGTTCATCTTTGAGCAGCGACCTGGTGGAGCCACCGGTTTGATTTGGTCGGTATTTGGCTTTTTCTTGTTAAATTCTGATGGCACCCACCACTCTAGGTCAGGTACATTAAAATGGGGATAATCTTACCAACACATGATCCTGTAGATAAGGCTCCTCTGGTTTTTTTTTTTTTTTTACCAGAAAATACACTGATTTACTTGAGGGGAGGTGATTGTTTTAAACCGATCTTTGCATAGATTTTATGTCCCCACACAAGAGAGATGCTGATCACCTTAGTCCACAGTAGCAGAAACAGAAAACAATGAGTCCCACTGCAGTTATAGGACACCACAACCACCACCACCACCACCACCACCCCACCCCGCTCTGGCCTCGCCTCTCCTCGAAACGTTTCTGGGACACAAACGCACGCTCGGCTCTCACTTTCGTCTGCCCCCCCTCCCTCGCTCACACTTGAGTGCCGTGCCCAGTAGCAGCCGCGCTCCCAGCAGTCGGCTTGGCCTCGATTTCCTCCGACTGAGAGGAGACTGGACGCGGGGCCCGGAGCCAGAGGCAACACATCAAAGTGCCTAATGGCTAATACTTCCCAGAGCTGATTGCTGCTAGCCCGGCACATAGCCCGCTGAGGTATATATAGTATATCCTGTGTGTGTGTGTGTGTGTGTGTGCTTCTGGGAGAGCGAGGGAGCATGTGGACTTTAAAAGGATCTTTATTGTTATCGATCTGTTCTTTGCAAACTGCTCATTGCGTGTCGTACTTCGTAACTTCCCTCCAGAAAGCAGCCGACGTGTTTTGGTTTTTTTTTACTTTCTATTGTTGCTGTGTTTATCATTGCTCTTTTTCTTTTCAAAAATAAGCAAACAACCAAACCATGTCCCCATTCAGGCACCGAAACCTACAGTGATTAGCTAGTGTAGTCCAGTGGTCCCAAACCTAGGGGTCGGGCCCCTCCAAAGGGACACCAGCGAAAGCTGAGGTGGCGTAGGAGGATTCATGGGAGAGGAAAGAAGAAAAAACAAAGTTAAGATGCAAAAATCTGTTTTCAGTTTTTAGGCTGTTCTCTAACCTTTTTGATTTGTTGATAAATATTATCGGAAATGAAAAAGTGCGAGAAGTTCAGAAGGGAAAGAGTCTGTTCGGTGGAACTGAAAACAACTCTCAGACATCTGAGACTTGACAAGGAGACACGGCTACTCCAAGATTTACTATTAGGGGTCACAGGGCCAAAAAGGCTGGGAACCACTGGTTACATCTTTAACAGTGTGTTGTATTTTATAAGCTCATCGTACGATTTTAACGTAAAACTTGAATCTGAATCTAAAGATAAACTAAACTTATTGAATATGGTGGAGTGAAAAGCACAATACATCTCCCCCCGAAGTAGCATAAAATGAAAATATTCAAGTACAAGTACCTTAAAATTGTACAGAAGCACAGTAGTGTGTTGTGGCGTTTCAGTTAGGAGGCCAACTTTGGTTCTATCTGAAAACGACACTGATCTGTGTGTGTGTACACTGGAGGAGTTCCCGATCGCCTCAACGTTTTAGACCCAGTCTTTCCTTGCCGGACTGAAAAAGACTCTAATGTTTGAAAATAACTACTCGGTTTGTGGAAACAAAAAAAAAAATTGTAAAAGACAAGAGCTTAAAAGTGACTTTGGCTGCATTAGATCATGTAGTAGGGGCTGAGGGAGAGAATTTGGGGACCGAATGGAGGTTACGCCTGCTCCGAATCAGTCGAACAGCTCCTGGATGGATCGGCGTGGAATCCACAGAGCTGCTAGCGTGACCGTAGACTAGAGCGGCAACGACCAGTCCACCGGTTGATTAGTCCATCAGCAAAAAAAATAATCAGCAGCCGTTTTGATAATCGATTCATCGGTTCAGTTATTTTTGTTAAGCAAAAAGGCCAAAACATTGGCTGGTTTCAGGATGATGATGACGCCTTTTTCTTTGTCATTTATGACATTAAACTAAATGTCTTTGGAATTCGGACCGTTGGTCAGAGAAAACGAGACACAGGAATGTAGGAAAGTGTGACAGGCATTTTTCACCATTTTCTGACACTTTACAGACAAAACGTTCAATTGATTAATCGGGAAAATAATCGATGAATGAATATAAATCTAGGTTGCAGCTCTACTGCGGAGCGTCAGCGTCAGTTTGCACATCGTGCAGCTCCGAAAGGGAAAATTCCCGTGGAGCAAAACTAGCACGCTCCTGTAAAGACAACGAAATCCCGCGTTTCTTCTCCCGACATCTGCTCTGCAGCCTGACGGTAGGAGCCGTCCCCACGGAAAAATCGGCCCCGGCATGTATTTCCCTCCACGTGGAGCGGTGTCAAGCGAGGGCTCGAACTCAAGGCATCAGGGGACGATGTGCGGGGCGCGCAGTCATGGCAGGTCAGGACTAGATGAGTTAATGGGAGGATAGAGGGGGATTAGCGGGTGGAGAGATCGCTTAACCTGAAGTGACGTCCCTTCATCGCTGGGTTGGATGAACTGACGGGCGGATGAAGAAAATGTGGGTTGAATCGTAACCTTCCTCCGGTTCCCTGAGGGATGATTGTTGGGAGCTGGTTTGACCCACAGAGGCCTCGGTCCACCGTCCTGATGGTAGGAGGGTAACTGTCTGCCTGCCTCTGCTCCCTATCATCTCCAGAGATGAGTGCATTTTTCTCTAATCTCTGTCTAATCTGGAAATCTAATGGCCCACGGGGGATTATTGCAGATTAAAGTCGGTATTTTGATTATTCCATTTGGAGGAGTTTTGAAGGGCAGTGCAGAGGCAGCACGGACCTAATAAATCTCACTCGGTCATCAATTATCTTGAAGCTGATTCCAGTCTGTGCCTGATTTATGTCCAGCTACTGATCTCAGATGGACACATTGGTTATTAGTTAGTGAGCATCTCCATCTGGGAGTTTTGCAGATGTGCCTTCTGTTAAGCTTCATTCCAGTTTCTTTTTCTTTTTTCTTTTCTTTTTTTTTTCGCCAAGATAGATTGGACCAGCCCGAAATATTTCGACAACTCTTGGATCGATTGGCGTGAAGATTTTGTACAGACCAGTCTGTCAGACGGGGAGTTAGGACCCGGGGGGGGGGGTTTTCTCACTCGGCTGCCGATGACGGTCTGAACGATATGACGTGATGCGAACGTGGCTTTATAGGTGCTAAACCTCAGCGTGTTGTCGGGTCTCAGCTCAGCCTCACGGAGCCACTTGTCTTTCCTCGTGGTGTTACTACAGTTTCCCCTTTCTCCCCGTTGCCAGGCAGCGCCCTCCTTCTCACACCTTTCTGAGCTCTCCCATTCACATGAGGGCTCATAAAAATCCATCTTGTAACCCCAGTTTGGCTCTAGACCCTCCCCCTACCCCCTCGCCTCCCATTTTCTCGCCCCCCCCCCGTGCCCCCGGTTGTTGCTCAACTCCTCTTGAACCCCCAGGCTCACACTTATCGATACCCCTCGACTTCTTTCCCCCCTTTATTTTTTTTTTTACCCTCTTCCTCCTCCTCCTCCTCCTCCTCCTCTTTTCTCCCACACAGCTCAGAACAGAGGCCTCAGTGTGCTGGTTGACGGCGAGAGTGGCAGCAGGATGGAGGGGAGTGCGGGAGGGGGGGGGACTTAAAGCAGGGGAAGAGAAGAGCAAAAGGCTGAAACAAAAGCTTTGGTTAGAGGTGTGCATGACATCATGGTCCTCCTGGGAGCCATTAACTGCAGCGTGGTTTTTTTTTTTTTTACTGTTGACACTGCTAGTGATCCACGTTTAACTCCACTGACTCTGTTTTGTCCTTTAAAGGAGAAGGAAGTCTCCTTTTTTTTTTTTTTTTATTTGTGCACATGTGCGAAAGCATAAATGCGGATAACAGAAATAAAGCGGATGTGACAGGAGAGGTTTATACGGCAGAACCTCCCCTGACGGTTGAGAACAAGGGAAAAATCCAATAAGCAAATTCAATACAACGTGATTGAGCACAATATAAAGAAAATAAAAATTACCCCCCAGATAGATGGCTTGCCAGTCAAGAGAGATGCAAAATGACTCCATTAAAGATACAAAACAAACCATAAGGAGACACAAAATGACCACGAAGAGATGGAAAATTACCACAGTGAGACGCAAACGAATATTGATATTGTTACTGATCAATATTTAAAGCTATAAAAATAGAGCTACAAAAATCATCGGCCAGCTGAGGACAATGCCAACACACATGGGCAAGGAGGCGGGTAACGCTCTGCACC